>NC_138826.1:20945983-21446259 GCF_965183815.1 Platalea leucorodia | reverse complement strand
TTTTGGATGTTGTCACATTTAAGACAGGGTCTTTTTGTGTTTAGGTGGTGTTTTATTGGTTCACGTACATTGATTTTTGCTTTGGAGATCATTTTTATGTAGTAACTTACTAATCTTGTTCAGTAGCTGAGCGCGTTAGTAGTTATTATTCTTTACATTTTATAGGAAATGTTTACAAAAAATTCCTAACCAGCTTCGCTAGTTACACTCTGGAGTTTTATATTTTTGTATGCAGAAATGGTCCTGCAAACAGCTTTCAGAAATATCTGGCACTTCTGTCTTTCTATTCTATGAATGATTTGGTGGTATCTGTATGGGTTGTCCTGTGAACAATACTTCAGACAAAGGGTCTGTTCCAAGCAAATAGAGCTGAAACCTCTGGATCATGGCTAAAATCAGTGGATCTAATTGGAGTTTGGCATCTTACTTGTTTTACTAGTAGTTACACTCCAGTTTTTAGATGCTATCAGAAATCTTCCCTGCTTTTGCTGCAGGTTAACTGTTTAATAATTGATATAGTACCAATTAGGGGTGAAGATTGGGTGAAGATTTTGAGGCACAGTAAGGAGATCCAGGGCATCCTTACTTTCACACAGGTCTGTCATTGCATGAGCTGCACCATGCTTAGCTTTATGCATCTGGTTTGCTAGCATGGCTTTTCAGTTTAGGCTCAGTGCCATACAATGTAAGTACATTTTTTTCAAGGCCTGTACTAAAGCACTGTAGAGCTTGAAAATCCTTATATAAAGGTCTGCTGTTAAGTTTTAAAAACATAAGAAGGGGCCTGCTACATCCAACTGAAGATTTAGGTGGCCCAGTATCTGCTTGGGATATAACTTGAGAGAGTCCAGGACTGAGCTGAGGTATCAAGATGAGAACGAAGGACAAAGCACCTACACAAGGTAGTTCTCACGAGTGCCTTGGTGATGTGGAGCAGCTTGACTACTATGAATACATGCTCAGATGAGGAAGTGAGTTCTTCTCCAGAACCCAAACAATGCCTTTATTTCAATGTTTAATACATTTTGTGAGTCTCTTAATTTTCTCTGTTTCTCAGAAGTATATCCTTTGCTAGTTAATTATGATTTTGAGTAAAATACATGTTGCCTTGACTTACTCTATCATAATCTTGCTTTGTTTCACTGTTTTCTCTAAGAAGGTAGTCCTAATTAATGATGATGAACTTGATATTTTATTATAATTTTCTGTTTTCTCTCTGTTGGTTATTTCATGTGGTTTTAACATAACTTTCTAGCTGAAAATTAGACACAGTGTTTTTCTTAGCTGCATAACCTTAGATATTGATCAATGGAATAAAGTTATAGAGCAGCTAGGAACACCATGCCCTGAATTTATGAAGAAATTACAGCCTACAGTCCGAACGTATGTGGAGAACAGACCTAAATATGCTGGATATAGTTTTGAAAAACTCTTTCCAGATGTCCTTTTCCCAGCTGACTCTGAACACAATAAGCTTAAAGGTAAGGTCTGTCATCTGTGTGTTGTATATTTTTAAAGTTTTAAAACTGTGATATATTGAACAGAAATGTATCTTGGTTTTGTTCACTATAAGATCATCCCGCTAAGGATTTAAATATTACAGTATTTGTGTCATGGGAGTGGGTGAAGGTGCTGGTGTATGCTTACTTTCACTTTCTTATCTTTTCTGAAACAGCTCCTATTCTGGAGATACCTTTATAAACAAAAGTCCTCTCCGTGACAGATGCCAACATGATTTAGAGAAGAGTCGGGGGAGGGTGGAATAGAAGTTGTGTAGGCAGAGCAGATAGATCTTCTTTCTCTATAAAGTCTCTATATTCATAATACATAGATACCCTGTAGTTACTGAAATAACTTACTGGTTCTAAAAGTCACCTACTCAGTGGAGTCACAGACTCACTATATTTTCTGTGAGTAACAGTCTGTGACAGTTTTTTTTCCCCATAAACTGTAAGAGAGGGGTAGTTGGTGCTATTTCAGACAAGGCTGTACTGCCAGCTGCGTTATATTTCACATAAGGTTGTCATGTGACATAAGGTTGTCATGTGACTGTATGCTGAAAACGTATAGTGAAACGTGTCCAACCCCTTTCCCACCTGTGTTAGTCTCTTGAAGGTTGGTGGTTGGTTTTTTTTATCAAATGGACCACTTTCCTAACCCCCAAATTATTTTGACGGTTGCATAGATATTAAACTGGAATTTGTTTATGCTAGGTCTTCTCTCCTTAGGAGCTTTGAAATACTGTGTTATGTGCACTATATATGGCACTAGTCTAAATAGAAAATTTTACTTTTGCAGCAAGTCAAGCAAGGGATTTGTTATCAAAAATGCTGGTTATAGATGCTTCTAAAAGAATCTCTGTGGATGAAGCCCTGCAGCACCCATACATCAATGTTTGGTATGATCCATCAGAAGCAGAAGCTGTAAGTTCTTGTTTTAGGTCTCTGATTAGGAAGATACTGTACTAAAGCAAACTTGTTGTGATGCTTGATATAACTGCTTGAAAGAAGATTATTGCATGATCTACACATTTCTCTAGAAGCTTAACTGAGCCATAACCATTTTTATTGACATAGATTGACATGTTTATTAGAAATAGTATTAGAAATGGGTGCAAACTGAAGTACCTGTATCTCTGTGTGTGTGTTCATGTATAATTGCATATAATCTCCTGGACATGTAGTAATGCATCTGAAATCTTTTATATAGGGTTCTAATTTATTCAGCTTCAGTTGTTTCAATGTGGTTTGATTGCCCTTGATAGGATTCTGGGGTATTTACTCATGGGCAAGAGAAATATTTTCATGAGTTGTAGCAAACGATAGTAGTCTTAAACTAGAAAATAAGTATTTCAGCAAAATTTGAGTACAAGATTTTGAGCTTTCAGTTATTAACACTAATGAACAAAGGGATTAATTGAAAATTTTTCTTAAAAAACTAATTTCAGGACAATTTCAGCTTATAAGAAAAGTCATTTTTTTTAAGAGAAAGGTGATTGGTGATGGCCCACTAAGAATAGAAGAAGATGCTTGATGTAAATGGTGCAGTTAGAATTCTGCTGATCTACTATAGCTAGAGGGAAAATTTAGTAATTAACAGTAAGTAGGCATAAAGGGGTGTTTGGGCTGGAGACCGCTGCACTTGGGAGCTCTTTTACCAGACTGTTCAGTTTCTATTTTAATTATTACAGTAATGTAAGCAAATCTGTTAATCGGAAGATGTTTAAAATATGTAGCAGCATCTAGAAAATAGACCAAGTCCAAGTATGAGAGAATATATGACTGTGTAAATACAGTATTTTTAAATCAGGTTCATATTCTGGGTGCTTATTTTCATTTTTCACTTATTCTGTTTTTGTGTCCCTTTTGATTGCTTTATCATGAGTTAGTTTTGTTTTTCAGCCGCCACCAAAGATACCAGATAAGCAATTAGATGAGAGGGAGCACACGATAGAAGAATGGAAAGGTAAGAAGGGCATTTTAAGTTTACTAAGGTTAAGGTTCTTCTGAGCAACCTCATAGTATTTACTAAAACTGTTTGGAATGGCAAGGGAATAGATCAGTGCTTCACAACCTCTTGATTGTCAGGACACTAAAAATTTTCTTCTGAAGGTGCTGAACCTTTGTAGTGAACTTAAGACCTGCCAATTTCAGTCGCCTTTTTCAAACTTAAGGCAGCGTTTTTAGGGAGCGTAACTCTTCTGGACAAACTGTTACAGCTGAAAAAGGTGCAGGAGTTTGAGCAATGTAAGTTTGAAGTAGAAGCACTAGTCTTCAAGTGAAGAGTATATTAGCAATAACTATACCCTTTTAAATCAAGCAGAGGGTTTGAAGGAAGAAGCCATAAAGAGTGTTAGTAATGGGCAAGATAGGCTACATCTGGGGTGGGAGACGCGGATGGTTATCAGCTGTGGGATCCTGAGAAAGTAGCTGGGGTTGAGGTGTGGAATGTGATGTGAGACTCGTACCTCCAAGAGCATGATTTTTAGTGTTCAGTACTCTCTCAGTATGTATATTTCCTGGTCATGTATGAGGTGTAAAATGATAAAGTAAAAGGGGAACATCTTTTGTTACTTGTAAAGCTTGCGCTTCATTTTGAAATTGCTTCTAAAAGGTGTGGTGTTATTGCAAAAGTCCTAGTGCTAAGAAAAAATGCAGATCCAGAGAGCTGTGCAGGCTATAAATGTTGCATTTAAGCAGGAATTTAGTGCATTGAGCAATCTAATACTTTGTATTGGAAAGATCTAGGAAGGGACATTAAACCTATATAGCCTTTTTATCCCCAGAGGAACAAAAGCAGGGAAAATGTTTCATGAATCATTTTTGCCAGTTTCATTATGTTGGCTGGTAATGGACACAGGTCTGTAAAATGTAGTACTACCACACTTTTAAGTTGTTTTCTATTAGAAACTGAGTTTTAATGGTAAAGGCAGAGATAGGGAGAATTGTGGAAATCCCCTTACCATCCTCCTTCCAAGCAAAGTTATTTCCCTTTTGAAGCAGATGTGCTGAGGGTATTTCAAGCAATATGGAGTTTACTTTTGAGACTTGCACAGCCCTTGAAATTATAATTCTTAAATGTTTTTTTTCTTCCAAACTGTTTGTATGTTGCTTTAGTTTGCCAGTGACAGTTAAAGAAGTAGTATTCTGAGAGTCAGTTCTTATGAGTTGCATTTAACATGTTTAGTCCTTTTCTTCTACTGTTACTTCTGTAGATTCACAGCTGAAGTCTTTTCTGGGTAATAAGCTGCCATTAGCCTAGAAACCTTCTGGCCAGTACACAGGGTGTGTGATTCATGTTACAAGCACTTCTGACCTTTTTAAGGATGAGAAACTTCTGTAACTGGCAGATAAAGTTGCTGCTTTCATTTGGAGTGACTACTCACGTGCCAATATTGTATTCCATTTCATGGTGATCTGGACCTTTAGATGTTGTTGCTGAGGAAATTTAGTGGTAAATGTGTGTCAGGGGGATGCCAGTGTTGTTTGGGCTTGTTCTTACCTGTTCCTTTGAAGACTGCTGATCGAGTTTATCTGTACCAAAGAAGCCATTGATAAAAACTGAGTGGTTATTAAGACTCAGTTTAACATCAGGTCCCCAGGCAGCCTGGACAAAAGAGTCTTAGAGCAATGTCAGTGTGTTCTTGAGAGTGCCAGGCCATTGTAGCTCCAACAGAAAAGAACTGTACATTTTTATATCGCTTTCTGGTTGTTCTGTAGCTTCTACAGCCTGTTGTTCAAAACTAATTCTGAACAGTAATAAACCTATGAAATTTAAATGTATATTTTAATGGGAGCTGTATTATCAATCCAGTCTTGGGTTTGCATCTTCATTTTTTGCCTTCCCTTCTCTGCATTTTCAGAGTTGATATACAAGGAAGTGATGGACCTGGAAGAGAGAACCAAGAATGGGGTTATACGTGGACAACCAGCCCCTTTAGGTTGGTTACAATAAAAGCACAGTATCAAGCTAGACTGAGTTGTAGGTCAGGAGGGAGTAAAGCTGTTCAAGACATCCAAGAGTGCCCTAACTCAAAAATATGGCTCTTAAATGACCAATAACCTCTTGAATTCTCCTTGAGATGTTGCTTATTTGAATGGAATGTATGGGGCTGTTATCTCTTTTTATTAATCTGGTGAATTCCTCTATTATTGTCCCCATGTAACTGATGTTTCATTCATTTCAGTCCTCAGGAAACTCTTGGTATGCACTAGTACTGTTGCCATAATCTGGTTAGATGTGTAACTTGTAGCTGGTGCAGTTTCAAATAAAGATATAACCACTACGTATATCTACTAAGTAATGAAACAGGATTTCTAGGTTGTCTGCCTTGAATATTCCCTCTAAACAGAAAGAAAATTGATATGGACTCCATTTGCACTGTTGAAAAATGATGGCAAGAGTTGGTCAGCTGTTCCTGACTCTGCTGAGAGTTCACTGAACTCCAGACTCTGAAAAAATCACTGCGTACCTGAGATTGTATACATTCAGTGTGGCTGAACACCGCCTATTTCCCAACCTGAAGGGGAGGATCTGATGGAAAAAACTTGTCCCCTTCTTTCTTTATCTAAATATGTAGATACATTCTAACTTTGGGTCTCAACATTTAGTAGGATATCTTAGCTCTGGCTTTATGCAGCATTATCTATGTTTGTGATTTTTAACCTTCAGCCATTAGCATTTTATTGTAATTTGGCAGTTATCCCGTCATGTGAGTTCTGTGGTTCTTGGCATACCATTCATTAAGCCCCACGTTAAAGACTTGTGGATTTTATTTACTTTGACAATGGATTGAGACACCTCTCTTCAAACTTGCCAAAACAAGGGAAAGTAATGACTATTAGGAAGAGACAGACTAATGCAAGTACTGAACCGTGCAACTGTATCTGCAACTGATTTGCTCTTTTGTTTCTCATAGCACAGGTGCAGCAATGATCAATGGCTCTCAACATCCATCTTCATCATCATCTGTCAATGATGTGTCTTCAATGTCAACAGATCCAACATTGGCCTCTGATACAGACAGCAGTCTAGAAACCTCAGCTGGACCTCTGGGTTGCTGTAGATGACTACTTGGTCTTTTGGGGGGTGGGAGGGGGGTCCTTTTAGTCATTAATAGGGCACCTTTAAAATTTGGTGGTATTTTTGAGTGTTTTTTCAAAAATAATCGTAGAATTCATCATAAAGTGCTGTAATTTTAAACTGTAAGTTGTGTTAAAAGCAGCCACTTTTTTTGCTGTAATTAACTGTAAAATATTAAACCTGATAATTTTTATTGTGGTTTTAAAATCTGCATATTTGCTTTACTATTATGCTGCTGATCTTTTTTTACTGAATTTGTAAGATTTGTTTTATCAAAGCACATATTAATGTTGTGGTCATTACCATATAATGAATTATTTAAGATTTTATAGGTTTTCAATTTTTTAATTAGAATTTATTCCAGATGTTTTGTTCATGATATCCTTCAAAGTTTTATGCTTGGTCATATGTCCGTGTCCAGGTGGAGGGGGAGAGAATTCAGTGCAGCCAGCTGTAGTTTTAGGCATACTACTGTGGTGCTGGCAGTGAACAAAATCCTCTTTTCTTTTGGCCATTTGTCTATAATACTTCAGCAAAAGCAACAATTGGTGATTTTTTTTTTTTTTTTTTTTTTTTTTTTTTTTTTTTTTTTTTGAGAAACAGTGTACAATCCTTTGCAAAGTAACCTCATCTGAATGGTTTTACGAACTTAAGGGAGCAAAGCATATCTTCAAAGCTGCAGAAATATCTAGCCTAACAAAGTAAAGCGATGTTTTCTGCAGAGTTGTGGCATGCCAAATCTTGTGATCACCATAAAACACAAGGATACTTCATGAATAATACATTGCAATGCAAATAAACTGTTTACTTCTAGCTTGTAGCCTGTTTTTGTACACACGAAACAAAGTGTATCCAGGATGTCTAGACTGCCATGAGGGAAAATGAATATGCTGTAGCTATACTTTAATGTAATATGTGATTCTTGGGAGTTTTGTTTCTTACTAGTTTTGTCTACTAAGGTGAGTACTTTTTGGGTAGAATAGGGAATGACGTGAATGCGGTAGGGGCAAAACTTCAGCTATTCTTTCTCCACCAAAAGTAACTGATTGCTAAAAACCATGAAGTGGTAGGAGAACCTCAGGATTTCTGTAGCTAATGCATTAAGTGAGCAATATATGCCATCCAAAGGAGGGAGAAGTAGTGCTGTATAAATTAATATTTATCTCTTTCATTTCACCGTGAGACCAGTGTAGCAGAAATCTTAATAATGGTTCATTTTAAGTCATAAATATTCAGTAGTTTTTGGCACTGAAGCTCCAGGTTTCAATACACTTTTTAAACAAAAGATATATTGAAATATATAGAACAGTTACTAAATAGTCATGTAAAATGGTGCTGCTCCTCACAGAAGTATTTTAACTGTTTACATTTTATATTTACAGAATGATTTATGTATAACTGACTTAAGTTTATGTATGAGTTAAACAATCATTCAGAATTTATTCCTTTGGAAAATGCAGATTTTTAGTGAAGCTAGGCTGTATAATTGATTGCCTTGTGTAGATGCATATTTTGTGTAGTGAATTAGAATGTGAAGAGGAATTTAAATTAGTAACGCTCACAAAAATGAGCGTAAAAAAATACAGAAGTCTTGCCAGGCACAGAGCATAAGCAAATCCTATAACTGGCTACAGAGGTCATCCAGGAATGACTGATGCTCTTCAGTGTGGTTCCTTCTGCTTGTTGGGTTAAAGAGGTATCTTTTTGGAGTTCTAATTGAAAGAGGAAAATTTGTCTTTGCAGTAAGTTTCAGAAAAATAGAAGTGATAGTAATGCTTTCAATATCTAACATGTCTTTTTAAAAAATATACAGGGTTACAAGGAATGGTAATGTCTCAAAGATGACTAAATTGGTAAACTGCACAGTTGTTTTCCTGGCCTGGCTAGACTGCTGGTAAGTGCCGTGTGTGTGTAATTTTGCTTTCCTCACTTGTATCTAATATTGCCTTTCTAAACGACATTTGTTAAGGCAATTATTTTTACAGGATCCTGCCAAATTGTATATTACTTTAGAACAGGCAGGACATGTTTGGATTCATCTAGCACTGGAACATAGAAAATCTGCTCAAGTTGAACAGAGACCAACAGAACAGTCTATTTTGTAATTTTTTATCAAAGTTTAAGCTGTGAATTAAGCCAAAATTTTTGGTCATACAACAGTACTCCATTGTTATGTAAGGTCAAATGATACTCCGGTCAACACAGTGTAATGAAGTTAAGGCTGACAAAATCAACTTCTGATGCCTGTAAGTGCTGTTAAGAACAGAATTTGGTAAATACAATTCCTATTTAAATTTATTTTGCACCCCTGGATTGCAGTGGTGACTAAAATGTTTTAAAACTTTAAAATCATTTTTGCTATCACTTTCCAGTGTCCTAAAAAAACCTGCTTTAAAATGAATATCGAGTGAAATAGTTACTGTGCTTTTATTGCAGTGTGCTATCAATAGTAACGTCGTTGAGTTCATAAGCTCTAAGAAGAATTGAGCTTTTCTTCTTTTAAGGTAGGGAACCTAGAGTTCACTTTTGGCACCATCTTCATAGCAGTGTTGCTTTTTTTTTGTTTGTTTGTTTGCAGTTGCTTGCATTTTAGGCAAATTAAAGTGATGGCAAATTTCAAAGACAAGAAAATCAGATTCAGTAAACAAATTATCACAACAACATGCTAGTCTTAACTTCCCTTTTTATTTGTTGAAATATAAAATTATTTCAAAGATAGTTGTACACTGCCACAGATAGCAAACAAATGGGTAGCTAGAGTTCAGCTGTCTGTTATGTTGTTAGCTCATATGCTAATACACTGTACAATTTTATTCTTAAAGTATTAAGCTGTATTTTAGTCTATGATTCCAAAATCTCATGACAACAGGCTTCAGTAAAGTGCATGCAACTTTCTGCTTCTAGGGCCGTTCCAGTTCCTTGGGAGTTGGTAGGGAGTGAATCACAGTGAGCTGTGCCTGATTTCTTATGTCAGGTGAGGTTAAAAGTTGGGCAATAATAACAAGATTAATTTCCACCTTCTCTGGTCAGAGCTGTGGCAGGCATCAAGGATAAAACAGCTCCTCTCTTTTTGTAGAAGTAGGTTCCTCAAGATTTTGAAATAGAAGTGGGGGGGAAATTAGTACTGTTACCGTGTGCTGCACCTCTGCTCTGTGAAGTCTTTGTTAATGCAAGTCAATGGGGTCAGAATTGAGGTTTTTGTGTGTTAGTGTGTGTGAGAACCTGGACTGCCAGAGCAGTACCCATCAGCTGAACAACCTTAGACCGGCCTGACTGACCAGGTCACCTCTAGTGCATCCATTCTGCTGAGCTGAATAGATATGGCAACTTTCCCTATGTAGGCGCTGTGCAGCTTGGGTTTTTAGGAAGAACCTTACTACGCTATATGCAATAGTATCTTTCTGGATAGGAATTCCAGCTAGACACAAAGAGAGTATCAGCATAAATTGTTTGGAAAGCCCCCCCTGCCAACACAGGTGCGAAAGTAGGGGAGGATACGGGAGCTGTATTTGAGGCGGTTGTGGCAATAGCACCCTCTGCTGCCTCAGTGTCCAAGTAAGTAGCGTATTACTGATGTGGGTTTGTTTTATGGAAAATTGCTTCTCTGAGCACAGGCTATTTTGTTAGAGAGCAAAAATTAAGCACCTTGACAGGCGTTTGCATGAACGTAATGCTGCTGCATTAATGTGTATGGCATTCATCTCAACATTGCATAAAGAAAAACAATCAAAAAGCTAGTACAGGAGGATAGTTCCTACCCAGCCAGTAATCCAAAGCGTATGGCATTAAATGTTTCTCAGTTAAGATTATGGGGGAAAGGGGAGAAGACAGTTCAGCTTACACTTGGTCTTACTGTTTCGAGTTGCTAAAGGAAGCGAATTACTGTTTCTAGATATGTTTTTATTTGCTGTTGACAGCAGCTTGTCCATGCTGTTCCATTTTATTTTCCTATCGATGTTTTGGTTACATATTTAGTTTGAGGACTGGAGTTGAAAGAGAACTGTCTGCATTCTTCAGTAAGATTAGAAAGAGGGGTTTAATGGAGAAATGTGATGAGGCTCTGCTGCCTACCCAAATTTTCAATTCATTTAATTTATTCTTAGTTACGGGCACTGGATAAAAGTGGTATTTTAAGTGATCTCTTTCACTCCCTTCTCCTCTTCTTTAGATATTTCTGCATTACAGAAACGTGTTACGAATCAGATCACGTTGTGTTTCTACTTCTGCAGTTAAAAATTTAAGCTAGGTTTTCTTGAACTACCTCACACAAACTTTCTACGTTTCTTAAGTAAGCAAAGCTAACCCTTGCTATTGGAACTACACTGAATGTGAATAGAAAAATACACTTCCTTTAGAAAAATAAACCTATTGGCCAATGTTGAGACAATATCAGTAAGTAGGTTTCTTATATATTTCACGTAAGATGTTCATGTGTAATATATAGCTTGTGTACAATAATGTACATCTAGAATATTGTGTTAGCTGTAAATTGGTGATTTTATTATTGTAGTCTGGTTTTGTAGGTAAAAATAGCTTACTAGTAGTGTCAGCTCATCCTTTACATTTTACAAAAGGAATAATTCTTGGTAAGCTTTGCATACAGATGAATTACTTTTGTAGGCCCAATATCTAGTCTATTTTTGAGAGTTCTTTAACTTTTATTACTAAAGTTGAGAAAAAAAACCCTAATTATTGTGATCATTCCTTCTGCCCCTTTTGAAATATATTATTAATTTTATTTTGTCCCAAGAAATATGAAGGGGAAGATACACCATTAAAAAGACTGGGGAAAAATTGTAATTTTTTTTATTTTTTTTCTTCCCCACATTTGATACCTTTTCCTGCTTTTCCTTTATTCCCTCCAAATAAGCTGTTGGTGGGGCATTACTGAGAACATTGTGGTTTTTTTAATCATTCATGCCATAGGTCATTACATGTGCACCACTGGAATGTATACATTGTTATCTAGTATGTCAATTGGTTATAATGATATTTTAAATAAAAAAGAAAAAAAAAAGTTTGACCACTATCCATTTAGTGTTTCTTCATTACTAGGCTGGAATGGATTTCATATGGATTTTATAATAAGGCTGCAATTGGAATTTTATTAGTGTCAGTCCTTCCTGAGAATTCATCTGTTTTTAATGGTACTTAAAGTCCTGCCTTGTGTGTGAGCTCACTCGTGGGCAAAGTGACATGTTTCTTCTTCCATTTCTCCATTCACGTGGGCTTTGGATGTGCCACAGACTGATGGTTCCAAGTGTGTTTGTGACCGCTGGGAATCCGTTCTTGCTTCCTTGCTGCCAACTCGGGCTGCCTTCTTTCCTGGAAGTACAGCTGCTGAGACCCTGCGCTGCAGGAAGAGGCGGGCAGTCTAATCTACGAAAGGAAGGCCCAGTCCCTGCGCCCTCAGGAAAATGTTTCTGAAAACTGAGTCTCAGAGAAGCCTGAAGGATCTGACTTCTGAAGAGCTCTTACTGGAGAACTTACTTGGGTGCCAGGACCACTTCCTGCACTGGCACCTCTGCAGTGGGGCTAAATCCTAGCATAACGCATTTCATTGCCTTTGTTTCGAGGGGGTTCTCGGCATTTCTTTAAATGAAGACTCGAGATGCCCTTGAGTTGCGTTTGCGTGCTGTTACATTGTCTTTGTGTTCGTTTTTAAGGGAAAGGTACTGTGACCATGGGCAGTGCAGCGCAGCCTGCTTTGTTTCTCTGGACCAGCTGTTAGTGCGGTGCTCTTCTAGGAATGTGGTGAGGCTCAGAAATGCTCTTTTTTGTTTGTATATGTTAACATAAAGTGTAGCTGGTTCTAAGTAATATATTACTATAGAGCAAGGCCTGAGACACTTTTAGATCTGCCAGGGATTTGTCTGTGGGTGTCTTCAGCCCAGAACTGAAATGCTCCATAGTGCTGCTGGCTTGCATAGCCCTATTTGGTGAATGTAGATAATTGAATAAGCTATCACTATTCATTTTCCTTTTCATATTAGAAATGCCACGGAGACCTACAGAAGTTTTTTGTTATTCTGGAATGCTGCTGTTTGGCTTTGGATTTCTTTTAAGCATATGCTTGTGTTGGGTTTCTTGCACTGAACATTTTTTATGCTTTTTTGCCTGCATAATACTGGAAGGGATGTTCCAGGCTGGGAAGATTGCACAGGTAAAGCTATGGTAAAAATGTATCTACCTGATTCTAGGAGCCTTTCGTCATGTCTTATTAATACTAACAAACCTATATCTATCTTGTAAATGCTTGCTAAGAAAGCTGGCACTTTAAACTAGGGGCTGTAATAAGCTAAAGGTCTGCAAAATAGGGAGGATTATAAGTATCACCTTCCTCAAATAAGGGTATAGTGTTCTATGAGATTGTGTACAACAGCGTTAGTTCCCATTTCTTGCATAACTGCCCATGATGAGAAATTAACATTATGCTCCTGTTGCTGTGCTTTAGAGTTAACATCCCACTGTGGTGTGTTTTAAGCATGAACTGGGTAGTTTGCAGCTTCTTGCAGGCTTTATTTACTGCAGTGGATCATCATTCAAAAGGACCTGAAATTTATGCCTCATGAACAAGAAGAATAGATCTTGCTGGAGCACAACAGTAAACCGGGAAATGGTTAGTTCCATTAACCAGTTTGAGTGGATACAGTATCATTTGTGAGAATGAATTTTATCCTGGATGCCAGATTAAGATTATGTCGTGCTACATAGCTGACAGGTGATCCTATCCTGGAGCTGAAGATTTGGAATAGGTGGGTTTGTTCCCCAGTTCTGCTATATGTAGCAGTTATCTTAAGTTTAAATACTTAAAGAATATCTAGAATTCCAGCTGCATTTGATTTAACTGAGAGGTAGCCAGCAGTCCTGTTTAGTGCTTGTCTTGCATATTTGTTTTTTAGGCTCCCAGTCAGCATGGCTCAGTTCTTAAGTTTGTAGTGTGCCAGAACTAAAGGGAGGAGTCTGCACTTGATACATACAGGAGATAATGCAATATAAATAGTCTAAGGGATGTGGGCTGTCAGGATGGATATAGTGAAAGGTACCCATGTTGGGGGTAGGACTGAAAGAGGGCATTAAAATAACCTGGTTGCTACTACTTGGATTTAATGCCTCAGTAGAAACTTTCTTTTTACCAGTCCTGATGTTCTAAATGCAGGGAATTACTTATAACCCAGTTCAGGCCACTCTCCAATATTAAGGTTTATTTTCTGATGATAGGCAGGGTAGTTAAAGCTACCTCACCCACTCGGCTGTTCCAGCTCAAAATCATTGTTAACAACAGTTGCTTCTCACATTATGCATCTTAATGCTGCTGTTTAAACAGGCCATCGTCTTCCTTGCAGGATCAGTTGTGACTAGCTGTAATAATACAAGGCGGGGGCAGGTGTGGAAAAAAATGCTAAGGGCGATGCTGCTGCCTGCAGGTGGCAGGCTGCTCCTGTTGAACGCTCAGGTACCTGCCACGCTGCCTCACAACAGGGACAGTAAGGAATCCGGCACAGCTGGATATTCTGGGAAGAAAGGAAAATGTTTTGAAATAACTGAACTAACCTATCCACGTGGCTTACTTTACCACCTTGCTTGACTTGTCTTAACCAGGAAGGCTTAAGTTAAAATGTTTCTTTTTGCTCACTTTAGATGGTTTACCTTTCTATAGGAAAGAGAAGCATTACAGTGAGGTAGAAACAAGTTAACTTCTAGATGTTTAAATATTGAAATACCTGGATGAGGAGAAAGTCAATACTGAGAGGTGTACAATCTGCTGGTATGTAAAAAGCCCATTCTAAGGTTATTTCCAGACAGCGAGTTATATTCTCTAGTAAGAAAAGACAGATTCAGGTCATTTTTTGCAAATACTTAAAATAAAGCAAGCACCTTCACTACAGTCTATACTTTCCCTTTAGCCAGCTCCTGTTGTCGTGGCACTTTTCCGTTAAAAATCTTTCCCCTCTGAGACTCCCAAGCTGCCTCAGCTGTCAAAGATGTGTGCCAAGAGAGAGCGGACAGTGCTGGGCTGGCAAGTGGAGTTCAAGCTGAATCGGGTGAAACAATTTTCTGTGTGCAGGCTCCGCATGGCTCGGGGCACTAGAAATGTTGTTCAAAGTCCCTTGAAGGGAAGTGAGCCCTGGCAGCTAATTACTGGAAATTACAGCTTCATTCTAATGGCATTTCTTTAGTAGAAGCAATGAACTTAGGCTGCTGGGCTGTTTGCTGTATTCCTCCTGTCCCCTCATCTCCCCGTGAACTAACAACAAAAAATCAACTGGTGTCCTGAGAAATGTTAGAAGGCAGCTAAACTTAAATTGTCCTGGGAAGGTTAAAGATAGATCCCACCCTTCCCCCTTTCTAGCACTAATTTCTCTTACCGTAGGTTTTGCTGTTAAAGTTTTATAGATAAAAATGCTCAGCAGTTGGATGTGTTTTGATGATAAGAATCTTTCTTCTACCTTGATGTCTGATCAGTACATATCAACTCATGAGATTTTTTTCTTGCAGCTAATACTGCTCTATTTTGGCTCAAAACCCCTGAGATACCTAGGGCAAAATGTGCATATTTAAAGTTCCATGGAGTTTGTGTGGCCAATCTGATTATTAATCACACTTCAATAAGTCGCATTTCTGTGAAGCACCAGAACTTGTTCAGTGAGTAAGGGACAACTTTAGTGAATTGTCAAGACTTTGGTATCTTCAGCTTGTTTGTAGACTTTGTTTTCAAAGCATCTTCATAAAATAATACCAGTTTAAGGAATGAGAAATCTGAACAAATTTTATGTAGGGAATGGGGAGGAAGAATACCTCATCAAATCCATATGCTAAACCACATTGAATGTGGTGACATATGGGAACCGCCATCTTCCCAAGCACAGGTGTAGGAGGCCCTCAGCTCCAGGCTCAGCCTGCCCATCAGTTCTGGCCATCCCACCCACCTTGCAGGACCTTCCACTGTCCTTGAGCCAGCAAAAGGATGGTGCAGTAAATCCAAAGATGGCAGCAGTACAGCTATGGAGAATAGAATCTTTTGATTTGTGGATAAAAAGGCTGCCCACTCTTTCTTGGCACTCTGACGTACAAACTTTTAAGCATTATGTATGTTTAGCAGTCTTTCCCAGCTGGCCCAAATACTACAGCACATGTAAAGACGACAGAGCAAGTGTCACCGAGAGCACAATGACTGTAGAATTACTCATGATACATGAGTATACCAGAACAAAATATGCATTTTTTCACTGGTTTTGCCAGAATTTTCTATGCTGTACATCAGCTTGCTCTACTTGGGGACTTTAGCACTTCGACTCCCAACAGTTAAACATCCTAATGTTGAAAAAAAATCTTCCATTTCTTTCTGCAGGAGGTGATTTCTTTTCTCGGCATCTTCACGAGCACGTTCAGAATTCCTCAGCTTTATCTCCAGCATCGTGTATTTCTTTCGTTCTTGGTCCAGTTCTTCTTCTAACCTAACCACTTGTTTTCTCAGGTCTGCACTTGTTTCTTCGATTCTTAAAACCAAAGGGGGGAGAGAGAGAGAGAGGGAGAAGAAAAAAGAGTGTTTTTAAGTGGCTGGATAAATACTGCTGATTGATAGCTATCAATGAATAGAAGTTGTTCAACTTAGAGCTAAAATATCTTCATTGTAAGAGGAAGTTTTAAAGGAGGGCGCTAGTTGCCATTTCATTAAGGGCAGAGACTCCTTGAAAGCTGGAGCCTACTCTGTTTGTATCTTGAGGAAATATGCTCAAGTCTTACAGAACAATGCTTACTTTTGGGCAACAGGCTGAATGTCTGAGGAGATGTATTAACTCCTCAGTTAGGTTGAGTTCAAGTATATAATTCCAAAATATTCTTTTAACCTCTGTTTTCATCCTGGTACTGTGTTTCCCTGTATGGATACCCAGTACGGAGGAACATCCTTGGAGGTCAGGTAGGAATGAGGTCACAGTCCTTCCTCACCATCCATTTTATGGTAGTTTCTGTGAAGTTTGTCACTGACATTGGGGTCAGGGAATAAAAGTTTTTCATACTGTACAAGATTTTACAAAAAACAACTTTTCATATGAGGAAGAATCTGAAGAACAGACCTTAAATAGTTCATCTGTGCACAGAGCTCTAATGCAAGACTCAGAGCTTTTTTCTAAGGAGGTCAAATGTTCATGTTTTTTTGATTTGAAACAAGCGCAGAAGGCACATCACTTGCTGTCCTCCCCATCATGTTTCCTAATCACAAGACAGAGTAGCGGCGGTGTTAATACAGAGGAGGGTGTATATCCACAGATAGGAATTTCTGATCACTAGAATATTCGGAAAGGTTGATTTTAAAAATTAGGCTTTTCCTAGGAAAAGCGTCCCTGCTCTAACTTTAACAAACAAAAAAACCACCTCTTAGGTTGATTGATCAGTATAATATCCAACTGTGAAGCTGGGGTGCCTGGCTTCCCCGTGAAACTGCGAATGGGTTATTTTTAGACAGGGTAAATGACACTCAAGAAGAGTATGCTACAGACTCCACAACAACAACAACGACCTTTGTGACAGTCCCAGAAGGGTCTGAATTCTATTTTGTGACCACCAAGAGGCAATTATGCAGGCAATGCAGTACATCCCCTTAAACTGTTCCCTCACGTACAGCTAAGGATGGCAATACGACCATTGTCAAAACTAGAATTGAGGAATTGTCAAATTAGAAAGTCACACATAGGTGCACTGATCACCAGGTCCAGCAGACCAACAGCTGCACTGATGAGCGAACAGAAACATGCACTATGTCTGCAAAAAACTGCGCATCTTGGTGAAGGCAGACTTTTATCACCCACATTACTGTCTTCTGTAATACAAGAGGACTCTTCTGAAGCTAGGATGCTTCCCTTCCTCCCCCCTGCCCCTGACATTTTTGTTACGTCCTACGGATCTGAGCTACCAGTTAAATTTTTCTACCACGAGGTTTTAGGGGTCAGCTACAGCAGCCTAGAATAGCTGTCCATGTTCTGAATTGCACGGGGTCACAGTACTTACTGCATTTCTACATACACAACATATTACTCCTCTCCAGGATACTTCCAGTTTCTTAGGTGTCCCAGGTGGTAAACGTGAATTACTGAAACTCAACCGAGAATGCCTGATAATTATACTAACCTCGAGGGAGAAATGCTCTGGAACAGACTGGTTACAGGAAGGCCATAAAACTTGCCTCCCTCTGACTAAGAGAGAAAATGGGCAGTTGATGATGATAAATAACAGCTTTTCCATCAGCAAGTGTTCCTTACCTCTGCCCCAGGCAGGTACTGACTCTGCTTTCCCTCCACTTATGTACGTGCCAACAAAAAGCTCATATTCCTTCATTAAAACGTGCCCTGCTACACACACCGAGTTCTGCAAACCACACAAGCACACATACAATTGTAAAGGAACTAATCATTACTTTTGGAGACTAAATTATCTTCAATAAAATAAAGCTAGCAAGGCAGCCCAAAGTTTTCCTGCTAAGCAGCCTCCCTTCTTTGCTAGTTAGCTCCTGTCTTTCCACAGGAGCAGACTTCCATGCAGTCTCAAAAGGAACATATTTTTGCACATGTAAATTGCTGCAGATGTAGTAAAAACATTGCAAAATTTTTGAGAGTTGAAAAACTTGGCTTGATATTCTTAAGCTTGACAGCAAGATCCTTCAGGCTGTAATCCTGAACAGCTGGAATGATCCTGTTTAATACAAAAAGGCAGTGATTGCATCTTGCCCGGTTTTATGAAACTATTAGTTCATTAGGCATTTTCCTCTTAGCTACTTTGCCCTGTGAGACCTGGCCAATTTATAGTCCTCCCCTCCAGCCGCAGTGCTCTCTGTCCCTGTCCAGCTGAAGGGGAAAGGCAGGTGTTTGAGCTGAAACAGCTGAAAATGCTCAGCAGCTGGAATGAAGAACAGGTCTTCCTGGATGTCCCTGATGTCAACAGCTGGAGGCCCCGTTGGAACAGTTTTACTGATAAGAGGTGGAAAGCCATCTCTCCCCCAGGCAGCAGGCAAAAATGTGCAGATACACATTTCCAAGTTTTGCAGCCTGGTCTCCTTTCTGTTTATTACTCTCTGTCTCTGCAACAAGGCTTGCCAGGGCAGGTCTGCAGAATTAAATGCAAGGCACATACCCTTATCTCCTTCCCCCTCTGCATCAGTAGGGCATCTAAAAAAAAAAAAAAAAAGCAAGCCATGAACTTCTATCCTCATTCTCAGACCTTTTCCAACACACCATGCTGGCTATTAGTGTTGTTCTCATCAGCTCTTCTGCCCGGAACACAAGAAGGCGGGGGTAAGCTTTTCTCCCACTCTGTGATGTTGGGTGGGAACTGGAACTGCTACGTGGCCTGATTCTCCTTCCAGCCTCACATACCAAGGCAGTACAATGCAAGAGGCAGAAAAGCTGCAGAGGCTGGCAAGCCACCACCAAAGGAAATCATAAAATAAAGCAGGAAGATAGCAAGTGTAATTCCTACCTTAACAGCTGGCCCACTGGAAGAGATCATAGTTTAGATACATTTTTGAGAAATTAACAAGAAAAAAGAGGCAACAAATGTAGCTTGAAGCTGTGCTATACAATCCCTATGAACAGTCATATGTGCTTTTGGTACCAAATTTGGGAGACTGATTGGAAATTGAGGCATGTAAATACTATTGCAGTTTTAATAATTGAAGGAGTGCGACATTAATACCTTAGCACACAAAAAAGCTGAGAACTAAACTATTTGTAAGAAATGGGACTACAGCCCTTCTTCAATACAAAGTACCAGGGCTGCAGAGCCCAGGCCAATGATGATTCTTCCGTATTATAACATGGTGTGCAATTTTGCATATGGCTATATATTAAAACATATCTAATTCCTTTAAGTAACAATATTTTGTATGCATGCTTCCCTAAGTACTTGCCTGAAAGTCATTCTGTTAAGAACTTAACACTCATAAAACCCAATATACTAACTCACACAAATGATTAAATATAACTTCCTAGTTATTAATACTTTCTAATTCTTACAGCCCATCCCTTCACACACGCTGCTCCTGAAAACTGGAAGGAGTCTTTCTGAGCACAGATCTAAAGTACAGCACCAGCAGTTGCAGTAAACATCAGAGTGGGCAAAGACCCGCACAGTTCGTGCATCTGCTGTACAAGCAGCACCTTGCTGCTAGTTTGAGTCAGTAGCTGGTCAGTGAGCAAAGGACTGCTACAAGTCCATCAAAAATCAAAAGCAAAGTTTCTAGAAGTTCAACACAAAAGGGCTGCTGAAAAAGTTGTAACTGAGATGCAGTCCCACCACCGCCACAAAAAACCCTGGAGAATAGTCAAAATCAGTTTCCTGAAGAATGTTTCTGTTGGCAAAAGCAGCAAGAAGCCCTCAATTTCAGACTGATTTGGTGCAAATCTTGGCACCTGTACAGAGCAACAGAGTTCCTTGTTGAGGCCTGACCACCCTGGGTCCCAGTCCCTCCCTCCAAGAGAGATGTTTGCTTTGCTGTTTCTCCCAGGACACTAACAACAAGCAGACTTTGGCATTACCTGTACAATTCTGATTTCCAGTGAAAACATAGAATGTGAAATATTGGAATACCCTGTGTGATGGAAATCCCATTTTTTTGATCCTTACAGATCAGAGAGAGAAAAGTTGGATTCAGAGAGCAATGTGGAAAGAGCAGAACCAAATCTGTCTCCCAAACCCAAACTCCAGGTCTGAGAACCTGATACGCTTGGTAGCCCACACCCATGTTCAAGCAGGGGTAATGCTGACAGACAACTTCCTTGTCCCCCCTGCAGATGACATTACCTTTTGATACTAGTCTCATACTCAGTCCTCTGTTTGCTCAGTTCTGTCTTTAGCTCCACCACCAAGCTCTGTAAGGCCCTAGAGCATTTGACAGAGTCTCTAGAAGCTGCAGCCAGGTTGCTCTGTTCGTTGCTGCTGCTGCTGCATGCTTCAAACCTGTCAATGCTGTTCTCCAGATCTGCAGACTTGACCTCACTCTGAGACAGTGAGCCCTGAGTTATCCACTCGGTTTTGAGAGAGCTTAAAGCAGAAGAGTCACTGGCCCGGCAGGCCGGGCAGCTGCTGACCGAGTCCACCACAGAGATTTCACATGATGATGTAGACCACGTGGTGCTGGCCATACTGTGTGTGCTAAGGGAGAGGCTGGACGAAGGGACGTTGTCATAAGTAGAGAGTCTCTGGGAAGAACATGAGTCTTTAACTCGTTCCCCAGAGGCTGTCCGGCGATGGCCTCGAAGAGAGTACAGTCCATTCATCAACCAGTTCCCACTGGAGGAGAGGTTGGGGATATCTAAGGATGAGCTGCCCAGCTTTGGACTCACAGACCGTGCTCCCTGCTGGCGGAAGGAGTATTTCCAGGGGGGCAGCGTCTGCACTCTCTTGCTGGGGCTGGTGGCAGGCTGAGTCAATTTGCCACTGTGTTCTAAAGGAGTATTTTTCACCGCAGGTCCAGGAGTAGCTTCTAGTGCCACAGCGTTGCTAGACGGCAAATCAGCAGGGCTGGGAACGCTGTTCTCTGACCTGCTGTCCTCTCCATCCTCCTCGGAGATCCACTCCACTGTACTGCGCTGACGCACAGGTCTGATTTCCAGCTGGCTCCCTGGCACATCTGCCTGAGGAACAGCAAAGATTCGCCCCTGTTCGCTTATCAGCACTGTCATCAGGTGCTGAACTAATGAGGTGCCTGTGGGGAGAAAACAAACACAAGCAGTTGATGAGACATGGAAGACCTCAGACACTCACCCCCGGTCTGTGAGATGCTCTGTGAGCTCCCTGTGAGGCAGGCCTGTGGCCACCATACACTGGAATGGGTCTGCACAAACAACTGCTGTGGGCCTTTCTGTACAGGACTGCAAGAGACAGGAATCGTTCCCTTTGCTGGAAATGGGAACTGTGAAGGATGCAGGTGTCAGTCCGACTCATGAAGGCAGCTGACTAGCAGAGTACAAATGATCAGTAGCAACGAATAATAAATTGGCCTGCTTAAGGATGACAGAGGAGGAGGACACCTAGGAAATAGGGCATGTCTGTACTACACCATGGCATGGGGCTCAGAGCCAGTATCAATCTCAGTACATGCATCCATGCAGGACAGCATAGCCCTGTGCAGAGATGCATGCTGGATCCTGAACACACTAACCTATTAGCTGGGATGGAGCACCTCTCCATCCAGCTTCCCGAACCAGCAGGTTTCCACAACTGTGTTGCGTCCAGTTTCATAGTCTTAACAGGCCCAGAGCTAGTGTTTACTGAAGAACCAGAAATTTCAGCTCAGGCCTTCTGCTGCACTTTTAGTGTATTGAGAAACTTGGAGGAAGTATGACATCTGCATGATATGTGCACCTGCAGAAGGTGTACAGCAAGTACTTCTGTACTTGCAATTATTTAAATCCACAGAAATGTGTTGTCATCGTTTTCCAGTAGTGGAGTAGACCCTTATGAACTAATAGAGAACACCACTTACCAAACCTAATACAAAGCATTTTCTACAAAAGAGGAAAGCCTTAAAAAGATCAAATATGTAATTAATTCTATCTTTAATCATTGTCTGAAATAGAGAGTAAGACTAACATATTCAGGGGTTCAAGGTAAGAGCGTGAATTTAATAGCGAGGTTTTAGCCTGATAGCAAGAGGTACTGAGCTTACCTACCTACAACTTCTATTTTATGGTCTGTGAGTGCTGGGAGAGAAATAAACCTCTCTGGAGATAAGGGCATTCCTAACAATTTAGCTGTCAAACTTCAGATATTTCTATTTGAAATTCATGGTTTAAGTTTCAAGAAGACACAATTAAAGTGCTTTTTGTTAAGAACTGACAGCAGTATTTTTCTGTATCAGTTGATTTAGCAGATCCATATTACCCTGAAGCTAAAAAAAAAAAAACAAAACAAACTATTGAGAGTCTTTCTACTTCTCCATTATTTCTATTTAACCAATCTTCTATCCTCAACTAACAATAGATCAAAACATTTCCAGTGCTGTTGCTAAAAATCCAGTCACCAGATCCCCATTTTTCTACAGCTCAGGTCTGTGGTAATACAGAATTCTAGGTCAGGTCACCGTAGTGTTTTTATGTGATGATTAGGAGAGACCATAAGACCACAGCATCTGTGGCACTTGTGCATCTACACACAGTACAAGCACCTCTGCCATCAGCTGACCTGCATAATGAAATGCCTGAAGTGAACTGAACCCAAACTTGTCATCTGTACCAACTGAACAAAAAGCGTGTTGTTGGCCAAGGCTGTCAGAGTTTTATTGACTGCTGGCCAACTGGCCACTAGGGCAAGTCACAGCATCACACAACAGACTGAGGTTTCAGCTATCCCCACCTTTGTAACGCTGAACAACCCAGTATCTGCTCCTGCACTCCCTTTTTCTCCTCCCCACATTTTTGTACCTTCCCCCCTTCAAGGGAAAGGTCTCAAACTACCCTTAATAATATGGCCCAGATGTCTGTGGCAGGCTTTAAATCCTTGAACAACTATAGTATATATGCTCTGAAGTTGGCCTGTTACCTTACAGTGTGTTGCCGTCTCTGGGGCACACATCTGCAGTGCCTTTCAGAGGTCACTTGTGCAGAGCTAAAGGCACTGCTGCTGCTAAGGCATGATAATGCTGGCGTTCTGTGAAGGATTTCCATCACGCAGAACACCATGTCAGCTCTCCCCTACAGCGAGGGAGCAGTGCCAGGACTGAGTTCAGACATCCTGGGCACAGCATCTCCATCTGTGCCTTATGCTAGATGAATCCATCAGTTCTTTTTGCAGACTTGCCAAGATCCCACAAAACTTGATGCAAAGACCCTGCTAAAATTTGCACCACAGTAGTTGTGCTCCAGTGCCACCTGGGAGAGGAGCTGTATCCCAGCCCTAGTGTCAGCCAGTCAGAGATCATGCCCTGGGCATTTCCTGACCCATATGGATGTAGATAATTTTCAAGCTTCAGATTTTTACATCCAAAATTAACAGTGTTTTTCAACTTATTCCTTGGGTTATGTGAAGTTCTGACCCATACAGAACCTGCTTAGAAGACAACACTTCTAAGACACCCAGTATAGCTGCTGTGGCAGCTAAACTACAGTACCTCTTTCATTGTGGATTGGATGTCCTTTACAGAGAGCTGTCTAACCACCCAGATGCACCAATACTAAACAGCAGCAGTTTGGTACTTAAACACGGTCCTTCTGAAGAACATTTGAGCTTTCATTTTAGCAGTGGGTTCAAAAAGAGTTTCGCATAACAACTTACAACATGGGACAGGCATCCCCATGTGGTGGAGAGGAGAGACACTCCCAGGCCAGTGGTGAGTGGGATAACAGAGGCCAACTGGTACATCCCCTCACAGGCACTGATGAAAGGGATTGCTTGTCTTGTTGCTGATGGTGCAGTCAAGTGATACAGCTACCAACGAATGTATGACTTTCAGCATACTCTTACAGCTCCAAGACACAGGTATTGTGTTATCTCACAAGAGTAGTACCTACCTTCCATCATGGTCACTGGATCTTCCATTTTGGGTCGTAATATATTTGGTCCAAATACTGTGGCCAGGTTCTGGACACTCATCTTGTTAATGCTGGAGTGAGCTTGAACTTCATCAAGGAACCTTGAAAAGCCCCCCAGAAAAATGAAAGGAGGAGAGGAATAATAAGTCAGTCACTTGTCAGACTGTAGGCATTCTGGGGCAGGAACAGTTTTGTCCTGTGTTTATATAACCCTGATACCTGTAATGCTCCTAGGGACTAATGCAGCTTAGATACTCAGTAATAACCCCAGATCCCTCCTAGTGTATGAACAAGAGAGGACAGGATGGTTTCTGCCAAAGGTACCAGGCTACCAGGGATCCAGCCTTCTACTGGGTATGAAAGTACAAATTTTCACATTTTTATAGGAATTCTGCAATTACACAGATTGATTTCTGCCATTTTTCACTTACAGATATAACACAAATAAAAAGACATTTCACTTATCTCCTTGTCCTAGAACTAGCAGCCTGTGGAAAGAACTTTGTTGCTCGAATCTAACAAAAGAAATGGCCTCAAGTTGCGCCGGGGAGGTTTAAGTTGGATATTACGAAAAATTTTCTTCACTGAAAGGGTAATCAGGCACTGGAGCAGGCTGCCCAGGGAAGTGGTTGAGTCTCCATCCCCAGAGGTATTTAAAAGATGGGAAGATTCTATAAATACAGATAAAGAGGTAGCCCAAATGCTTCTTGTGAATGCATCAGCTGGGCAGCTTCAATACAAGAAAGACTATGCAAGCCAAAGATAGCACATGAAGAAATCCAGACAGACTGGCTATCCATAGGTATAAGCTGGAAATCAGCAGAAAGTTTCTAACAGTTAATGGTTTTGTAATTTGGAACAGCCTCCCAGTAGGAGTTACAGTAAGAGAAAGGCTGTAACAAACACCTAAATAGCTTGTACATAAGTAGCCAAGTTGTAAAAAGGACTATATGACATGCAGACCTACAACAGCAGGAAACAGGACTCAGTGGCTTCAAAAGTGAACAGTCTCACTCTGTCTGTATTCCATTTCCTAAACTAGTTAATTTTTTGGATGATTGAATGGGTTTTTGCAGGGGAAAAGTTCCCTTGTCATTCTGCACTACTTGGCCAATTTTTGAATGCTTCTACTTGCAGCATGACTTTTCTAGGCACTCCCATTTTTTCTGCGGCTCTGCCCTGTGGCGGACACTGTGCTGAGACCCAAGAACCCTCAGTTTTCTTCGCTAAGTCAGAAGCAAATTCTACTTGCCTTTGCTTTCCTCAGTTCTTCACTTAGAAACATGTATAATTATATTCTCCTGCCTCAGCCACTCATGTTTTGAGGTGCTCAGATATTAAAACAAATGGCTATAGAAGCACATAGTGAGGCAAGAGAAATTTTTTAAAACATTCAAAAAATACATTTCAGAAATGCTATCTGTCTGTACACTTGGGAAGGGCTTGACATATTTTGAATAAGTCATGGGCTTCATGTCAGTGTTTGTGTCTACTGCCTGCTCCAGATGTGCAAATCCCACTGGTCATAAAGGGACTAACTACCACGGAGACTAGAATACAACATAAAGCTCACTACGTTGTATCTAAGGTAACAGTCCATTCCAGCTCCCAAAACACATTCCAGACCACTCTGCAAAAACTGGGAGAGTCAGCAGAGAGATGAGGGGAGACAAGGCTGCAAAGTCGCTGGTACTCCAAGAGGAAGCCACTCCCAACCCCACTTCCAAACCAGAGCTGAGGCCAAACTGGCTGTTCTGACTGCATCTGCTACTCAGCTTGTGTCATAAACCTTCCAAGTGTGCAGTACCTGGAAAAAATGCCTTTCTTTACTGGTCTTTAAGTGCTTCTGAAGTAAACAACATAATATATTAGTATCATTCATGCCTGCTGCCAAGGCTGTGGGTCACAGCAATTTGCTTGGCCGATGCTCTTGGATAAACCAAGAACTTCCTTCAGGCAGGCTGCACATTCACCTCCACATGTTTTATAGGAGCAGTAACTTACATGTTAGTGATGTTTTGAATATTCATACTTTCAGAGGAAATTATTTGCATATAAGACTAAGCCTCACAAAACTTAGTGACTTTTCCAAGTGTTAATTAATTTCACTTACTTGCATATATATTTGAGGAGGTTGTAGTTGGCTTGGGGCAAGTTCTTTACCTGTTTAACCAGTTCCTGGGTACCCTGAGGGATAAGAAAAACAAGAAGGAGAGCTATTAATATAAATGATGCAAAGCAGACATGACTTTCCTTCAGTACTACAAAGTCCTCTTTCCAGTCAAAACCATGAAACAACAGATGATAACACAAGGAGGCTTTGCTTTAAGAAAGGTGTCATCCAGTATGTTGTGCCTTACCAAAAACCCAATATCCAGAACTTGATTCAGTTCTCAAAATCAGTGGAAAACCTCCTGTCAACTTCAATGGTTGATGTAGAAGCCTTTGATTAGTGGGGCCTGCTAGTCTTCAAAGTCTGCCCACTGGCATTGGTATAAATGTACCAACAAATGTGCCTTTTCAGCCTATTTGAAACCGTGAGACATTGAGCGTAGTATAAATCCATTGCAGTAATGCTCAACTGAGCAGAGGAGGGTTTTTTCTTAAAAGAGCTAAACGACATTCTAATTCAACTACCTCCTTTTTAATTACTTACTTCCATTTGCAGTCATTCTGAGCTATGACATACTTCCTTATAAAATTTCTATCTTTACATTAAGATGTAAGATGAGACACCTGCTGGAGGAGTGACTTAAAACCCTGAAGCTACTTAAATCATCTAATGAAAACCTCTGAGTCAGAAGGCTATTGTCCTTCCACAGTCCCAAGCATCATTTGCTTGTTCCTGCCAATGCTGCAGTTGCCCAGGAGATTGCTTGTTTTTTGAGGCAACTAAACCTTTTGGGGGAAAATAGATATCCAAGCACATCTGAGAAGAGTGATAGCTGCTAACTAATGGTGGAGGGCTGCTAACTAATGACAGAGAAATTCCAGAAGCAGCTGGTTCCAAGCCAAAGAAGTGCAGTTGGATACTCATTTTAAACTTTCCTCGATGTATTAAGGACTGTTAGGGAGGGAATTCTGTTGGCCAGCCTCTTGCAAGATCTTCCTGATTTCTCTGGTCCAGACAAGTCAGAAAGATCCAGAGAGCAGTCTATATTCCTGCCTCTATCCTTAACATCCTGAGTGTATAGACACTTTTTTATTCTATATGTCCCAGCACAAAAAAAGTCCTCTAATAAAAAACTGAAACTTAAAAGAGAATTCTTAAAAGCAGTAAGCCCTTTTTAATTCCTTAGCTTAAAAATTATTCTGGTTTAACAGTGACAACAATGGAGACACCAATAAAAGACCAGTCACTTTTGAAAAATCTCAATCCTCTTTTTTAAACTTCTGAAAACGTTTGACTCAAGGACAGCTGCTACTGATGTGAAGGTTAAGGTCAGTTTTTCAGGTCATCCAACTTTCAAGTAAAGAGTTTGAACTAGAAATAGGTGAGCTAACAGACCTAATTCCCTCTTGAATCTTGCTCTGTAGCCCAATTTATTTCAAATACAGAAATCAGGATAGTATTTGGCACTGTATTTCAAGTGCTTTGAATTAAAATACCATGGCTCCACTGGATGCAAGAGGGGGCTTTGGAACAGAAACTGCAGGCGGTTGTGAACAGCTGGAAACATGATCTAAACATACAAGATGCTACCTGAAAGAAAAAAAGGTTCTAAAAATTTATCATCTATGCTTTGTCACGAGGAATCACAAATGTGCTATTACGCAGAGAGTATCTTCATATTTGTCAAGGTACAAACACTTGCCAGGTTAAAAAAAGCTTTCTCTCCTGCTGCAGTATTTATCAGCTCTGCCACAGATTTGTACCCACCAAACAGCTGACCAACAGGTGGCAGAAGGCTGAGCCTAGTAACACCACAGCGAAAGCGTAAAGGAAAATACAAGCTGGAAACTGCTGTATTGTTAACAAATAGCACTGATCATGCTTATGACTGCAGCCTAGCAAGCAATAGAGGCACTGCACTGTCATTCATCATGGTATTTTGCAGTAGTAACTCTTACCTCCTTGAAAATGCTGCATGTCTAATTTACCACAGACGCATGCTTGCCAAGGAGTGATCCCAAAACTGAGGATTTTGCAATGTGTGTCACAGATCAGCACCAACTAGGAGCTTCTAGTTGGGCTGGGAAACTAGCAGCACTTGAGATGTTCACCCAAATTCAGACCCCTCTCTAAAAACTCAAAGCCATGTGCTAAGCCCACTGAACAGCTGTGTGCATCTGTAGAGTACAGGGAGCAGTAAAGGCTAAAATACTACCATGTCAAGTCAGCTCAGACTCAAACGAGTTTTTAGAGATTTTAAGATCTTTCATGCATTCTTAGTCTATAACTGTTTCATTTTCAATCCCTCCTCCCAACCAGCTGGGATCAGAATCAAATATTTTTTAATGCTGCTGTCCTGCTGAGATACCTAGAGGCCTCAGCACAACCCAAAGTCTCTGTTACGTTCTGTTTGCATTCCAACACCACAGATTATTTTGGTGCAGAATGAAGATGAACAACAATCTGAATGAAAAATGGAAAGCTTAGGGCAGTGCTGGAGTATTTTTTGCTGCAGATAGAGATTAGGCCAAGCTAACATTGTAATAATTCCTATCTATGGTCACAATGTAGGAGCATGAGGTGCCAACAATTTTATCTGAACAACTATTTTGCCTTAAGTAATACTGCTTTTATTGGGGGGTGGGTGTACAAAATTAAAGAAAATTGTATTTTGAGCCTAAAAGTCATATTCAAAACTTCCAAGTGAAAAATGAAAACAAAATAATACTTCAAATTAAAACAATAGATTGCATTTTGTTTCCAAATACTTTTTCAAAATGAAACGCTTGACTTTGAAATTCCCTGCTTATCATTTTGTGCTAAAAAATTATGGTTTCAATGAAACCACATTTTTGAGCAGGGGGACTTTCCACCTGAGAGGCGAGTCAGGCCCTACAGGCTGGGTCCTTTGTGCTACATTCTGCTCCGTGTGCTAGTGTGCACATACAGCCTCTCTGCCCTTGGTTTGTGCACTCCACCTTCCTTTCTGAAAAAGTAAACAGCCCGTGTTGAGGTTCCAGATTTTCCTGACAAAAAAAAAAATGGTTATGTTTACAACAGCAGCTTAACAAGACAACTTGGTGCTCTCAAGTGGTACCATATTTTGTAAGCTTTCATTTTGGCTACCTAGTGCTCCTCATCGCCTTTCTAATTCAAAGAGAATACTGCACTACAAGTCATTTGAGTCTGGCCTTGCTCCCACGAAACCGACACAGATGTTCCTTCCCAAACTGCTGCAGCCTGTGCAGGCAAAATCAGGCAAACTACGTAGTTAATAAGCTGAGCAATTGATATACAATTATGTTTGCCCAACTTGGCAGTGTCTCTACTCTTGTGCAATAGCGCTTAATGGATAGAAAACTTCCTAGTCTGCACATCTTACGACCAAAATGAAACCAGTTCCACTGCCTTAGAAATGCTACTGTTTCTTATGAAATCAATCATTGCGCTGTCTGCAACGTAGCACCGTGCAGAGGTTGACTGAGTTGACTGAGGATAAGGCAGAAAATGAGCAAGTTTTGGAGCTAGGAGACACATACGTGTACCTATAAAAAGGCAACACTAGTGCACTGACACACTGATGTGGTTGTGTCCAGGACAGAAATGCATATCCATGTGTGGTGAAACACTGTGTCATGCACAGAAATTTGCTTTCTCAGAGTTGGCTAGAGAGTACATCATGTGAATACAGATAGTAGCAAACCTGCCTTTTTATCCATAAAAAACTGACATTACAGATATGCTACATTTGATGCATGCAAACAAGAATCTTCCTATGGGCATCGTGAAGGACTGAATCTCCCCAGAGCCTTCTGTCACTTGAACAAAAGGTGAACCCCAGGCGCTCAGTAAAGAACAGTTTTTACAGTCCCCACCAGAGACAAAGATGTGAGCATGCTCTCGAGGCCACACAAAAAGGGACAGAACTGTGGACTGCTACTTATAAGCCCTCAGGCCTTTGCTTCTTTAGCTGACACGAGTAACAACCCTTACAGCTTCTTTAAACCTCTGTTTTAGAAGGCGGCACAGTTCCACCCACATTAGACCAGATCCAACGTGCCTTTGCAGTCAGCAAAGAGCTCAGGCATCACCACAAGAGGAACAATATGGATGAAACAGATCAATCAATCATATTGTAAATTATCCTGCTCCTCCCAAGCAGTGAATCAAAATTTCCATGATTGCCACAGACTTGGAGGTTTTTGTCAGCCCCTTCCCTTACCTGGAAACCAAAGAGAGGAACATCATAAGAAGGTTCTGGTGAAGTATTCACAGCATTACCTCCCCCATTTTGGGATAATACCATAGCCTGCCCTTTTGTAGTGCCTTTCCTTTAAGAAATACAAAGACCATTGCACTGATCAACGTCTCATCCACCACAAACTCTGGGAAGCAGAACATGCTGTTTTGATATATGAAACTGAAAACACAGAAAAAGGGAGTGACTTCATACAGCTTGCTAATGAGTCAGCAGCAGAGCTGGGAAAGGAACCCAGATCTCCTACCTTGCATCTCTTGCTGATTATGCTACAGAACAGCTTTGTTCAGAAGACAGCAGCACCAGGCTACCAGACTGGCTTCAAAAAAGCTCCTGCTTCAAGCAGGAGCCTGTGATATTAACACCCAATTCTGGGCTTCAGGAAAATTTAGGGGAAGGTTCCCAGGAACTTCATTGATTTATGTTAGGACTGAAGAGTCATGAGAAGAAAGCTGTACTACATTGAGTCTCAGGAACAACTTTCAAGGTAGAAGGAGGCAGATTAGAAGGATCACTGACCTCTCCCTCATCTTTTGAGAGTAGCTGTCCGCAAGAAAGAAAGTCTTCATATTTGGCAAAGGGGATGACAGGCTCTGGCAGCTCTCGAAGGTAAAGCTTCAGGAGGGACGCCACAGTGTGAACATCCGTGTTGCTGTAATAGAGAAGAGGGAAGGAAATTTAGAAACCCGCGCTACCCCAAAGCTTGATGCCTTTCGTTGGGGGTGCATCAAGGTCCCTTTCAGGGACAAAGTAGGCACGTGGAAGAAAGCTATTCTGCCACGTGTTTGTACTAGGCAGGAGGGTCTACCTGGGAACAAGGGAAATATCCCATTTTGTCAAGATATAAATGCATATCAGGCAATATGGGCAGTGGAAGGGATACGCCCATGATACTGCTTAAGGTAGGGTGGTGCTGTGGTTCCTCAGCCAATGTGGATCAGGAATGTGAGCAATACAGTCCAGGCAGATGCACAGTGATCATATAGCACTGACAATAGAGTTCTGCATCCTTGTGCAATCAAACATAACCTCTGATCCTCTCACTGACCCCTCCTGCCTGATACTTTCCCCAGACAGCACCCACCTGCATCTGACAGGCCAGGCTCCTAAGAGCCCTGGTCAATCATTCAGAAAAAAATGGAGGAAGCTGTATTTCCTCCAGGCCCTCTATTGCCATTTGGCATTGCTGCCCGGCTTGTGGGTCACATCTCCTCCCCAAGGCTGGGGTATCTGGCATTTCCTAGCCCATCTGTTATGCTGGGATATCAGCTTTTCTTTTCTCTCCCACTCCAGGAACTTCTTTTTCCTCTTCTCTCTCCTTTACTTTAAGTTGGGGTTGAGGTGTCAGATCCCATGATGAAGATGCTCCTGTTCTTCCCTTTCCATTTCCTATCCAGCTTTTGATGTATGGCGATACCTCTCCCTCATTCCAAGCCTCCTGTTGTACAACTTTGTTAATCTTTGCAGATGACCTCCTCAGAGGTTTTGACCATTAGAAGTCTAAAGAGATTCTGCCACCAGTTCCCAACTACCCACCATTGTCCTGACAGTCTTTAAAGAACTCTGAGAAAAACACATCAGTAACCATGAGGCAACAGAGTTTCAAATCTTCACCTCTACCTAAAAGCTGAATCTCTTCTGCTTAGTATGTTTTTAAGTATTTCTGGAACATACAGCTAAAACAAAACAGAAAAATTACAATAGGAAGCTGCCAGCAGCTATCACTTCCTACTAATCCTGATAATACTATTCCTATTAAACAGCTGCATCATATTTGAGAATACCTCAGTTTCACATAGTGGTTTTCTTCAGTTGATTATAAATACTTTACAAATGAGGTCAGTACCCTTATTCTTTTTTAGTGTGGAGTTTCAGGCATGGATAGTGAATACGACTATCACTCAGAAGCAGAGCCCAGACTACAGCTTCAGATCCGCTGGCTGCAGTTGTTGTTTCATCCACAACGCCATGTGAAATCCAGCCAAACTTCCAGTGGCATGGAAGTGCAATAGGAGCAGACTGCTGTAGGTGCTTCCAAAACAGCAACACCTGGCCTTTCATGAGAATGTACATATGCATTTAAAACCCAAATTGTAAAAGCAAGCCTTTTAAAAATAAATATTTTAATTATCAGTCATCACAGAGATCTCATCCACCACGGGGCAGGCAGGCTCTAGCATTTGGAAGGTCACTGTAGATACAAAAGACATCTAAAAGCATTGACTGCAGCTAGGGAAAAAAAAAAAAAAAAGGATATTCCTTTCACTGCATCTGATTTGGAAACAAGCATATGGATTTCACACTTGCAGAAAATATTTGCCGCTGCCTAGGTATCCTAGGCCATACACAGATAGTTGTAGTTACACACAGAGAAAATTATGCTTGCTAGGAGGAGAAGCATTTCACTTAGCCGGAGTGGAAGTGCCTCTCCCTTGTCGCTATCTGTGACTATACATATCAAAGACCAGAGAGCTGGGCCTACAAGTCACAGTGGACATGATGGAAAGAGCACAAGGCAATGACTGGGGGACCCTCGACTGTCACACTACTTGGGTACCCCTAGGCTTGCCTCCTTTAATTGTGTACTGAACCTTCAGTTATCACATTTCAAATCAACTCCCCAAAGGCAGGCATTCCTTCATGGAGATCTTTATTGCCTCTGGTAAAGGTGAGACTTAGCACTGATCTATTCAGCCAGTGCAAATGCCTATGGAAATAAAGGTGCTTGCTGCTTTAAAAGTGCTGGGAGGAGGCTTAGCTTATCTTCATGACAATGAAGTTAGCATGGATTAGACTACGGTAAAACATGAAAGTGAAACTGTCATTCTGAATGAATTCCTTCCGTAGATACTCCTGTTCCAGAATATGTTTTCCAAAATAACTTTGTTCACTTCCACATGCGTTAAGATAATTGTAATTCTGAACTAGAACACCCAGATATTCAGTTAAAAATACAAAGATTTTGTTTAAGAAAAGATGAAGTGAGACAATTTGATGATTTCAGACTTTATTTTTTCATGAAAATATCTCTAAATATTTGACACTTCCATTTAGGGAGCAAATACTGACTGTGGTTAAGGATCAAAGAAAGGATGATGGGTGGTCTAGGAAGCTGAGGGGAGGGAAGAATTAGAAGAATGTTCCCAATAAACTCTAACAATATTCTTCCCAGGATGAGACCAAACACTTTGCTGCCCGGGCAGGAGAGCGCTAGCTCTTCCTGCAGCAGTAGGCAGGAATGCTATTGACAATATCGAGACTGGCTGCAGGTCCAGGGGACGTGATCCCCTGGGTTAATGTGCTGGCAACATACCAGATGCTGCCTGCATCACCTGGGAAAGTGGTGCTAGTGAGTTTCAGCAAGAGATGGAGTCAGGTCTCCAAGTCAAGATCCCAGATCTGATCCCACTTCTGGACCTGTGATAGAGATTGGGCCAGATCTACACAATGGCCTTGGATCCAAATATCCCTGGAGTTCAAGGTCTCTGTTAGGGTCAAGGCCTATTTCTCAAAGCACTGTATAGGTTAGCACAATGCTGACCTTCACTCTGGGTAGCGTGTACATATGAGAGAGGGAAGTTACAGAGTATGGATAGGATTTGGCTGCAAGCGCCCTGAGAGCATCCACCCTCCTGATGATTTGACTGCCTGGGCTCAGGGCCAACATAGCGATAGCGCAGCTGAGAGCTGCCCCCCTTCCCTTGCTGACCTTGGATGGAGTGCTCTGAGCCAGGGCTGACACTCTTCCCGTGGGAGCTGATATAAGGCTGAGCCTCTACTGTTTATCCCATGCCTGAGCTACAACTACCACTGCCTCACAGCGACATCTGTGCCAGGTTACAGACCCTGTTGATCAGGACCTGGACTCCGACTCACTGACAGATTACCTAGCCTAATCTTGGACCTGCCTCGTCACTATGGACTTGCCTGGTGATCACTGGACTGTGTCACTGCCTCTGCTAGCCTTGTTACCACACTTGGCTCCTGGCTCACCTTGCATTGTGGAGCAGCTGGCCCTTGCTGCTCTCCCTGACATTGGCATGGTCAGTAGGACAAAAAGGCAGCTAGCACGTCTTTGTACCAGGCAAGGAGTGATTACATCAACATTTTTATACTGCAAAGAAAAATGTAAAACTGCCATTTTTATTTCAGAAACTTTTGACTCAAGTTTTGTTGAAAATCGAAAGATATATTCAGTTTTGAAATAAATGTTCCATCTCAGCTGCTGAAATTGTGGACCAAAAAAAAAAAAAATCATTTTGGCCAAGAATTCTTCTGGGGTCAGAAAGTGCTTTGTTATGATGTGCTAACCAGTTCTATACATTGCACACATAACAGCCACGGGAAGATGTGTGAGACAGTGGTGACTACTCTGAAACCTGGTGATGAAGGGGAAGAGTTGAGATGTTGCCCCGGGCAGATCCACTGTGATTGCGGCAAGGGAGAATGCAACGTCTGAAAGCAGTAGAACACCTAGTTCACCTCTATCATGTCCATTTCTACAGCGGGATCCCACCAACTGCTTACAACCCAAATCTAGCAATGCATTTCATTCAACATGTGCTTAAACTGAAACACTGAAGCAGCCCTATCTAGATTAATGGGCTGAATTTCTCCCTCTGCTCAAGCACTTAGCTGAATGAAGGTCTCCACACCCAACACCATGCAGGAGAAAGCCCCAGTGGCACTTTAAATGAAGAGAATGGTGGTGTGGAAAGAACATGTAAACTAGGATAGCCACTGCAAGGCCATTCCTGCTGGATTTTACAAGCCACAGATAAACCAGCCTGAATTAGGTGATGTCAACTGACCTGTCAAAAAGGGGCTTCTCTCCACAGTCAAAAGAATCCTGCAGATCTTTGACAAGGTTGGCTTGGCCAGGCATTCGAAAGAGCCCCTCCTCTGTAAGACCTCGCTCCCGAATAAAATCCACACACTGTTCCACCAGCAGTGGGGCCAAGCGCTGGCCATACTTCCTCTCGTACTGTACTGTGTCCTCCAGTCGCTGTCCAAAGATGCCTGCCAACAGAGAGCAAGAGAGACATCTGGGTGTCAGCTTGAACTCTTCTTGAGCTATCGCTCAGAGCATACAACGAAGGAAACTTTCACATGGAGCGGGTGAACCTCTGTGAAGGTCCAATTTCTAACAGACTCAGAAGAATTATTTTTAAAACCAAGAATTATATGCTGAGTGATTTTTTTTTTTTTCCTGCTTAAAAGTGCTTCAAACTATCCTCTGCCCTAAGCCCGTTTATATCTCATTATACACAAGGAAGGTGGGGTTAAGATGTTTATGGTTATCCGTAGCTGTGCTGAATCAGGATTAAGTAATTATACTTCCATTGCTTCTTCTGTCCCAAGAATGCCAAAACAAGGGCTACATTGACTTTAGGGGACACAATTCCTTTCTGCATGCACCCACCTTTTAGTTGTCACGCAGCTGCCCTTCAACAGTTTGCAGCTGCCCAGCCCAACAGGTAGCAATCCCACTAGCAGGGGACTGCTAACATGACAGAATACTGTTGTCAACATTAAAACCGGCTATTGTGAAAATCCCCCACCATCCTGTAAGATTTGCATTTCTATTTCTTTTCCTTTAATTAAAATTGCTGAATGAAAATTAAAACACAGAGTAAAATGCATGCAAAATATGATGCCCTTCCTACTAAAACGTGTGTACTGTACTTCTTACACCTTGAACACATTGGAAGCACCAGATACTCTAAAAACAGACTGGCCTAGGTAATTCTTAAGTCAGGTCTACTGTAGACATCTATCAACAAGTATGAGGCACTGCCTCTCTCTCTTTGGGGAAATTGGAGTTCCTGGTCAATACCAGCTGCTGAATGCCACTATTGGCAGCAGATCTTTTTGACAACACAGAAGGTGCTCAGGCTGTAAGACCCAGATGTCTTAGTTCAATCCCTGGCACTAGGAGACTGCTCCATTGAAAAGGACAGCTGCTGAGTTGTGTTCCGAAACCCTAATTCTAGCACCCTACAAGGTGTGGTGGAGTAAGGGAGGATAGCATCCAAGTTGACCACATTTTGGTAATAAGAATTCAGTAAGTGAGAGAATCCCAGAATCTACTCAACTTCAGATGAGACCAGACCACAGCAGATAGGAAATTCTATTCAAAGATTTCTGAGAGCAACAGGAAGCTTTCCACTGATGTCAAGGAGCTTTAGATCATGCATTAAGCACTCAGTTAATCCTGCAGGTCTGAAAAAATGGCAGCATGAAATATTGGAGTTACACTGTGTTTGCAACCAATAGCCAGAAGCAGTGTTTAATGGATGCACACATGTGCTTATTCCAGACCAGGGGATTTGGTCATTTCTTAAGGCTCTACTTACCTTCTTGCTAATAACAACATTTTCCATTTTTATTTTAGTGCTATATTTATGGGAGGCTGATAACTCCTGGAAGGAAGTTTCCTAACCACCATTCACTGTCCTTCATGGGAGACATCATGTCAAACCATACCTGCTTTCTATATTCAGTCCAACCCTGCTGAATCCTCAGTGAAACAAACCTTTCACTACCAGTTTCAACTCTCTGAATGAAACACGCAAGGATCCTAATGTCCAATTTCCTTTCCCTACCAGTTTGTTACACATCAGAAGACAGAAACCTTCCTTACACCCCAGCCTACACAACTGCATTACAGTATTAGAGCTGGAGGGCCATGAAGAGTCTCAAAGGAAATTCCCTCCTTATCCTGGCAAGAGGGCGTGCCCTGGAGCATGGGAGTGACTTAACTTTATCACTGTAAATATTGGATTTCTTGCAGAGTAAAGGTTTTACTAGTTCTTGTTTCTAATCTGTTTGAATATTCACTGAGATGGGTGTCTCTGAAGTCACGTTCTAGGACAGGGAATCTCTTCCTGCTCTTGCACAGGTTGCTTTGTAATCTCATCACATAATCCCTGCTGTCATGATGGGGCACAGCAGAACTGCTCTGTATGTGGGGCTCAGCATTGTCCAAGGGTTTCCAGGGCACTTACAGAAGTTGGGCAGCCATGCAAGAACAACCTTCTCAGCTCAGTTTCTCAGATAACTTCCAAATCCAGGTCATGGCTGGAAAAGTGAAGTCGCCATGGCCTGTTCATCTCAGCCTCTCTGCTGACTCTGCTCATGGGGGAGTAACTCCCAACATTGCATATCATAGTAAATACACACAGGAATGATCGAGGTAACAAGAGTTGCAAGCTACAGTGCAGGTGCCTCAGCTGTGAAAAGCTGAGCAGGAATATGTATCCTGTCTAATCTCCCTCATGCTATTCTGCCCATTTCTCCCTCTTCCTCTGACCTGAATGGTTGATCCTGGGCCATGGGCCAATGCAAATCGAAGTCCTTCAGCATTAGTTACAGACCGGAAGCTGTGAACCTTAGAGACAAAAAACTCTGTATCCCATCATCAGTCTCTGAGACAGGCTTCCTCCCACCAAACCCATCTACTTCCTTAAAATGATACATGGTATTCACTCTTCTAGATGCAAGACATATAGGTTTAAGGAGGTCAGGCTGTGGTACATGTCAGGCCAATTAAAGGGTAGCAGTCCTGTTTTCTCAAATCTCTCCTTGTTGAATCACAGCCCCGTTTCCTAAAGGGCCTGTCTAGGGAAGGCTCTGGCAAAGAGATAAATTCTCTGCATTCCCCAGGTATAGAGCACAGAGATAATGTTTTTCCAGAAGCCCATGTTCTGGTGTTCTAGACTTAACTCAGAGCAAGGACAAAGACAGTGTCAGATGCTCACATATGCAAGCACACACAGAACGACTGCATGCATAATCTCCACTTGCAGTGTGAAGCTTTGTCTACTTTTCCCTAGCCGTGGTTGGTCTGTGGTCAGCACCATGGTCTCATACATTTCAGGCAGCATCAGTCCTTGCCTTCCCAGTCAGCTTGGATCACAATAGCAGTAGCTTTCTGTAGTTACAATCAACCTGTCAGTGACTCCTGGGTAACAAGCTGACTGCAGCCAAACAGAGACCACTGACACAGAGGTTAAGGAATGTGACACTAAAATAACAGAGATGGAAGGGTGACCTGCTTTGAGATTCAGAAGGAGCAGCAGATGGACCTTCCACAAGCACAGTATTAACATCACTATGGGTGTCTGCTGCAGAACCAGATACTGGGGACCCTATCTTTCCCCCTTCTCAGGCATGGAGGTTAGGAACACCTTTTTCTCCTGGCTGGAAACAGCAATCTTTGGAGGAAACAAAGTCACTATAAAATTCTTCTACTGCAATACTGCTCACCTCCCTTCACACCATTTCAAATAGGTAACAAGAAAAACCAGCCATGAAAGCAAGACTTATATGACTGAGGATGAAGCTGATCTACCTATCATATGTTGAGTGAAAGGAGCTGGCACAAGCGGGGGTTTCTTCTTGTGTGACAGTATGTGCCCAAGGGCTGTGCAGGTGAGATCACACAGCCCTCACAGGTCATTTTTTGCTGAGCAGAAGAAAAGACCCTGAAGCCACTGCCAGGATGAAAGACTTCTACCAGCTCAGCTCTCTTGGCTGCCTCCCTCCTTGGTTTGGCAGCCTCACCCCAGCCCAACTCCAATTGCAGATCTATGTTTTCTCTTTCCCTCAACCCTGAACCCTAATTTTCCAGGGAAGCACTAGAAAAGGTCACCAAACATTGCGCACAGAAAATATTTCACCCAAGCTAAGTCTGTTGGTAACTCCAACTTTCCCTTTGCAGCCCAAATTACACTGCTTTTTCTTTCTCTCTATCCTAGCCCTGATTTTTTTTTTTGCCGAGAAAAGGATCCCCCCAGCTGCTGCTCAAAAGAAAGACTGCTCCCAGGCCAAGTCTTTTGGCAGTAAGAACATTAGGGTTGGGGTTTAGAGAGAGAAAGCACAGACCTGCAGTCAGAGTGGGGCTGGAAAGTTGGCCTTGGAGAAATTGTTCATCTGTGCAGTGGTTGCAGAGCTTGTCCATGGCTTAGAAAAGGAAATTAGTACTAGGGTTCAGAGAAGGAGCAAGCTAAGAGCTATCTTTGGAGTGGGGCTGGAAAGGGACTGTCAAAGGCAAGTTGGAGCCACTGACAGTTCTGGGCTAGCAGAAATCTTTCATCTGGGCATCTGCTGGGGGGCCTTGATGAAGTCTACCCTCAGGAAAATTACCGCTAGGGCTCTCACAGCTACACTGGCAAGAGACATAGCAGAGGCACCTACTTCAGTCTCTCAGAGCTAAACAGGACAGATCAAGAGGCGGTGTCCTGCTAGCTCTGTAAAGCTCATCTCACTTCAGCTAGGTTTCAAAAGGGCTTGTAAAACTGATGTAGTAAAATGTCCCTGAAACTACCAATATATGACAGCATCACCAGGCTGGACAGGGACTGCCCTTCCTCGCACGGAAAAGCTAATGTGGAGCCAGTCACACACAGCCTCATCCGCTGGCTCCTCAAGGCACAGGCCTGTTTTTAATCAATGGGGCCTGCAGCTCAGACTGAATTTGGCAGTGCTTCACTCCATTTGATGATCCTGCTGGAAGACATTAAAGTGTTTCTCTTCATTCAGAAGAAGGGGAGCCAGTGCCATCCAGTCACACTCCCAGACAGAGTTAGGCTGGAAATAAAGCCAAAAGCTACTAGCAACCCAAGGGTTAACTTTTCTTGTCATATCCTTATCTATAACTAGGCCCTTTTGTTTGGTTTCAAAGCAGAAAAAAATCCCAGCATGCTAGGACCACATCCTTAATCTCAGAAAGATTCAAGAGATACTGAAAAAATGGCTAGCAGAGCTACAGAATTTCTTTCCTCTACTCCAACAAGCTGTCTCTGTTCTTTAAAGATTTAGGTGGCTCTTTGTGGAAAAAGCGAGCCAGGAATGATGTACTGACTAAGACACAGACAGGCTCTCTGTCCTGGCCTGAATAGCTCACCCACCAGCTCCAGGCATACAAAGCCTATACATTCAGCTATGCTGTCCAGACATGCAGTGGGCAGGAAAATATATGCTCCCTGCTTCATTTTTCCTCATCAGAGCTCTGATTTCAACCAAAATAAACTAAAGACAGAGATAATAAAGTCAGTTCTTGGGTAGATTTTCTTCACGGGGAGGACTGAGGACTCTGTATGTGCTTAAAGTGGGAAAAGTCCAGCCACACCTACGTCAGCTGTATGTACAGCTTAGTACACACACGTTAAAAGATGTGCGGGAAGATAATCAGGCACACACCTGGATGCTGCTATACAGCAGTACATACACCCGCGCATGCATGTGGTGCCTCACAGACAGGCAGTTTACGGATGTAAAGATTGTGTACGTGCTCACCTGCACAGGTAAGCGTCTGCTTTTACCTTCCCACATTCATGCTTAGGCTCCCATTTATCTGTCCCTCTCACACATGAAAGCACTGAGAAAAAAATCATGGGCAGACATTCAGAAATGCATATGCTTCCACAGCACAAAACACACACAAACCTATGACTCTTTTTTTCCCTTCCCCTGGCCCACCCAAGCACACACTATGTGAATTACTGCAGCAGCAATTGAAAAAGGAGTTCCACGTTAGGAGCTGTACGTGCCTAAGAAAAGATAGTCCCTAACAACTAAACAATCCAGCCAGACAAAGCACGCAAGAATGGGGGAAAGGAAAGGAAGCGACAGATAATTAGGAATCAAGAGAAACTGATGAAATAACTTGCCCAAGGTCACACAAATGGGTCTGTGGTAGAACTTGGTGTCTTCTGACCCCATTCCCCACAAAGAGCAGCCTCCATATACTAGGAGCCGATTGCTCTCATCCACATACATCCATTTAAATATTCTATGTAAAAGCAAACAGAAACACACCTCCCCAGACCTATCCTCAAATGCTAGCTTGGCATCCGGTAGTATTTTTGGCCATAGACTGGGTCTTTCCCACTCTTCCTCCCTTTGTAAAGCCAGCTCCTTTTTTAGATTCTTAGCTTCTGTCTGAGGCCAAGCTCAAATATCTGCTTTTCCTCTAGGAAAAGAAAACCATAACAAATCTAAACTCTGGAAAATCATCTCATACCTCTCGTTCTTGTGCAGCACTCCGCTACATGACAGGCGCTGAGCTTCAAGCAGAACCCAGGCAGTGTCAGACAGCAGGAGCGGCAGAGAAAGAAAGTCCTGACTTCAGGCATCAGACACATTCTGAGTCCCAGCACTGGCAGCTTTCCATTCACCCAGCGCTACAGAGCGGAGAGCAGCCGATCTGCCCTGGGAGATAATCTCGGCAGCACATCTGGTCTTAGCTCCGCAACTCGGCATTAATTATGACTTGTGCAGAAAGCATTTGAAATATCCAATGAGATGCAGAGCTCCCCGGCTCCCTCCGCACGGGAAGGAGAGAGGAGAAAGACAGGCAGGTAGGGTCTTGCCCACCCTCGAAGCTGCCGCCAATGTAAACAGCAGCAAAGTATGGGTCACAAGTTTTAACAAAGGCATCCCCCATCGGCTCTGTAATATATTCATGCTCTAATTGCTTGTCAGATCTATTCTAGATAGCTGGAAAAGCTGAGCAACAGTTGCTGTCTGCATGCCACACTCTGGATCCCTTCCTGATACAGGCAATGTTAGTTGTGCTGCAGGCAACCTGGTGCCCTGGTCTGGCCTCTAATCTGCTTGCAAAGCACCAGAAGCAGAAACCTCGTTTTGGAGGGGAACATCCCCCCACCTTAGCCTTAGCGTGCTCTCAGAGTATCTCCACAGCTCTGGGACATGTTGGAAAGTTTTACACAGCTTAGAAAAAGCTGCAGTCTTTGACCTGTGCAGCCTTTTTGTGCTTACAGCCTCTGCTTTAGCCCTTTACAGAGAAGTTGCCTGATGATGAATAGCTCAGCTGAATAACTGCTAGGGAAGGAACTACAAGCTCCTTACTTGTGAATTAATCCTGAGGACTTACTTGCAGGAAAGCATTCATTCCCCCTTGGCTCCTGCTCTCAGGGTAAGAAGCCTGTAGTTAAGAAAAAAATGCTTATCGCACAATGCCCCATGTAGTTATACAGAGGTCAGCCCTCCATCCCATTTAAAAAATGCACTCATGACTGCAGATCTGCAGCAGTCACCACCCAAAACCTTTGCACCAAGCTTCTGGGGAATTTTATCAAGTTTGGCTAACTTCATCTCCCCCTGCAGGAAACAAAAAATGTTATCCCTGTCTGCAGCTGCTTATCTGCTTCTGTTATTAAAATATCATATCTGTGGTCACTGTATAGACCACACTCATCTGAACTTAGTGGCCCACCACTTTCTGAGCTACACTGTGGCTCAGTTTGAGCACACATGTCAAAGATGATACTGACCCAGTAGTCAAGCTCTGAGATTCCAGTCACTGAGACAGTGTTGTCCCACGACTCAGGAAGCTCGAGGTGAAACTCTGTCTCTACATTCTCTGTTTTGATCAAAAGCTCCTGAAGAAATTACTGTCTCTCACTACAGGTGAAGGCAGTACCAGGATCAAAAACTCCAGTTCTTGGATGGCAAGGTAGTAAGGTATTCCTTAGCTATTCAAGGTATACCTTAAGTATTGTACAAGTAGACACCGGAGGCCCAGAAAATACACTAGACAGTATTTAAAGCCCACTAAAGAATATTTGGAAAGTGATGGAGATCCTGAAACAAAAGGGTACAAATGAGATCCTGGGTATTATTCATGCTTTTATTATCCTCTCTTCCCTTGTGGTGAACACAGCAGGCTGCAGGTTAGGGAGAGCCTTCCTACAGTGCTAACTGGTGAGCAGGACCAATCTTCTTCTGAATGGCTGAGACACCATCAGGATTTTTGGCACTATCCCCTGGAACAATGCCTCAAAATGTGTCACGTCTGCTAATAACATTATGGAGCCTGGGACTCAATGTTTGGGATGGGAGCCCAGGAGATAGCAAATGCAGACTTTTATTCTTCCATTCATTTCTCCATTTCTATTTTCTGTCTCTCAAAACACAAGAACAAAGAGGTATCCAATGAAATAGAAAGTAATATTGTTTAACATGGATATTGTTATACCCAAAGTATAATTAACCTGTGAAATTCACAGCTTCTCTGTGGCCAAAGACACAGCGTGACTCAAAGCATGATTAGACTTTAGCATAGCTTATAATACTGTGAGTTATATGAGAGATGACAAAGACTATGTAAACTCTTCTCCAAAGAAAGAGCAAACACACCTCTCTGGTGAGAGAAAAAAGCAGGAGGAGCACATGCTTGTTCACATGAGCGTCACAACTAAAGCATAAAATGGCAGCTACTTCAGCACTGTTCCCTGCACATGGTAACGCTGCAACTATAGGTGTCCTGTGAGAAGAATGCAACATTGTGCTGCATATCTACACAGTTATCACCTATCTCCTTATATGAAACAACTCTCAATCCCTTTCAAAGCATTGTGTTAAAAATCATAACTTAGACCACAGAATATGATGAGATTGGAATAAAAATCACTAAATATATATATATTTAATTTGTCTTCTGTGTTTTGAATTTCCAGGTCACACTTGGATTCTGCTTTCTCTGTTAACCACATTTCTCAAAAACAAAATCCAAGATTCACACATAATCACTGGATTGCAGGGGCTGCAGACTCCAGAGGCATACTTGATACTGCAAGAATAGCAATAAAATCCAGAGAGCTGGCCACATTGCATATAAACTACCATAAAAATTTTCACCTGGAGATCTCCCCATACACATGTGCCAAGGAGAGAAGGGGTAATGGAGACTGAACACCCTCTTTCGCCATTGGTGTGAATTTGTTTAGCTGTAGAGAAGTTTACCACTGGGTGGCTCTTATTTTCCTAAAGAAGAACTTAGGTTTCTAAAACTGTTTAGCGAGTAAATCTCACATGAACTTGCTGCCGGGGAGCTGGAGGCATTTTCTTTCCTGGTGTCACTGTATGGAGAGAGTCCTAGTAATGCTCTCATGAGCTAGCACCACCACAGTTGTTCTGCTGCAGGTACCAGAACAGGGAGAAAGCATCCTGCCTGTACATGTCACTACAAGCCTTGAGACTCGCTGGGAAGTTCACTACAGCTCACACAACCTCTGAAAATCCAGGCATGTCTCAGGCTTGGCATCTAACTCGGGTCAAATTCAGTCTTGAATCTGGTTGCAACAGACAGGAATGGTGAACCCGCATGAACTCAGAAAATATTCCTCCTCGTCTCTGATTGTGAGCAAACTTCTTGGCTTGCACAGCTCTAGCAAGTGCCCATAGGGCATGGGTATTTTTAGACACTGGCTTACACAGAGTATTAGCTAATATACAGGTATACTCAAGCGGACCTGTCTGAGGGAGCTCAGATCTAGGAAATTGCCTCGTCTATTTGTACAGAAAGGGCCTAGTATGAAAGTTAGAATCAGAGCTGAAGTTTCCTAATTTTCAAGGAAGTTGAGCCTTGTACAGGCTCATTTTTTAACCCAGGCAAACATGGGCATTTGAACATCAGCTTGTATCTGTTGAAAGCTGGCAATGAAACGGCTACAGGTGATCAGTCACAGGGCTGAACCCAGCAGGAAAGGCTTCAACAGTATGTCCTCTGTACAGAAAATTTCCCTTCCAGCTTTCTCCCTCTCCAAAAACTTTGGACAGATCCTTCTCTGAACAAAATTATGTACCCACACCCCTCCCCTGCTCTGGGCTGGGGTCTCAACCTTTACTGGTAAAATGAAATCTTCTGAGAATAAACAGGCTTCTGCTTACTGACTGATAAACCAGTTCATCCTGGGTTAAAAGGCTAGCAAACAGCTATGTTCATTCTTCTATCAAAGTAGATTCTGCCTAACCTGTGTGAGGTGTCTTTCCGTCTCTCTAAAATATCTCAGGAAAGGAACTGACTGAGCAGCACTGTAAATTACCGTGCCGTGGACTCTTACCAGTTTATGCTCTAAATTGGGATTGTAACTGTTTGCTTACAGAGAAAAGATGATAAACAGACATAAACATCACTTAAACACAGCATTCTGAATCCAGAGCCAAACCCCTGTGTTTATTGGTCTATTTGCCTCTAGACAAAGGCAAGACGCATTTAGAGAACAAAACATCAAGGGCAACAAAAAATGCCTTTTAGCAAGCAGTGGTCTGGACAAACGTGCCCTGGAAAACTTCTTTCTCCCCACAACATAAGAACATCTTTTACACAAGTTTTTATTTACTGACTCTTGCACATGCCTGGCTATATTTAATAGATAGCTTCCATAGACTTGACTGAAGCTATGTCTGTAGAAAGCATCTGACCAGCAGACCTTCTTTTTCAAGTGTGCTTGATGCCCCCACTGCACAGAAAAATTTTACAAAAATTCTGGGTGCAAGTGAAAAATAGTTATGACATAGTGTAATTGTTGCCACCAGTGCCTCATCACTAGAGAAGGATGAGAATTCCAGCTGTGGGTTCAAATGAGAGGATCACGGAGTCTGAAACCTGTTGCTGATCCTTGTCTCTAGTACAGAATGAAAGAAGACACCTGCATTTCTGGCCATCCTGGAACCTGGCAGGGCCTCTGATATAGATTAGCAACCAAAATTTAGAAGACCAGCCCCTTTTATCCATTCAGAAAACCGAACAAGCTTATGTCCTCAAGCCTTCCCATATCCCAAGCCTGAGAGGCTGATAACCTAAGCACAATCAGTCACTGAGAAGCAGACAGGATCAACATTGAACACATGGATGCTTATCCAAATCAAACTTCATCATAAATACCTCTGTCAATCTGTAACCTGCAATTGTAAAACTCACTACCAGGTAAATTGTATATGGTTTCACTTTGTTGCTTCCTCAAACTCAATCAATGATGACAATCTGCTAGCTAATTCCCGCACATTTACCTTTATCCTCCACTATCCAACTAAAATTCTCAGTCAATATAAAGCATAACTTATACCTTCACCACCCAACCATATATGTCATGGTGTAAGTTCTAGCAACAGCTGAACCTGACTGGCTGTGCCTGAGGAGGGAATGGCATTTAGCTCCAATTTGTACAATGGATAAAACATTTCAGTAAATCTGCTAGCCTTTCAGGAACTCTTCTAGAAGAGGTCAAGGGCTGAATGTTCCCTCCCTCCCCTGACCTGCAACTCAGAAGGTAGGAAAGGGAAATTTCAAGATCTGATGATGGAGGAAAAGAAAAAAGGAGCAACTGTGGGGGGTAGAAGAGTAACCTGTACAAAAGAAATAGGAAAAGAGAGACAGGGTGAATTTCTTTGTTATCGGCTCTTAAATGGTTAAAATTTCAACTTGCAAGGAGCAGGCTACCATTCCCCTTCAGTAAACACATATCCTCATAACATTCATCAAAGGACTAATACAGAGAAATTAAAATACTTGCCTGCAAGCTGAGAAACACCACAGGAACATGTCTGTCCCATTAATCATACACTGCCAGGACGTGCAGTGAGAACCATCAGTGTTTTAACGACTGTCAGCTTTCAAACATCAAGCATGAATCTAATGATTACAGGAATGATCTCACTGAGAAACCACCGGTGTAGGCGGTGGTACTGGTCAGACTATGTGCTAGAGGCAGTAACCACCAACCATGTAACAAACGCACAGCCACTATCACCTCTCCATGGCACTTACTAGCTGAAGAGAAGAGGAAAACAATGGGTTATTGAGGCAAACACAAGCCCCACCATATTTTATCTAAGGCTGGTTTGCTCTTAGCAATACAAGGTATATGAAGCTAATGACTCTCTCCAGAACTACTTCTTTGATAGCCCAGGTAGACTTATCTTCTATGAACCCATCTAATTCTATTTTGAATCCACTTGTTATTTTTGTTTCCACAACATCTTTTGACAATGAGTTTCATAATTTAATTGTGCACTGCATGAAACACTTTTTTTCTTCGTTCAAACCTCATGACTGTGCACTGTTCAAATCCTCCTTACATTTGTAATTTTATCCATCAGACCTTCCTGCAATCTTCTCTTTCTCAAGACCACTTTCAAAGTCATTTTTTGAGGAAAGGGCTTAAGTTGGATAGATCTTACATCTTAATTGCTTACACAACCTCTGGAGTACAAGACCAATTCAGGGCAGAACTTGTATTAAAAATTCTACCCTGAGCTTGAGAAACCTTTCCTAGCACGAGTTTCATCCAAATGGAAACATTCCCATGTGACATTTCATTTTATCAAATCAGCGTTTCCCAACCAAAAGTCATTTCATCAAGCAAATCCCATGAAAAGCTTTACCCTGCTCACCTGCAAATGTAACAGAAGTAATTTCTATTTGTAGTTTTTCTCTATCTGCTATCTGGTTGAGCAGAGGCACTGAGAAGGATTCTTGCCCAGCTGCCTGTCATTTCCCAGCTCTGGATGCCTGCTCTTTGGCGCCCAGGACTGTCCACGCTAACAGACAAAGTACTATGAATTCATTCATCTGATGCCAAACTGCATCATCCTTCAGAAGCCAGTGGAACTAAACTGGTTAATGACAGCTGGAGATACGGCACTGCAGGGCAGAACTTGTGTTGCTGCCTGGGGTTTTTGAAACCAGTGGCGGGGGACTTGCCCTCTGACAAGTGTTGAGACAGTAGTCCGAGAATACCCATTTCTGCTCTGCGATGACCAGAATACTGCACGGTCTCCACTCAGAGCCCAGAGAAGCTTGGGCACTGGTACTGAATGTCACTTAAAGCCTTTAGCCAGCAGCTTTAAAGCTGAAATATATGCAAGGAGTGAACTAAAGAGACATGAATGTTACAAATTTTATAAGGAAGTGGAGCAGACATCTGACTTCTAAAGGTAGGATCTTCAAAAGTCAGTAAGTAACACCTTTTGCCCTTGACATGCTTTAGTTTTGCTTTTAGTATTACACCCTTCCATCAAGTATTTATACACACTGATAAGATCCACTCTGAACCTTCTCTTCTCCAGGCTAAACAATCCCAGCCTTCTCAGCTTCTCTTAGTGTTTAATTTTCCACAATCCTTTGATCATCTTAGTGGCCTTTCACTGGACTCACTCCAGTAAGTCCACGTCCTTCTTGTGCTGGTGAGCCCAGAATTGGACAAAGCACTCCAGATGTGGTCTTACTAGTGCTGAGGGGAAGGCTCACATCCCTCAACCTGCTGGCAATGCTCTTCCTAATGCAGCCCAGGAATCTGTTGGATTCTTTGCCACAAGGGTGCATTGCTGGCTCATGTTCAACTTGTTGTCCAACAGCATCCCAGGTGCTTCTCTGCAAAGCCAGTCAGCTCCCAGCGTGTACTGTTGCCTAGGTTTATTCATCCCCAGGTGCAGGACTTTGCATTACACTCTGTTGAACTTCATAGGGTTCCTGTCCACTCGTTTCTTCAGCTTGTTGAGGTCCCTCTGAACGATGGCACAACCATCTGATGCATCAACTATTCCTCCCAATATCATCTGCAAGCTTGCTGAGGGTGTACTCTGTCCCATTACCCAGATCATTAATGAAGCTGTTAAACAGTACTAGCCTGAGTATCAGCCCCTGGGGTGTACCACTAATGACTGGCCTTCAGATGGACTTTGGACTGCAATCCTTTGAGTGCAGCAGTTCAGCCAGTTTTCAATACGCCTCACTGTCTATTTATCTAGACTGTACTTTATGAATTTGTAAGTGAGGATATTACAGGAAACAGTGCTGAAAGCCTTGCTAAAGTCAAGTCAAACAAGAATCACTGCTGTTCCCTCATCCACCTTTTCATCATAGAAGGCTATCAGGTTGGTCAAGCATAACTTCCTCTTCATAAATCCATGGTGATTACTCCCAGTCACCTTTTTGACCTTAAAATGTTTGGAAATTATTTCTGGGTTTGTTTGCTCCATCACTTCCCCAGCAACGGAGGTGAGGCTGACCAGCCTGCAGTTCCCTAGGTCCTCCTTCTTGGCCTCCTTGAAGATAGGAGTCTTCAGGGGCCTCACCCCCAGTCACCAGGTCTTTTCAAAGATTATCAAAAGTGGCCTCACACATTGGCCGGCTCCCTCAGCACTTGTGGATGCATCCTGTCAGGTCCACAGACTTGGGTATATCCATTTTCTTTAAATGTTCCCTAACATCATCCTCTACTAAGGAGAAGTATTCCTTGCTCTAGGCTTTCACACTGGCTTCAGGGGCTAGGCGATAACGAAGACAAATCTTACCAGTAAAGTCTGAGGTGAAGAAGGCATTGAGTACCTTGACCTTTTTTATGCCCTTTGTCATCAGGTCTCCTGCCTCTTTCAGTAGTGTGCCCATATTTTCCCCGGTCTTCATGTTGTTGTTATGCCTGAAGAAGCCTTTCTTGCTGCCCTTCACAGCCCCCACCAGATTCAACTCCAGGTGAGCTTTAGCTTTCCTAAGTCCATTCCTGAGTATTCAGACAGTTTCTCTATATTCCTCTTAGGTCACCTGTCCCTGCTTCCACTTCTTATGTGCTTCCTTTTTAGGTATGAGCTTTGTCAGGAGCTCCTTGTTCATCCATGCAGGCTTCCTGCCACCTTTCCTTGGTTTCCTGCACATGGGGGAGGACTGTTCTTGAGCTTGGAGGAAGTAATCCTTGAAAACCAATGAGATCTCCTGGACCCCTCTTCTCTCCGGGACCATATCCCATGGGATTCTTCCAAGCATATCCCTGGGAAGGCCAAAATCTGCTCTCCTGAGGTCCAGGGTTGCGATCCTTCTATTTGCCTTGCTGAAAGATGCCTTCAGAGTGGCTCTTTTACAGATTGTCATTGTGACCTCAGGCAAGTTACTTGATTGCTCGATATCTCAGATTCCTCCTTTACAAAAAATGAGGACAATAGCCTTTCCCTACCTCAAGGCTGCATCATGATGGTAAAATATGTTGTCATAAAGCAGTAATAGAAGCCTCAGATATATCTGACAGAGATAATTTAGAAAAAATAACTTAATCAGATCTCAGAAACAGATCTTAAAACTTTCCCTGTTGTAAGCAGTTTCGGCAGCAAGATCCACTCCCAGCTTACTTTAGTTCTACTGTGTCTCAGTTTCTATATCCAGAAGCGTACCCTCTGCTGGTGATACCTTTGCCTGAGAGAAGGCTAACCAGCACCTCCTTGCAGATGATACATACATCCCTAGTCTTAGGCAGATATCTGAACTCACAACCCCCATCATCTTTCTCTTCCTCTTCCCTTGGTTGTGCCCACCTCCAGCATGAGACAACACTGAAGAGCAAACACTGATAAGCCTCATCAGGCGCCAGCTGTCTCTGTGCAGAGATAATGGCACATATCAGGCACAACAAACACCCAGCAACACTCCCCACACACCTGTAGAAGCCTGCACAAGAGAAGCCCACCCTGCCACCTAGTGAAGGGGCTTCTCTTGGCCGGGCCAGGAATCCTGCTTGAGACTGTCACTCTGGGGGAGCCCCCTAGCAAGATAGGGAGCAGAAACCTCCTCTCTGTCTTCAGACTGGGCAGATAACAGAAGCCACCTCCCTCTTCTTCATTACTGTGGTATTTTAGCATCTTAAATTCACTGATATGATTCTATGACTAGAAAATCCTCATCTTACAGGTGGAGAAATTAAACCTCAGACTCCCGAGACTTAACATCATATCCTAGCTCCTAAACAGTGTGGCATCCTGGTGGACATACATCTAATACCAATATCTGACCCTTCAAAACAATCATGTTTTGCTCTCATACAGATGTTATCTGAAAGACATTTACTTATCTAAAACAGGATCCCTAATTAGGCCTGTGCAGGGCTATTCTTCCATTACCCATAATGACATTGAGCCATGTATTAAATTACACCTCAGAAACTTGTCCCCTAGTTTGCAGCTCTCCCCTAATATAAGACATGGTCTGCAAAGGGCCCTAATTGCCAGCAAAAACATTCTCTGCATTGTTTTTCTGGCAGAAGAAGAAAGAATCCACTCATCATGGTTTATCTAAATGGAGAGGAGGACTGGAATTAATGATAGTAGAGTGGCTTCCTCAGTGGATATTTCTTCAGAGCCTGCCAGTTAAAAAGTGGCTATTCCTCCTGAATGGAGAAACCACTCATGGAGCTCTTGCAGCACAATTACTTTGTCACAGCGTAAAGCTCTCCATGTCTGCCTAAGGGAAGCACATCTCTTCCACCTGCTTCACCTCTCTTCCATCACAAGGAACTGATGAAAGCTTGGGATGAGGAGGAGAAGAAATTAGGATAAAGTAATGGAGAAAGAAAGGGGCTGTGCCCTGCATTTCTGGCAGAGGAGCAAGGAACTGCTCGTGGCAAGAAAGAATACATAAACAGAAGAAAACAAACACAAACATAACAGAAGATTAACACAGAATGATTCCGTCCCCATGCAGTGCTGGTCATGTGCTGAGCTGTGAGAGAGCTTTGCCACTCAGCTTTCAACTGAGGCACAAAAAAACCTCAGCTTTTGTACCCCATGGCCCAAAATTCAGTCCTAGACACATAACGTTTTACATCTGATGCAAGACAAAAATGAGCAAGGCATGCAAAGTGAGAGGTGAGCAGATGGAAAGGGATTTCCTTACAGTAGCTGCATTTTTTCAGACTAGAAGTACAGCCCCACTGTACATGTACAGAGTAAGGAATGACCTCCTCTCCCCCCAGGTACACCAAACACTTTCAATGCATCCACCTTCAGAGGACACTGTCAGGCTCATTCTCACCCAAGCCTATGGCCACGAATCCTTTGCATTTAGCACTATGGCACTGCTACAAGCACTCCATATTATAGAGCAGCTGCAGAACAGCATGACTGTAGGGCACAGAGGGACCCTCCAGATAAACTTTTAGTGGTGTAAACTCAGAGCAAAATTTGTTCGACATGGAGGTAAGAAGGATCATAGGGAACAGTTTTAAACATCCTTTGTCAGAATGTGCTCCAAAACTCACTTTTATCAAGCCACTGTGACAAAATCTATTCTTAAAGACATAATCAAAACAGAGTACTCTCAAATCTCAGTTTACTAAATCTTCTGCTCTGAATGAGATGGACTAGACTCAAGAACCCAGGAGCCTGAAACTTAGGGAAACTTGTTAGAAATTATTTTCCCCATAAACAAGACAGCTCTTCTTCAAAAGACTTAGGAACTCTAGGATTTTATTTTAAGGCCACATTTGAAGTGTATTTCAAAGCACACATTCCATATGGCTTTTAAACCTGAATGTGTCTCCTATTAATAATTTGGGAGCCTCAGCAGTTTTGGAGTTTTCTGTTTTATTGTAAGAAGCCTTTGCTGTTCACTTTTAAACACAGTTCATGTGCCCACATCAACACATAAAAAGATACCCTCAACCTTTTTGATTTATGTTTCTTCAATACATCAGCAAAAATTAAAGTGTGGCTAAGCCTCCCCTTTCATCTTGGCATAATTCATTTTTACACCATATCAACCTTCTCCAGGGCTGGATATTTACATATTAATAATGAAGCCTGCTTTTTAATTCCTCCCCCCATCCCTTTAGCTTCATATATTAAAAAGTGTCGATAGATAAGACTTGGCTCTCAAATTAGTGGTGGTAGCAAAGCAGAGTTCAAATTATTCAATTAAAACACAGAGACAGCTATGTTTACTGCCCTCCCACATTTGAGCTAAGCTGGGATTTCACTCAGAGAACTTGCCCTGCTCTGATTCTGATGGAGGAGTAGGTTTGATCTTTTCCCCAAACTGGCTAAAACTATTTGGAAACAATGGTTTGAACATCTTAACTATTTCCTAGTTATTGACATTCCTATAAATACTTTGTGAAGTGGAAAGAGAGTGAGGATCCAGCTCCATGGTTTCTTTAAGCCAATTTATGTGTGGATTGCAGTCAGAATGAACAACCATGCCCTCTTCCACCCCATCATCTCTCCCCACTGTCCTCACTGTGTTGGAACTACCAGTCCTGCAGCTGCATGGTTAGCAGGACCAGGGAGCCAATCCACCTACAAATTAATCCTCCTCCCTTTTTTTTCCTGCCAGGGCATTTCCTACTGCACAGCTGCATAACCACTAGTATTAGCAGAATGAAACATGGGGGGAACACATGGTTGCAAGGTGGGAAAAGACCATGCCTGACAGCAGCTAGCACTTCAGTCAGCTCAGAGAAGCGATGAAACCATAGCATAAGAATCTGTTCATGCAGCTTGGACTACAAAGCAAACATAGCCAAGCTAGCTTTAGACTGATGCATTTCAGTATTAGGGCAGAGACCTCAGGCCAGGCTGACCACCCAGGAGGTACCCATGTTCTTGGGTAGTTTTTATCCACAGACAGAGCAAAAACATCAATACAAAATTGCAATTCTTTCTAACTCTGCAAACAGCAGTGCTTCTCTCCTACAGAGCTTAAGCCAGCTCTGCCAAAGCAGCCTTTACACTGACATTGATGGAACCAGATCAAATCTGCAGTATGTGAAAACAGCAACAAACAGCAGCTGCTGTATTCCCCCCGCGCTGCCCTGGTCCCACATTCTCATTATTTCATTCTATGTTTTTTGATATCTCATAAAGCCCCAACTCCTGGAATCAAATATAAGAGTACGTGCCTCATTTAAAGGAAAACTAAAATGTTATCTGATAGCTTTGCAGAGAAGTTTAGAGGTACAGAAAAAGAGCAGATTAATTAGGACAATACTGCCCCCATAAAGAAACAAACAAACAAACAAAAAGAAATCGATCCCTACCTTTATGCCAGCCTCATGTTCTTGTTTTTAAAATCTTAGGATTTTTAATTATGTATTATTTTAATACATAAATAAGATGCTTGCTCTGGAACTATTCCAAGAGACTGACAAAACATGAACACTAACAAAAAAGAAGACAAATTTGCACTGATACCAGCAGTGCTGACACCACCATGCCCTAAAGGAGGAGGCTGTTGCTGGAACGTGTACTATTTGTCAAGACTGAATGTCTCCTTTTTCCTCACAGTATTTATTTGATGCACATAGCAAAGCTGTAAAATACACACTATAAGGTCCACTACAAATGGCCACAGAAACACCATCTCCGAGATTCTGAGACTTCTAATGGAGGAACTGCAGGGAGTTGCACCGAGTACAGAGTCTAAAAGACCCTTCACTGTGGAGTGGACTTCAGAAGGAAAGCAAACCAAGCATATACTCATGTTTGAGGAGAACTCTTTGTAGATCAGTTTCTACTAGTGAAAAGGGCTTGTACTGCCCACAGCACAACAGCATCGCATGCAACCTCTCAGAATCAGGTACAAACTGCCTTTTGTACGTACACCCTTTCTGCTAAGTGAAAGAAGGACCTAGGAAAAAATTACATCATCAGTAGAGATTGTATCTCCTCCAGACAAACCAAATGCTGCTACACAGAGACTCAGAATTGTAAGACTCACTTAAAAGAAAACAAAAAAATAAAAGACAAAACCAAACCACAAGATAAAAGTTACTAACAAACACTGGGTCTTCTTAGTGACCTTGTGGTATTTGAGCCTCCCTCAGTTGCATCAAGGTTACTTTTTCCCCCCCTAGATCCAGGAAAACTAGTAACTTCATTTCAGCAGAAGTAATTGTATTACCTAACCCTTATCTGGCACTTTTTTTATCTGTACCTCTCAAAAGAGGTCGATATCACTATCTGCATACGATACCACTATTTGCATGAACTCCATCAGTAGCACACAAGTCACTTCAAAGCGTAGAGTTTCCAGTACCAAGCCAGTAGCTGCTGTCACCAACAGTGAACCCAGAAGAAAACATCTGTGAACTCTTGTTCTATGCTAAACCACAAAAACACCTCCTATCTAATCTACTGACTTGAGAATTTGAAGATTGTGGTATAATATCAACACTGAGTCTGGACTTTTTGTTCTTTTTAACTACAGGAATTGTCAACAGCTGTATTATCTTACAGGTGTTCACTCAGGCTGACCTTGTTGGTCTTCCTCAGGCTACACCCCCAATGAAGCCAGTGGAAGCTTTGTCTTCTCAACTGGGCCCTACATTAGCTAGATGAAAAATTTTAACTTCCGTACAACCAAAAGTGGGCAAAGATGGACATCTGCCCTTGTGGTAGAAAACTGAGATAACTGACACACTCCTTTACGTCCATAAGGATAAGAAAGTCCACAGAATAGTTTGTAATTAGCTGTAAAAAACAGAGTACTGACAATATTGATATGTTTATTATCACCACCCATTTCTGACTGAGAATCAGTTATAGTCTGGATGTGCCCTCCCCTCCCGTTCCCTTCCATCCCCTGGCAAAAAAACCTCAACTCAATCCCCTTGCTGCAAAACACTTCAGACAATCAAGAGCTTATCTAGGCATCTCAGTGATTTTACAGTGTTACACATATCCTAGTATCACAAGAATATGTTTTACCTTGAGGCAAATGTTTTAATTTATGTGCATGTGAGCTATTTGCAATACCTCCACCAAATGGAGCCCATATAACCCGTCGGATGGCTTTCACCCAATCTTCCATTTCATTCTGGGAATTAGCCATGAGCAGGAAAGCCTCATGATTGACAGGCATCTTTTCCCGGTCCCCTGCACCACCTGAAAGACAGAATACAAATCTCTTTTAGCATCTAGTTCAGAAGCGAGCAACCAATGTTTAAAACCACCAAAATCTGGGTCAAAATGATCAAATGATTATTTTAATTGAGCAGTTTTACACACAATTCCTACTCATGTGCTGCAGCACCCACAAAGCACAGGTTGGCAGAAGATCAAAGCAGAAGTGCAAAATGTGCATTTCCAGTGTGGGAACCTGGAGATATTGTACCTGCTGTCCCAGCAATAAGCAAAATGAAAGCACAGGCTGTAAGACCCTACAGGAAGAGTACGAAATGAATTCCACATACCTGTGTTGAGATATTGAGAGATTATTACCCAAAAGGGGGACCAAGTGAATCATAAGACATTTTAGTGCTTGAGATGCAGAAGTCACAAGATCATCCACTTTCCTCAAGTCCTTGGGAATGTCTAGCCTCAATGTAGAAAACGAGATCCATTCTGATTTAGGATCCAATTCAGAAGGAACATTTTGAAGAGGAGTTAAGACTTGGGAATATGACTCTGACTCTCCCACTTGAAAAAAGAACTTTAGGAGCTATTAATGTTGGCACACAATATCTCAGGAAAGTACTGACCAGAATACCAAATGCACAGAACATCAAATACACTCAAGCTGTCATATACATCTGTCACTTGTGGATACTCCAAGACTTACAACATTTTCGCCCCTCTTTTCCCATTTTCTTTTTAGGTCAGCACCCACTTCAGCCAGTTTAGATCTTCCCCTCACCCCTCATTTTATGTTCCAGAGCTGGATACAACCTAATAAGGGCCACATAAACACATAAAAGCTTTATTGGAGCAGCCTCTGTATAAAAAGGCTACTGATCCTGTCCAACACAGCAGCTGCATCTCTAGTGGCCTGGAGCTTCTCCATCACCATGGAAACTGCCTTTGGCTTTGCTACAGAGAGATAATATCTTAGTCGTTGTGTCACTGTCATTTCCACACTTAACATGGCGTTCAGTACCTACTGGCAAGCTAAAGCTGCCAGCCTGTGCTGAGCAGCTGAGATTGCCTGTCCATGGAATTCAGAGATAAAAGCAAGACGACGGTATGTGGTGGTTTGTGCAGAACTGATTTAGCGTACACAGAACATGCGCCTCCTAAATCCTTGCTAATCTGGGAGCTGCCTGTGAGCCAAGGAAGTACTTTTTCTTGCTATTAATTGTTTCCTGGCCTAGACGCACCCATGGATCATTTGCTGATTTGCAAAGCAAAAGGGGTAAAATTAGATGTGTTGGGAAGGATTGTGTGGTTCTCTGAGAAGCAATTCACTGAATTGGGAAACTGAGGCAGTCTTTCAGTAAAGAAGAGAGACAACGGCCATCTAGGACTAGGCATGCAGCTTAAGAATCAAAAGCCATGATGCTTTTCCCCCACATATATCCAAATTCTGCTTCTTTCCTCATAGCATCCTCTCAGCCGATCTCCTATTTTGAATTTACTGAGTATTCCTTAAGATATATGAAGCAGAACAGCTCTCTAGCTTAATGCTAGGATGCAAGCATCTGAACAGAACAATGCTCTGACATACTCCACTGCAAGGAGGACATACTTAATCCTGTGCAAACAGAACTGTCAGAGCAGGAAATTACAGTCTGTGAAACTCCTGTCACAGTCTAATTCTTTTACCTACATACTCAGCCTCATGGTGAAAGCAGAGGTCACAAGGTCTAACTCTTGCACCTTACCTGGCAGACCTATTGCCATGCCCTTTCACAACCAAATATCTTACAGAAGGTATGATAGCAAGAAAGAGGCTTTTCACAGCCCTCAGCACGCATCAGAAACAGTGCTTCAGGATCTGGCATCTGGCAGATAGAGGGCTCGAGCTCAAGCAAGCTCTTCAAAGGAATGAAATAGTCTCAAAAAAAACATGTACTCTATGGGTCACACCACCAGCAAACAACTGAGCTTGACCAAGGTAAAACACAGGTCTTGTTCTTAAATTTAAGGGGATCCAGCTGACATCTTGCCCACCCAAGCCATGAAGGACAAAAAGAGATGAGAATCTTAGCTTATAATTAATTACAGACTGCAAATTTAGTCAGAACAGCTGAACTATCCCATACAAAGATTGCCATATGAAGCATAACAAGCAGAGAAGGATGAAGATGACTTCTTACTGGACTTCTGTAGAAGTAGTGTCTCAGCATCTTCCCACTGAATCACTGTACTACAGGGACCTGACTACAACTCCCCTTCCCCTAAGATGTTACTTTGGATGAACCAGCTGCCTTCTAAAATTTCACGGGCCTTTTTCACGCAAGCATTTAGGGAAAAAAACATTTATACTTCTATTTGAGTCTGTAAAAAGTAAAATCATGATGGGAAAAAAGGATTCCTGTACAGGCTAGGCTTGAGACTCTGCCAAAAACTACATACAGCTCCTCTGTGGTTGGTTTTCCCCACTGAAACTTTAAATAGGAGCAAGGTCATGACCCTACAAGCTGCCTGTGGGAGAGTCAGTAGTGACTAGTCACATCAGTACAAGCAAATGAAGACAACTCCACGCACGGAGGCTAGCTTAGAAACAAGAATGCACTTAAGAATTGCTTCTTAGAGAAAGCCTCATATGTTAGCATGACATGAATATGCAGTGGCAGAGCATGCAAACCCACCTATAAACTATTTTTTTTTTAAACAATATTTTAATTATGTTACTTTCCACACATGGCTGGCTCCTTTCGCTACATCATTCGGGCAACAAGCAGAACTAGAGTTCCCTAAAGGGCAGAGTTCAGACATGCCTCTCTATGTTGTTGTAACATTCAACAGGTTTTGAGTCTTAGTAGTCACAAGAATGAGAAACAGCTAAATTCAAACACTTAGATCTTCTTTTAAAAAACAAGGACACAATGCCACATACACCTTCTTCAGAAGTCCAGAATTTTACCTGAAATTCATAGATACTTTCTTTTCTGGGCTCAGACCCAAGACAGGATCTCGTTATGGGTTTTGTATTGGATTTGGCAACACAAACACTGTATCAATTCAAACACCCTAGTCTTTAGCAATTGTTTTATGAGAACAGTTTTAAACGTTCCTGCCTAGAAACGATTTTAAACACAGACAAGGGCTTTTCATTCCCTTGAACAGAACTTCTCACTCATCTTAAATCAAGCTCCCATACAAACAGGACTGGCCCTCAGAGACGAACTCTGTGTAGCTCAGGATTGCCACGGGCAGAGATTCCAGTCCTTCTGCTCAAAGCTACTTTCATCTCCAGAGCAGAGGAAAAATAAAACTGTCTGCAAACACAAACAGAGTACAAGCACCTAAACAGATGTGGCAAAAGCAGGGGGTTTAACTTTGGGGATGAATAGTCCGTCTGCTTCAGCGTTAACCTATGACCAGGGGATCCTGCATTCAATTGCCTGCTCTACTGCAGATTTCCAGTGCACATTGGACAAGATGCACTGGATTCTATCCCTATGGCAAGTTGGCAGTGCTACTTGCCTCCCTCCCAGGTGTACAGAAACTAAACATCTTCAAGACTAGGAAAGGTAATGGCAACCATACAAGTACGTACAGTAAATGCAATAGCCTAGAAAGACGTAGAGACTTTTTTTGCTACTGCTCACCATAAAAAGGGCTGCAGATCCCAGCTGACTTCAACGCTTTGCCATCCGTGTCTCAAGGTACCTTTGTCACGTTGCTTTACATACACTGGTAGGTATCTTTGCCTAGAGAGAACAACATAGCTCCAGGCCCCTAGCTGCATTGCATGAATGTTCTCTCTTCCAGGCCCAGACTAGTTAAAGCTTGCAGAATTGTTCTCATATGCTGTCTGCTCACATGGTTTGTGCAACTGCATTTCATATGGCCTCAGAGCCATCTGCTGCTGATGTCAGCTGTATAGCATTCACCTCAGAGTAACGTGCCACCTCCTAATCCTTAATAACCGTCCTCCTTTCGGCTCTCCCCCATGCCCCACAACAGGGAAGATTAAATACTGAAAGACTGGGGCTAAGTGACTTGCTGAAGGTCAGATGGAGTGCTGCAATAGCAGCAGGAATCACAGTCCACACTTCAAAGCCCTATTTACTGCAAATTCTTCCTTTTTTTGACTATCCTTAGTCTGGTATGGGTTCACTGGAAAGTGCAAAGCATAAGGCTGCTATTATGCTATATTTACCTATCCTGCCCTGTGTTCCTGTTCAAAGAACCTGTAACAGACGTTCAGTTGCATCTCTCCCTTTATACAGCTGTTTCCAGTGAGGAAACATTGGAATTTTTTTGTTTGCCTTGAACTTCATTCACACAAGATTAACCTTCTTAAGATGAACATTTGTGGAGCCAAGCCTTAGATCCCCTTTGTCTGTATGGAAACAGAAGTTCAGGGGGAACAGGACGGGACTTCCTAGTAGGAGATGTTCCTGCCCCATTACATGTAAAAAGGAGGAACTTTTTTATTCTCAAGTAAAGCTGCTGTCAGATTCTGATGAAGTTGGCAGCTTCTTTTTTTGTTCAGATCATTTCCCTTCCTTCCACCCCCCATCTGGTTTGCTTTTCACCCATTTCTTACATCATTCTGCTTACTGATGTGCTTGTGTATTGTCATTACCTCAACTCCACTGAAAACTTACACAATTACAAATGCTTGTGTATGTGTATATATTTACATGTTTGTATCGCTTTGGTGTGGATTGTAGAGTGGTATTTTCAGTAAGAGTGAAATGGAGTTGGCCATGTGCAAGCTGCTGCAGCACGTGGGGAGGCAAATGGCAGTTCAAGGCTGAATTATGAAAGGGGTGGCTGGTGGGTAATGCAAGGCCCAGCTGACATATTTGCCCTCAGTACTAAAGCAAATAGTGACAGGAAGCCTTTGATTGCAGACAAGCAGCAATGAAGATCTTAACAAATGGACAAAAACTAGCACCCACAGCTGAAAAGAACAATTGCAATGATTTATCTTCCCCGACCTGCTCTTTATGATTGTCTTAAAGGTGAGTATCAGATTCAGGGCTGTAAGATCTCCCTGATAGTGAAAGAAGGGGAAAAATTAGTTAGATAAATTCTGTCAAGATTAAGGGCAGCTCTATTAGAGGGAATCTTTCTTTGCACAGCAGGAAAAAAAAAAAGCAACAAACAAAAAACAAAAATAAAAAAAACCCCAGTCTTGATCTTTGGGTATGAAAGGAGACAAAAGAAATATTAGTAAGTAAACAAAAGGTCATGAAAAGTCCTTGGAATAGCCACTTGAAACTAATTCCATTTCTTCAATCATTGCCTTTGATTCTGGCTAATGCTCTATCCTGAGCACTACCCCACCCCCCCAAAGTTTTCCAAGAGCCTGAATGCTAGAGATAGACCACGTCTATCGTACCTGAATCTTGGGTTAAGCTGCCATCAGCATGGAGTTTAAACTCCACTACAACCAATAACAACTCTACTGCTTTTCTGCTGCTTTTTCTGGATGATCCTTTAACAGAAGGGAAAACTTGCTGTGAAAGGCTCCATTTAGTCTACTTGAGAACAGCAAAAGGACTAAGAAAAATCTGAAATAGTCAAGGAGTGACAGATAAAAATACAGAAAACTGACAGGATCTACGAGGGTATGATCTATGAAGAACTGAGCAGTACAATAAACAGTGATGTGTGCTTGCCATGATTTTCGTATTTGTATCTATCTATCCCCACCCACCCATCTATATATATATGGGATATCTAAGTTGGAAGTTGATTGGGAAGCTGAGACTAAACTCATGATCACACTTTAAAAAGCTTATAAAATTAAGAAAAAATTAGGTTTGGGGATTTAGTATCATACAGAGTACAAATAAAAGAAACAAGCTTTGAATCAAAATAAATTTATTGTGCCTCAGTTCCAATGGACAATATAATGGCAATTTTTCCTAAACAAACATGCACCTTTGTAGGCGAAGGGTGTTTTATTTCCACAGTTTGGAATGAGTTTGAGGGGATTCTAACATTCAGCTTTCATTTTGTTGTGTCAATGAGGAAAGTGAAATCTTAAATACCTTTTAATGTACAGAGTAACTTCAGCTCACAAAAATTGACATAGTTCAGATTTTCTTAGGGCAGGATTTGCAAGCATGCACTGAAATCTCATTGACTTTTCAGTCAAATATAAATGCCCAATTTCCTTAAACACTTTTCAATCCACCAGATTCGGTGATAGTTACTAGCAGAAGATCATCAAATTTTCACCTAAAAGCTCTTGCAGAGGATTTTCATGGGTCCCTAAATGAGTTTTAGATCCCAGATCTTAGACCTTATCCCAGAGGATAAAGCAAAGGCAGGCAAACGCTCTAAAGGCACGGACATCTGTAAAATAATCCAAAGGCCCTGTGATCTGTTCTCCCCTCCCATGCCTTCTGTGGTTTCAGACACCATTAAACTGCTTTAAAAAAGCACCAACAAAGAGATTAGACCTCAGAACTGTGGTTTCTTATGCAAAAATTCTGACAAGACTTAACATGAACAGAGGCACTACAGCTTCTCTGTACTGGCACATAGACTACAGAAAACCCTTAAAAACCTAAGGCTAGTGCTCTATTTCAGTTGTGAGGATCAAGTGTATGATTACTAAAACTGTATGCAAGAGATGAAGATTTGGTTTAATCTTTGGCCTTTTAGACATAAAAATTTGATCAGGTCAAGCTAACTCAGTGGTTTTTAACTCCTGCCTGGAGATGCCTTTCTTGATATGTGTGTGACCCATATTACTCTAGACTTCTCTATTAATTAAACTGGTTAATGCTACTGGTCATTTCAAATAAATCAAAACCTTGAAAATAAACAAACCCATATTCCAGGTAGGTCACACGCTGTTAAGTGATGTCGCACTCCAGGAACCATGGCAAACAGAAAATAGGTGCAAAATAAGAAGAAGGGAGAAAGAATCTGAAGTACTCTTAAAGAATGAGCAAGTAGCATTGTGCACAAATGCCACCTTGGACCCCTGCTTATAAAACCTGCTTACATTTGCTCAGTGCTTTGTAATGTTTAAGTCTACTTAAGCCGATTTTTTTTTTTTTTATATGCTTCATCAGGCTTAGGCTGACCTGTGAGAAGTTTCAGTAAAAAACGGTTCAGTCATTTTTTAAGTTACATTTCTGGCATTAAAAACATATTTATTATAATTGTACTTCAATGCTCTCATGCCTCCTTGTTTTCAAAAATTTGAAGTTTCAGAGAGGAGACTACTATGCTGCCTGGGATGTGCTGTTCACTGTGGCCACGTTAACCTGGCTAAGGTGAATTCACAACTGTGGTAAGGCCATCTCTGCTGCAGCAGCCCAGTATTTAGGGTTGAGATGATCCCAGGCATAATATGCAACTAAGCACATGATTTTTTTCAAGGACATAGCACCTCCCTAGCACCAACACAGCTCAGGCACCACTCCCTCCAGCTCCTGCCCACAATTACTTTGCTCCATAAGAGGAACAGCTGTTAACCATGATCATGCTGCCTCCCTCACTAGAGAGCTTTAGGAGCCTGTGAAACATGCCACCAGCTGCATATGGCATCCCTAAAAACAAGCTGTATTTTTATTGCTTTGGGGTGTGTAACAGCTTCTACTAGCTAGTAGCAAGAGATGAAATGTCTCCAACAAGGTCACAGCTAGTTTAGGAAGCCAGCAGAACCATCCTAAGAGGAATCAATCAACAATAATTAACATGAGGAGCAACTACTACACCAGCAATTGCTAGGAGCTGCATGACACCACTTCACCTCTGCTGCGACTTGTGCGTTTCATCCAGAGCGTGAATTCTAGAGTACCGATATTCTAATTATGTCCAATGATGCCTCAGGGGTTAGACTGTCAAGTAAGTGACAGTTTGCTCAATTAAACCCTTGTGGCTCGACTCAAATAATGTTTCCTGATAGGGGATTACTGTGCAGACTGAACATGTTCACTTCAAAACCTAGATCATAAAGAGATAGCAGCAGCTCCTTAGGTGGAGCTCACAGTGTGCAATGGCACGGTCACTGCCTCTTACAGCAGTATCTGCTGATAAAGCAGACAAACTTAGGGTATAGTGTTGCCTCTGCTGACACTAACACTATTTTGCCTGCCAGGCAACAGGTATCTGCCACCTTGGCACCAGCTTCTCACTGGAAAGAGAAAGTTCCTACTAGGAAAAGAATCTGAAGGTGTCGGGAGCCCAGGCATAGTTGTGGTTCAGCTTCTTCCATTTGCACAAACTTGAGCTCAAGAGCTCACAAACCCCTTCTTCAAAATTTGCCTGACATGTCATCAGCTCTTAGGGAGCTGTTCACCTCATGAAGTGTCTGTCTTAGAATGACAAAATGACAACTTCTGTCCCTCTCTACAGGTGCCTTGAGAGGGGAAAAAAAAGAAAAAAAGAAAAGCTGTTTCTTCCCCTCACAAAAGAAGACCCTACCCCTGCAACAAAATCAAGTCTGTAGTGGTAATGGCAAGTGAGGATGACAAGGGGGAGAAAGAGAAGGTTGCACAGCTTTTTCCCCAGCGTGTTCCACAGAGAGCCTTGTAACAACAGCAGGCTACTTTCCCTTACTCTCCTTTCTCCCACTCCAGAAAACTAACCCTTGCAGTCTTTCCTCAATGTATTTAATATCTAAAAAGTTACAATGAGTCCAGTCCTTAACAGTGATGAAGCATGGAACTGCCTGGGCTATGCAGAGCTCCTGGTCATTTCACTGTCCTCTGGTCTGGATGGAAAGGAAATGAATTTTTCTCAGGCCAGCAGAAGCCACACTCACAGGGAAGCAATTCAGGTCAGCCTGCTGGCAGAAGCTGTGTGCTTGCTCCTGTAAGGCACATTGCGGGAGACACATCAAAATAAGGCAATTATGAATTAGAGGGTATAAAAAAGTATGTACTAAAGACTCAAAAAATAGTGACATGTCTATGCAAAGCAAGCCACACAGTTCCATGTGGTTCTCCGAAGCAGCAAGTGCTCAACACTTCTGAGGAATGTATCAAATTATATATTCCAACTGTGGTTATGTTTACACGCTATTATAAGGGAGGAAATTCCTTCCTGACCAAAGATGATGATACTTCATACTTTGAAATATCTGAATGAAAATGACTGGATAATTTTTATGCATTACCATGCAACCACAAGCAATTTTCTAATTCTTGTAAATTTCTTCAAATCTTTAACATTGAAGAGAGCATTAAGGGAAATTTTAAATCCTGACAAGAAATGACTTACCACAACATCAGAATGGCAAAGTCTGATGTATTTTTCTTTGACAACTTCATCCTGGAGAGATAATATCCAACTTCTGCATTCTTCTGTGACTGCTCACATTTTCCAGGTCTGCTCACCAGTAGGAATGAAGTGGTTCTCATGCCTTTTAAATAAGTCTCTCTGCAACTATCTTCTCCCCGCTCCTCATAAGCCTATTTTTTCTTTTCCCTGCAGCTAGTCCACCATGAAAACAAAGACACCATCACTGTATTTTTAAAGGACTATGTGGCTTCCATCTTAGCCAATGCTCTGGACTTTGAATTAAAGAGAATTGCTGTGAAGCCATCTGCTGCTACAGCTTAGGCTGTAGACACCAAAGCTTTTAGCTGAGACTGTAAAGACTCCAATTCTCTGTAGACTGAATACAGAGTTCTGCAGAAATTCAAGCCAACCAATTACAAACATTATTATTTTCTTCAGTGAAGTGACTGAAGCTTTAGAATCACAGTTTTGGCAGCAGCAAATAAATGGACTATCATTAAGGACTCAACAGTTGCAGACTTTGTTCTTACGAAAATGAAGCTATTGGTTGCATTAATGCAGAAAAGGGATTGAAATGCAAAAGAATATATACTGTAGGCCTTTGGCAAAATGTTGGCAAACTTAGGAAAAAAAAACGTGCCAATATTAATGATGAGACAATGTAGATGGAAGTACTACTGATCTAAATCCAAACTTAAGAGCTCAGGGGTATTCTGATCCAAGTCCATAGTCTTGTTACAGTTTGCACAGAATAACAGTTTTATAGCAGTCTCCTCCTGTACCTGGCTATACATTGGATAACCAATGAATCTTCCAAACATGACTGTGTAACACATAGCACTCCACCATGGCAACAGTGCTCTTTCACAAAAAGGAAAGTTTATATTTATCACCTGGGCTCAGCACTGCAGCCGCTCAGAACACAACCGTGGATAGCTAATGAACTCAAGGTTGTGCTGATGCAAAAAGCAGGGGCCTCAATTCTTTGTGCTTTAGGACAATTGTCAGTGAACCGCTAGCAGAACAATGCTTAGAAAAATCAATTCTAATTCTCTCCACCCATTGGTAATGGTCAAATTCCTCCCAGTTAATAGCATTATCAAAAAGTCCATAAAAGTTCCTTTGAAGCGGTTAATCATTAGCAGATGTAACCTCACTTTTCAAAAACATGCTGATTTAGATCTGATTTAAGCAAGAAATGAAAAGAGCCTGTTAGGTAAACAACAACTCATCCTGAGAGACATCTTCAGTTGGTGGACTTGTTCCCACTGAAATTGAAGGGAGTTTTGAACAGAATGCTCTGCTCTGAGTCTCAATGGATTTCCCTGTGGAAGTCCTGTCTGCAGCATTCACTGCTGCTATAGCATACTGAAATATTACAGATGTACCCTTCCATTGCATCCTATACTGATGCTTGTATGTCTCCTCCATGATAGGCCAAAGGCCTGCACATAGGTAGCAACTCTTCTGACAAGCTAAGATAGTCACCTTTACATTGTAGAGGCAGACAATAAAGCTCAGATGCATATCATTAGAGGCCACAGTACAGTTCAGGGTGACCGCTTGTAAAAGCACATTTACAGTTTGGGACTATTCACAATTTTCATCACACAGAGCAGAACTGCCTCAAGCACTGCCTTCCAGTGCAGAAAGCCCACCAGCACCAAAGCAATCAGCCACTGACTTGTTGCTGTCCAGCTCCTTCAGACAACAGCAACCTGCTTCTGTGCTGGTACAACCTTTCCTTTCTGTACATCTCAGTACCTGTGGACTGGGGCAAACTCCAGTAATGTGACCTCCTTCCTGCAGAAATCCTTGAACTTCTGCTGGTCTTCCTAGATCTGCAGGGCACTATAGTCTAAGTGCTCTGTGCTGGTAATCTTCCTCCAGAATGGTTAGCTAGCAGAACTGAAATCCTTGTATTTGAAAACCTGGATCAGCAGCCTCTTCTCCACTATGCCAGCATGCACAATCTCTTAGTAAAGCACGTTGTCACATTCTAAAGGCTATGCTACGCTGCCAGAAGGTCCTTGAAACCATCTTATGTTCTTTGATAGTTTACAGGTCTTTGTCGTGCTTCAAGCAAAGGCTGCTGACCAAAGCTAGATCACAGTCATAGCAAGATAGAGTCTCTTTACTAACAAGGCAAAGTAAAAGAATTTCCACAAAGGAGCACAGAAAGGAGACAAATGTTCAGGAGACATTACAACTCACAGGAACGTGCCCCAAAAGTCCTGAAGTCTCACACAGGTATGTACAGCAACCGAGTGTGATACTGTAACTTTCTGCTGGTGTGAGAGCGTATTTGCAGCATGGATGTTCACGCTGGCTAGCCAAACTCTGTAACTACACTCCAGTTACCTCCAGAGCAAGAAATGTTACCTTATGAAAAATCTCCCTTTTCCTAAGCTTAAATCAAGTACCAGGTAAAGGGATGGAGCAGGTTTACCACGTGCAGTTTAGGTTTGCCAGTTTAGGGCCCACATATTCTGGGGAAATCCAGCCATCACCACATTTTATGACATTCAGATACAGTAGATGAAGTTCTTATCCCAAGGAACAAAAAAAGCCTTGCTTAATGCATGTTGTGACATACTACTCAAACAGAAATGCCAGGGTTGCCAGTTCAGCTGCTTTTGCCAGAATGAGATTAACTATACAAATCAGATCTAATTACGCAGATTTAGGCCACTGAGAGCTAGCACTTGGGTGAGAGTGGTGGAATATCAGCCTCATTGCTTGGAATGCTCTCCATAGGCAACATATTTGGGTATTTTTATGCTTATAGAAGCAGAAAGCCCATTCTGACAATGCTGACATCAGTGGGCCTGCTCCACTGATAACATTTAGCCCAGTCAGTCCACTAAGAAAACTGAGAGCAGGAAACAGGGCACATGTGAGCCTCCTCCCTCTCCTCACCCTGCTCCTTTCTTGCGAGTGCAGAACTGTACACAGCCATCGCAGGCAGCATGTGTTATAAGGATTTTTGTCTTTGCACTCAAAGGCAGGATAACAGCCAGGATCTGCTCAGCCAATGACATGCTATATTAAAAAGCCTTCCAGCTTCTGTTTCAAAACAAAGAAATCTTGATAAGGCTGAAGCCAGCAGCTGCTGCCAGCAGCATGCTGCCTTCCTTACCTTGGGGACACCTGCTGAGCTGCTGCCTGTTTAATATTACATTAAAACAGCAGCTTTCCAGATAATGAATTATTTATCTGCAGTGAAACTGTGGTACAGAGGGAGCCAGGGAGGACAAGGTTTGGAAATGGAAGAACCATTTGTGTTAATGGTCTGCAAGGCTAGGAGGAAAAAAAAAAAAAAAAAAAAAAAAAAAGAAAAAATATCACTGATGGCTTTATGATTCGTCTGAGCCCCAGTCAGGTAACAAAGGGAATCAGGGGAGTATGGCAAGTACCTCTTTCTCCTCCCTTCCCCATTTCTTATTGAGAGAAATCAGGTCAGTTTGAAAGTCCCTAAAAGGGCATACAAATCTAAAATGAGGGAAAAAATAACAGAGCTATAAGCTTACATGGCTTGTGACTGCAGCCAGTTTTACTGCCCTAGCATTAAAGACACAGAAGCTTACCTTTTACCATCATTTTTATTTAAACGGTCCACAGTGTGAAAGCGAGAACCCAAAACAGCAGTAAACTATTGCCTTGCCAGTCTGATCTCTGCCAGTTACCTCTATTTAAAAGAGGTGTCACTCTATAGTCTCTGAAGCCAATCTGCAAGCACTAGCCAAATAGACACAGCTCCTCCAGCCTTCCAGAGAGGAGATTTAATAATTCTCTTACCTTGTTTAATTTAAGTTAGGTAATATGGGTAGCTAGGAACAAAAGCATTACATAAAAATGATCATAAGGAATGAGCATATAGGCAAATGCATAGTCATACCTCTGTAAGCCTTAAACGCTCCTGTTTACAGATATTCTGGTCCTGTCCATGTTAGAGTCTAAATATCAGTAAAGGCTGATTCTCAGAAGGAGGCAGACAGTAAAAAGAGCTCCTCATACCATACACCTTATCCTAAGACACCTTATCCTAAGATCAGCTTCATCCAGTTCAGTTCTGTTACTTCTCTGTCCAATTAAAAATATCCAACACAGACTGCCTTTTTCAGATAAGGAATAGTCACACCACAGTAACTGCAAAACAGTTTTATGACAAGTATATGCAAGCTGAGGTGATTTCAATGTATGCTTCAGCTACTAACAAATAAATTAAAATAAATCGAAAAAGATGTTCCATTGCTGAAATATGCTTGTCACATAGAACTAAACATTAGTGTTTTGGGGGAACAGGCACAGAGAGGTTAAAGTTACTTTCCAAGCTTATACTGTGCATCAGCAGGGAAACGCCTTCTCTGTATTTTAAAAAAAAAAAAAAAAAAAGCCTTCAAATTCCACAGTGAAAAACTCCTACATACCACTGGAGAACTGAGATAGAGACACTAAATGATTTCCAGTATGATATTGGCTAGCGACTAGCAAAGCCAAGAATGAAAAACAGAACTACCACATCCAGGCACCCTGGATTAATCAAACATTGATTCTCAAAGAGCAAGGAATACTGTTTGGAAGGTCGGTCGTGTGCAACTGCAAAGGCAGTGCCAGCCCTAGAAAGCAGAAAGCAAAGAATGAGAGAACAAGCTGAACAGCATGAAGATTGTTCCCCTAGCACAGGATGGAAAGCAGGCCACTTTCTCACCAAAGCAGTGCTGTCAAAATGGGAAAGCCACATTAGAAATTAGGAGTGTGTTGTGTCTCAAAAAGCTGTTACTTCGCTTGGCAGCCCCAGTGGTTGCCTGGCACCCCCTCTATTTGGAGAGCTTTAACTGATGAGCTGAAGTCGCCACTCTCAGCAGCATACGCATGGCTCATTGAGAGCACAGCGGTGTGTTGGCCAACTCTGCCTCTTGAGCGCTACGCTTCTTGGCAGCGCTGGCATCTCTGGCTGCTGAATCCCAGAGGCTTGTGGAGAAAGTGGCCTGGATCCCACAAAAGCCTAGATACTGGTTGGATAAAGCCCCAGTTCCACTCAGATTTTAATACTGATGAGGGAGATTTGCACCAGAGCCACATGGCTCTGGAAGTCATTTGCTGAACGACAGATGTATCTCTTTGGTGCCCTGCCAGCTCCTTTCATATCTCCAGGCCCACAGAGTCCAGCACACTGTTTCCTGGAGTCTCCAACAACTCAAAGTGTCAGAGCATGCAGCCAGGATCCAGACTGCCTGTGGGCTCATCCTTTACCGAAATGCCTTGCTTTGATCACAGACACCTCACCATAACATGTTTGCACCTTGCTGCATCCCAAAGCTATGGAATGAATTTATTTGTAGGGGTTTTTAAGTCTGATTTCTAGTTGAGGAACCAGTCCCAGAAAATAACACTCTCACTGGTTCAAGAAGTAATATAGGTATCCATCTCCCTTTTCTGCCTTATCGTGAGGCTTTTGTGCTATTTTCTGTACTGGAGCATCCACCAGATGTGTGGACAAGGAATTAAACAAAACACAAAGGGTCAGGTCACACTGCCTGGGCTTCAGAGTTGGAAGTAAAGCCACACACCACCATAATTCCTAAATCTATCTAATGATGGAGCTATCCAGCTCCTCTTCCCTCCCTGCTAGCCCTGCTAGATTGAACTGGTGATTTATGGCTGACTGGACAAACTATTAACATATGAGCAAAATCATGATGGCCCCTTTTCAACATGACTGTCATAGATGCAGAGCACTCTCATCTCCAGTCCTGGCCCTTATTCCCCTGGAACACGCAATGTTGTATGGATTGAACGCTTCCTTTCACTGAGATAGCCTCTCTCAACTTCCCTAATGCATATAAAACCACCCACCCTGAGAGCACATCAGAGGAGGAAAACAATCAGGCACAGACAGAAGGGAGCAAGAGAGGCAACAGAGCTCAGGCCCAAATCCTGCCTTTAGCATGGCCACCCCTGGGGGTCCACACAAACAGAAGCTCCGAGAATCCTAAAAGCAGACACTGGAAGTCTCATAGGCTGATACCGTGCAAAATGACCTAATCAGCAGCCTTCAGATATCCTGAGGTTGCTGGGTGTGGGCTGCTCTTCTCAGGCAGCAGCTAACAGACTCCCTCCCAGGAGTGACAGCCACATCACTTGTCTGCTGCACATAGCATTTTCCCCGGCAGCTCCGTTTGCTGAACACAAAGGGCGAGCCCACAACATTAAAGAACATCCCCCTCCTTTGAAGCTGAGATTGTTTGGCTTGCCTGGCTACAAACTAAAACTGTGCCTTAATCATACAGCTTTGAAGTCCTGTAAATCTACAGCTGCAGCAAAGTAAGGACCACTTGGCAATAAAACATTCATTATTATTTTTTTTTTAATTAAAGAGGAAAAGGCTTTGCTGGAGGTGAAACTTTCTTTTTCTCTCCACTAGAAATCAAGGGACAAGTGAAAAATCAATGGTGACTTGCCAGATCAGAGACAATTTTGACTGTATGACATTTTATAGCCCAGTGTCGAGTAGTGTTGAGCCAGTGCTCAGTGAATGGCCAAAGGAAAACAGAAATTTTATTGTAGAAGGGCATACAAGAGAGCAGTGGGTTTTAACAACACACTGCATAGGTTGATAAATGTTTTTCATTGTTTTGATGCCTTATTTAAGGTGTGTGTGAGATGTAACTGATAGGAGTTTGATGGTGCTTAAAACCATTAATAGGAGAAATAAAGGAGCCCTTACTTGTATCTTTCCAGAATCTGTGATTGCTGTAGGTTTTACCAGAGGGTCAGAGTAGGCTAAGGATACATCACCAAATGAGACCTGTGGGAAACCTCCACAGGCACAACAGTCTGCAAAGCAAAGGATGTACAGCAAGAGAGAATATTGTACTTTGGCTTGGCTGTTTCATTTCAGGGATGTCTGGAAACTCTCTTAACCCCCACAAAAACAAATAGAGAATTAATCCAAAACACGTTGTAGCCTGGCCTGGAATACTAGTGAGAAGATAAAACGGAGCATGCTGAAAATGAAGCTCACTTGGGGAGAACCAGGCTTCAGCTACAACTTGGTACAAACATTGTCCAAAGAGCTAAGAGGCAAAACCCTGCACTGCCTAGAGGTTTGGGCTATAAAACTTTGGAGAATTAGGTCCCAGTTGCCAGCTCTGCTGGGCATTTCCTGTATTCATCTGGGCAAGTTCCCTCTCAAGGCTGAATCAGAAGTGTTTTTCTGGGACTTTCCCATGTGACCAATATTTCTGGCCATGAACTCATTCACAGCCCAGCTCCTGTCCCTAGGCTATCTGAACCTCTGGGAAAGAGATCATACACAAACCCTACTGCTCTTGCTGGCTTACTCCTTCCCTGTTCAGAGACACGAAGAACGGCAAGGACAGACCATTGGAGCCTGTGGCTACTACAGCTTTTATGCAACCTCACTTTTGATGCTGTGCCTAGGGCAGTCTGTAGTCATTTAATACCTTTTAACGACCACATTTACTTACTGGGAAGGATCATCTTACTCAGATCACAGTAAAAACCTCTGCAAATGAAGTGCTTTCTGGAAGGAAGCTAGAAGGGATTGCCTCAAGTAACTGGATGGAAAGTGGCTCAAAAACTGGCAAGAGTCCAGCTTCTTCAAAGCAGCATTAGTGACAGACTGATGTTAAACAGCTCATGGAGACACCCAGCTATCTCAACACTCCATACTCAGACACATAGGTTCTCCCTTCATGCTTTGGCACTTCCCTTCCCAGACTGTCCTAGAAGCAAGAGGAGAAAAGTTAGCACAGAGCAGAATGTGCATCAGAAGGAAGCAGGATCCCTACCCTGCCAGTGTGCCTGTAGCAGGAGGTATTCTGGACAGCTAGATGGATTTCACAGATCAGAAAGATTTTGGCAGAAGCAGGCTCAGAGAGGCAATACCCTCTACCCTCTTTGGTGCACTAAGATGCTTTTAGGGAAAAGCTATCTGGGGTGTTCAGTTAGCTGAAAATTTTCACGTTGCTTATGACTCACTAAGAATACGACTAGTTGCTGTTGGCTGAGCTTCCCTCGGTCATCTCTTAAAGGCCCAGATTATGCCCATGTTTGATGCTTGTTTAAAAAACGGTCGCTTCATAGCCCCCTTTTGTTTGCATAGGCTGGGCACCAAGCTACTGCTCCTGGTTCCTCACTGCCTTCCTATGCATGCAAGACTTTCTCACAAGCCTGAGCTCTAGGGCTAGGCAAATCACAGCCACTGCGCTGTGGCAGCTCCCAACAGACGCAGCACCACTGAGTCTAGACCTACATCCACAGCTCCTACAGAAGCCTGCTGCCTCTGGAGGCTTAGCCCTCTCCCACACCAGCATAGCATCTGCCCTGAGATGGGTGGGAATGCCAAATTATAGCAAGGCAGCAACAAGGATCAGCTGACTAAGCAAAGAATTGTGCATTGAGTGACTGCTCCCCAGCTCCAAACTGTAACCTTTAGAGGGTCACACTGACTCATGCTGGACGTCTACACGTGGGCTCCAAGCCTAAAGGGACTGCTGTGTGTCTAATAAATCACATCATCTTACCACAGAGGGGCAGGGAACACCTCACAGCAAACAGGCAGGCATTCAGCAGGATGCACACACCCTACTCTCGTAGCAGGCACCAGGGCTGAGCAAATCTATCTTCAGGTGCACCTGCCAGAATAACCTTACCTTTCCTGGCTGTACCATCAGCCCTTTCCAGCAATGCCTGCTGCAGACACAGTAAGGCAGACGCCTTTCCTCAGCATCTGTCTAGAGAGACGTTCCTACTGTGGCACATGCTATAAGGGAAAGAAGCACCAGTCAGCCAAGTGCCTCCAGCAGGTGAGCAAAAAGAGAGAGCAAAAATTGGCCTATGCCCCCTTGTAAAGTGGCATGTAGACACATACAACAAAACTCTAAAAAAAAAAAACCTTAGCAAAAGCAAATTAAGAATTCAGTTATCATCTTTTCATCTTCTTTCTAATAAAAACTTTGCAGACATGATTCTATCCTTAAGATTTCCTGAAGGATAATGTAAATTTGTGTGCATGCGCACACATTTTGCTCAACAAAATACCAAAAAGTTGGTACCAGTGGCTAACAGGTCAGCTTAACTCAATTCTCACATCCCAACTGCTAGTTCTTGTTGCGCAATCTGCTTTTAAAATAGGAACCCAGTAAGAAACACAAAGGTAGGTTAAAGAAAGCAAATTTGCATTTCTTCAAAAACTTTTCTTCAACTTTAAACCTGTGATGAAAACCTATACAATTCCACCTTCTTCTTTATATTCAAACAACGAATTGGGGAAATGCATATAATAAATAAATGCATATATATATGCATTTTTATATATATATATATTTATATATATATATATATTTTTATATATATTTTTTTATATATATATATATAAAAAAAAATAAACGCTTAGCCAGGTAAGAAAGTCAGATTCCTCAGATCCCCTGGAATCGATGCATGTCCCAGCTACAAGAAATCACCGCTCTTTGCCTTTATCCAAAACCCACCTCTGGACTGCTGCCTAGATAACAAACGTCACAATAAAGACACATGCAATGGAATAAGAAAAATACAAGCAATGTGTTTCTTTATTAGGAGTTTATTACATTGTCAATTTTTATAATGCTAGAGGAAAACTGCTTTCTTGAAGAGTTTTATGTCTACCTGGAGGTAGAACGATCATGTTTCCTGGAAAAGCCCACACAGCCATTCTCAAAGCAAACCTCACAAAAGCGAGCTGGAAATCTATGTGGAATCATGCACTCGGGTAGCTCTATATAGGAAAGATGCTACGAGGAAACATGCTTTTCCCTCACTTGGTAGTATTTATTTTAAGCTATTATTTCAGTGTAGATTTTTAAAAATTCTCCTTTGGGACAACAGAAATAAAAATACTAGAGCATTACTCAGCTTCCTACCTAAACTTATCTGGAAAAACAAATATACACAGACATTCTGTTGCTGTTTTGTTCTGCATTAGGGATTCCATCCCTGTGCAAAACATATGCTCCATGTTTAAAGGGTTAAACATTCTCTTGCTTAGTCGGCTTTACTGAATGTAAAATGCAAGATAACAACATACACTGTATCTTGAACCAAAACTGCACACAGCATAATAAAACCCCCTGTGCTAACCGACCGGCAGTATGAATAGATCCATTCCCCCTGCTTGTTAATGCAAAATAAATTCTTTACTGTGATTTAAAGCAAAACAGACAACACTAAACACACCAAAAATATCATGACTTACCCTTTCGGAGACACTTGCTTTTCTTAAGATATTTGGCAGTAAAAAACGGCATGGCTGCAACTCTAAGGTTTCAGCCAAAGCTGACCTTTTATTACCAAGTGCTAAGAGCAAAATGACTGGACCAAAGAGAGAAAGCAAATTATTATACCAGATCTTTAAAATGCTCAATGATGAGCAAAGGGAATTCAGAGTGGGATAAAGTATGTCAAGTTGCACGGTGGGGATTGCAGATATCTTTCTGCTCATTAGCACTGCTGTTCGAGTTATTTAAAGTGTGCTCGGGGGAAATGAGGACAATTTCCATGACAATATGTACAGTATCATATAAGGAGGAAGCATTTTTTTCAGGCAGAACTTCTGCATTACTCAGCTGCTACAGCAACCAGCAATATGTTGAGAGGGAAGAAAAAAAAAAAAAAAACAAACCCCACACATCAGGTTTGGCTAACGTAAAAAAACCTGATTTTATTAACCAGTTCTTGTCTAGAGTGGGAAATGTATTGCTATAAACCTCCCATGTCATGCCACTGGGCTATCCCCTCATTTTCTTTTTAGGCACTTCTAGAAAAAAGGAAGCCTTGCTAAGCAGTTAAAGAAATCATTAGGAGGTTTTGATTCCAGACAGCCACCCCACTGCCCTATGCCTCAGTTTCCCTGTCTTTCAAATGAGGTGACAATACGGCCACATTTGTGTGTGTAAAAATCTTTGAGGCTCTTGGGCAGCAGGTACTAAGAGAAGAACAAGTGCTTTACCCCATTGCTTTGCCTTCTGTGATTACGGCTGTGTATTTTCCCTCACTCTGCCATGCTGCTTTTAGGACCAAAGGGCACCTAAAAAACTCTTGCTTTTATTCAGCCAAGATGATCTGATCTGGAAATTCAGTCTTATTCTTGTTGCTTCTCCTGCGCCTCTGGAGAACTTAAGGCAGTTTGGTACTGACTTCATACCCTTTCTAATTCCATAAAGTTGGGACAGTATATTTAATGGCAATGACATTTATCCATGTCTGCCTCCTCCTCATTATCTACCTCTAATTCACTCAACCGCAGCATATTGCAACACTTCTAACCTTCACTCCTTGCAATATAAAGGACAATGCCAGAAACTTGACTATTCAGTCCTGGGCACATCAGTTTCTCTATGCCTCAAATCTTCCTATGTGTAATGACTAGAAGATGGGACTCAATCTTTTAAAAGCTCATGGACTTGTCATGGGAAACATGTAAAAGCAAAAGATCTGTACTTCCATGGGTGCTTCAGCTCTTGGCTTTTACTGCTTCCAGCCTTTGGGATGCTGCCAAGTCATCACTGCACTGAGATGCAAGTAAGCAGCTACCTGAAAGGGAGAACATTTATAACCTATAAGCAATAATCTATTGACTGGCTGGATTTGAAGCCAGCTTTCTAGACTAGCAAAGTAAGTGATCAGAATGAAACTAGTACTATTCTTATAAAGTAAAAGAATATTCAATTCTATAATGAAGACTGTATAAACTGTGCGCTCCACAAGGTGAAGAGTTAATAGCAGGGCCTTTTCTTGAACCATTTTGTTGTCAGCACACAAATATATTTTTTTTTTAGGCAAGTCAGGTTTCACGCTTGAGGAAAATCCATTCAGTGTGAAATCTGAAAAGCTTCACCATAGTTTAGTATTCATAAATCCTGCGATGCTCAATGGGTGTGATGTATCTGTACCACCATACCAAAAAAAACAAGTCTCTGCTCTTTCATTAGACAGTTTGGAAATCAACTGACAAGGTTTCAGACACACAAACAATTCTTTCATAGCAAACTTCAAGCTAAGCTCTGGTTAACTTAATTACGTTAACTTATTTGAGCAAAAGAGTACTTGAGCACACATGGAGGAGAGAGGAACAGCAGAAAGGAAAGAGGTGAGAAAAGAGTTCCTATGAGTCAGTGACACAGGCAATTGCTACCTGTGAACCATCGCAGGCTGTGGGTTGGACCTGGGGAATTCACGTGATCTTGGAATGGGGAAGGCAAGCTAGTTACTGTCCTGCGCTTGGAGATAGACCAATACCATCTGCTTCAGAAGCTGGAAAAATCTTGTATGCATTAATGTGCACATACCTACTACATCTGTTCCATCCATGATCAGACTAGCACACATCACTCCCCCAAAGACTGGGAGACACCACTATGTGTGAGTATGGAAGGAATTGGTCTAGTAAAGCCTATCTACACCATATTCAATCCAGAAACAATGCCTGATCCTAACCTCATATCATCAAAGATGACTCAGACTTTCTCCCAGACCTAACACAGTTTATGGCTTCACAAATCTTTCCATGGATATTTGGAAATGTTGCGGGGGGTGGGGGGTGGGGTGGTGGTATCTTTTCATCACTGCTAATTTCTTCCAGAGGACCCCAAACAAAGATTCACACTAGAATCTTGTTATTTTGAAGGAGAAACTTGGCAGTCAGGATGAACTCTCCGAGTTCATCCCTGAACCTCATCACATTTCCTCCTACTGTCATTGTGTGGTATATGGGAAAAGATGTCACGCTCAAACAACCCTTGGAACATCCCCTTTATCCTTCAGCTTCCTCTTTGCCAGCTGACATGCCCCGCACAGAGTGACACACCGGGCTGGAGTTTCTACTGAAGTAAGTCTGCCTTTTTTGCTCACAGTAAATTAAAAAGAAAAAAAAAAAAAACACAAAACAAAACAACCAAAAAAAACCCCAAACCAACAAACAAAAAAGAAATATCCAGTAAAACCACAGCACCACAAGGGAATTCCCTTCTCTGCCAGTTTAACACAGGGTCAAATTTAGACTAATGCAGTAATCCCTCCCAGCTGCCTAAGAATCTGGCCCTTTAATGACCTTGCACAAAACCCTACTGCTTTTAACTCCAGTACCCCTATATTCTGCCTCATTTCCAACTCACTCTGCCCTTGGAGCTAAAAGCAGAGGTTGCCCTCCTGTTAGACTTGCAATTTCCAGGGAGAACTTTGAACTTATGCAAACAAACATTTGTCTCCCTCATCCAGGGCAATGAAACACAGGCTCTTTCTCTTCCACTCCCCACCTCCTACTGCCACAACCTACTTTGAGGAACCGTAAGACCTTGTATCTTCATGATGGGGGAACTGTTTATTCTTTATCCTCTAGTATTTTTCTGTTGCTCAGGCATAGCTTTCCTTAATCAGCTCTCCAAACAGACAGAGATCAGGTGACAAAATCTATCCTGACAAAAATCTGCAGACACCAAGAACAGACTGAATTGGATCCAAACCCCTAAATGTTATCATTCACCCAGATTTCAGTTTGCTTCCTTTAGTAATACTTTTAGGAAGGACTAGATACAGCTGGGACTGCAAGAAATCAAAGTATTTTCCTGTTATGTATCATCACTCAAAAAATGCATTAATATATAGTTATCAGATTCCTCCTCCTTCCTCCAACTTCAGATCCCAGTTCACAAACAGAAACTGACTGCGGAGTGCACACAGCACAATCTGCTGTTAGTAGCAGGCTAGCTAGTGCGGAGAAAAGCACCTATGACTATTAATACTGCATTTTCTGTAACAAGTTTCAGTGTCAGGTTTCAAAATGCTTTACTAAAAGTCAGCATCGTTTTCCCCATCTTACAGATGGGAATTGGAGAAAGGGATCGTGAATTCTGTACAATCACCACAAAATTGAAAAAGGGAATACGAGGGAGATTTTTCTGAATGTACATAAGTGATCAGCATACAGATTTTTGGTTCCCCTTCTCTCTTCTGTAGCCCAAGAGGATTTCACCACCTTAAAAGAACACTGGAGTGACTGACAACAGACTGAAAACTGCTGCTTTCTATTAAAGGCCATTAGTTGGAATTTTCCACTGACAGCCTTGGGGACTTTCTGCTGTTATTTCCCACCTGAGCAAAGTTCACATGAAACTCAGAGAAAGGCAGCGAGTCTCTACTTTATTGTTAAAGCATCTGACCACAGCGTATGTGATAAGGCTACATGGCTCTCATAGCCCTTGAATGCAGGGGATGCCAATGACTGGTGGGGAAGGAGGAGGAGCGAAGGTGGAGCAGTTGCCCTCCATCACCCAGTAAAACGATGTTCTGGAACAGCAGGCAATGGAGGAGCAGCCGCTCCCTCCCTGACTCTGCCGCCACCTCCGGGCTGTAAAGGGACCAAGGGTCTGTAACCCAATGTGGTAAACGAGGAGGCAGGTGGCTGTCAGAGGATGGCATGTCCACACGCCAGGCAAAAGCTGTTGTGCTATGCGAGCCCTGACACAGGAGGGATACCAGATGACTGCAGTAATATTCACCCCAGCCTGCTGCCATACCCCCGGCTTCTATTTTATCAGATGGAAAGAGCATGTGCTCAGGGTACCCATTTAAAAATATTTCTCCCCCCAACAAAGCAACCAGGAGAGATTTCTATCTGTTGCTGATTGGGCTGACGAAAGCAGCCTTTTTTCCTTTCAGCAGTTTAGAACTCAGCCTGCCCTAAAACAAGTAGGGTCATTTTAGTCTGTGACCACATACATAAATTGTATCTGTAGAACAAAGGAATCTCAGGTCAATTAAAAAGATCCTGTGGCTACAATATTCTTCTGGGAAGATGCCATCTACATATGCTTATTACAGCCACATAAATCCCACCCCCTCACTTGCCTCGAGCAAGTAATTGTCTTTAAAAGCAAGCAAAATAATTATTTTTTCCAGAATACATGTAATCATTAATTATGGCCAGAATAGCCAAGTAGGAGCTCATGCCCGGGCTTTTAAATGCTTGTAGCTAGTTAGCATGGCTGCCTGTAACTTTACAGCTTTTTTTAGTGTTAACATTAACATACTATGGCTTCATTAAATCAAGGCACTCACTGATGAGCTAAGTATGATTCATCTGCAGAACACTAAGACCCTTCATGCTTATCTGTCCCACAGCAAGAATGGGGTTTAATTTATGCCTATGCTATGGGTGTATTCAAGCACCGCTGGCTGTATTCCTAATATCATGTTCAAGCAAACATGTTCCAATGAAGAAAAGATTTTCAAAACATGAAGACTGAAGTTTGCAGGAATTAAATGCCAAAAGTCCACTGAGTTAGAGGCATTTCACTGCTCCACTGGCCACCTTTGCAAAGCTCTGTGGCATTAGTCTGTGAACGTGTGATATTATCGTCCTAAAAACCAGAACGTAAACTTTGGCCTGGCTCCTGTACTTCCCCTTGAGCCAAGTCTCCCACTGAAGTTGATGGGACTTTCCCTGCATAAAGGCTACAGAATTTGCCCTACATTCTTCTTCTAGTTTAACAGGGCAGGGGGTGGGAGGGGAAGAGATGCTATTTCCCTAGTACATCTCTGTATTTCTTTATTCTGCTTACGCGGACTTCCTAAACTCCCTAAGCTGAAGAGGGTGATGTGTTGAAAAACCACTTGATACAGAAGATTACAATGTAGCGTGAAGTCCACTGATAGCTTCCAGAAGGTATTTTTATCTTAATTGATTTTTAAATGACATGTTTCTAAAGTAACAGCGACTTTTGTTCGTCAGCCAGCCTGCACACAATCTGTCTTCTGAATCGTTGCCACGCCATGCATTCACAAATTTCACATCAGTCCACCCAGGAATTTTTCATTATTATTTATCTTCTGGTTTCTGAGCCTTTACAGATCCTATTTGGTAGCTTTATTGTAAATCCACAAGCAGTAAGAGACTTGCTTTTTATTAACGAAAGCTGCAAGTTTTACCTAATCATAGTATTCAGAATTAGGGCTTTTAAGGGAAAACACACACATAATGAGACACAGCATATGAATTCAGGCCTACATATTTCTGAACGGGAAATCCCACAGCCTTGTTACGTTTTTCTTAATTCACTTTGGAAATGAAATAAATGAAATTATGTATGTAAACCAAAATGAGGACAGAAATATATCTATAGCAATAACGAAGCGGAACAGGACAAAGTGGTAAGTCTACAGTGCTTAGTTAAAAGATACTGATACAGCAAACTGATTCAGTAACACATTTTTACTGCTGGAACTGGTGCAAAGCATGGCTTTTAGCGACACAGTAGGTAAAACTGGACAGAATAAATCACTAAACCTGCAAGCGTTGTAAGAGCAGGGAAGGAGCCTTTGCTTATATCCTCAGCACAGGAAATAGGTGCAATTTTCTTTCTAGTCCTACTAGCAAAAAGTTTAGCACAGACACCTGTACTCTCTACCCCAAATAGGATAACAAAGACAAGGACAGAGAGATGGGAGCTGAACAGAAAGACTGCATGTGCAACACAAGCTAGCAGCACAGCTTCCGTGGGGTATCATTATCCTGTAGCTCCAGAGCCACCAGGTACAATCCCCTCCAGCACCGTGCAGCCTCTCACTGCATTCTCCAGCACTGCTAGTACCAGAGAGTCACAACCTTGCCCCATGTGTGCAATCAAGAGGATGAAAGCCCTCGGGCACCATTTAAGGGAAAAGGGGTTTTTTTCTCCCCAGAGTAAGCTCCAATTTTCATTCTCATTACACAATTGCCACTCCACAGTCCCTGAAGCATACATAATGCAACACAATGATGCCAACCTCACCATGCAAACCTCCCCAGGCTTTTATAGGGGTAAGAGGAATAAAATAGTAAAATGCAAATCAGCCACATACTGAATTTCAAAGCCGCCTTTAATTACAATTTCTTCCTGTTTCCCTGGGTGTTGGGAGCACTGCTCTAAGCAAGCCACACCGGTAAACAGAGTCCTGATCATCTTGTTAAGCTCATTCAAGCACATTACATCTGCCTTAGCAATTCACTGGCTTCAAATGGAATCTGAATTCTAGACTACAATCAGGCTGAAGTACCAAGGTACTATACTTCAGTATTTCTATTTTCACATCCCTCCACCGTGCAGAGACTGAGACAGAACTTCTCTTTCATGTAAAAGTGCAAGGAAACAGGAACAATGCAGGTTCCCGTAAGACTCCTAAACCAAGGATGTCCCTTCTTTAAGGGTTACACTGCTGCTTGCCTGTGACCTGCACCCCTTTAGTCCTGCACTCAGGCCAGGATCCCCTCTGTTTGGATGATGCCTCCTCAGAGCAGCAACTTGACAGTTAACTTACTGTTTTCCCTTTCTCTCTACCAGAGCTGACAGCAGGTAAACACCTTCTCTTCAGAACTGGCAATTACAATAGTAATTGTCCCAACTAGAATACAAGCCTATATATATGTGTGTGTGTATATATATATATATACACACACACACACACTATATATACAGGGAAAATAAATACAGTCATGATAGTGGGCCAAATTCTTAGCAGGTAGAAGTCGATCAGCTCTAATGATGTCAGAAAAGCCTAATTTATCCTCAGCCAAGGATATGGCCCTGTTTCTTTCCTGTGCACAGCCACAGCTGAGAGCTTTAGGCCTGTTAACTGAGATCCGGGGCTAGATTTGTACTAGGAGCTTTTTCAGTGATGCCAGAGGGATATCAGTACACAGACTGAATCATCATTCTAGTACACCTTCAGCTTAGACTAATGAAGCTGCAGATCTGCTACCATAACACATCCTGTAGTTCACACTGAACAGAAACCTCATGTGAAGACAGGTAACTGGTATCTAACTGCATTGGCAAAGTGTCTGCTAAGGCAGCTATGTTGACCAGGGACCACATCTGTTTTCATCCTTGGCCAGTAAAGAGTGTATAACATACATTTGACTTCAGACTGGTGTAATTTAACTACACAGCTACCCACAGAAGCAGCTCCACAACAGAAGAGAGCCAGAAGAAATGGAAGCTGTATTTCAAGGACATTGGAACAGGTTTTTTTTAATTCAGTGCAAATGGGTTTGGCCTAAATTAAAACCTCTCAAAATATTATATTTTGCATAAAGTATTTCAACGTTTTTCCTGATAAATCTGTTTCTCATCTAAAAGCTGACCTACAGCAAAAGAAAAGCTTAGGCAAAAGCAATAAGTGTAAAAATAAACTAAAAACATTTGGTTTGGAAATCAAACTGTCTTGGGATGACCCAAAATGAATTTTTTGTTGTTACTTTGCTGAAAAGTAATTTGAACTTCTCTGTCTGATTTTTCCCCAGGAAGCCTAAACCACTATCTTTCTCCAGATTTCCTCCCCTGAGATCATTGCTTTCCTAGGAAAAAAAATGTAGACAAGTAATAAAAAAATAAAAATAGAAAAACCCCAAACAACAACAAAAAACTTTTACTTTTTTCAGTGCTATCTAGATTAAGCCCTAAGAGTTCTCTTTTGTTCAGAAAAGGCCCTGCAGCTGCACCTGACAGTGTTACAGGGGCTCAGACAGCTCCTTTCCCAGTGGAGTATGAGATGGAGAGCAGGAGACACTTGCACACTCTGTGGTCTGAACTGCTTTGGTCCATCAACACCCATCAGCTAAACCTTTCACACCACTAGCCTTATTGATAAGGACTGCCAGCATCTTCGTCACTCCTCTACTGTACACAGGTCCATAGGTGTGACTACTCCGAGTTTGCATTGCTTTGCTTTACTCATTTGTCCCTAGGGAGTGAAACATAGTCTCTTCACCTTTCATATTGAATATGGTAGATGTAAGGTGTGATGTACTATGCAAATTCACCACCATTTTGCTTTAAACTGTACTCTGACTCCAAGTTTCTCTCCCCTATTGCATGGCAGAAAACCATCTCAACATACCTGAAGCCAATGCAGTGATACACACTCAAAACCATTTGAAGAGCCAGGAATTGAGATATTAACTCACAAACCCAGTAACTGTAATGCAGAATCCTCATCTAACAGATTAAGATGATTTGTTGCTAATCACTTGCACACAAACATCCAGGTAACAGGCTTAGCCCCCCGTCACCACAAATCACCAGCTGCACCATGACAAATGTCAATCTCCATTTTAGAGTGGGGACAACTGCTCCCTACAGCTGCCAAAAATGATGTTTTTCTATGACAGTATTCCTTCAAAGACTAAGAATTAAATATTTAGACAGAGAAATCATGATTGATTAGATTTGATAAGAAGACATCCATGGCTTATGTCAAGCACATAATGCAGCCCCAGGGCAGGGAGGGAGGGGGATGCAGTCTCAGGATGGAAGAAGGACCAGAGCAGGGGGTACTCAAAAGCCTCACATGTTTTAGGCTGTATAGCTCTTGCTCAAAAGGGTTGGATCCATGGGTTTATCTAACATACCAGAAAATTGGACCTAGCCTGGATCATCTTGATCCACAAGTTCAACCCCCAGTATCAGTAGTAAACAAATTGCTTAGTTCAGGGTATATCATACACCCCGCAATACTGCAAGCTAAAGTAAGTTTCAGAACATTATACAAACTTGAGACTTCAGTTAAAACAAAAAAGCAAAACTGTAAAACAGAAGAATAGCCATATTCTGTCAGATCAGAGTTGGATGTATAGGGAAAAGGCACAGTAAAAGTGGAGACTGGGCTTTTTTTTGCTGTTGTACATAGTGTACACATATTTGTATGTTACAGCTGTATGTAACAGCTACCAACAGAGTTGTTATTCCATGAGTGTCTAATCCCATTCTGAAGCCATTTAGGTTTTAGCTCCCATAATAAACTATGGTAATGAGAGCTGCAATTTAATTGTGAACTGTCAAGAAAAGAAATTCGTTTTGTTCATTTTAAAAACAGGAATTCTGATTATTTAAAGTGATCCTAGCTGCTGTGTTACAAAAAGTGCTGTATAATTAATTATTCTCTTTTTTTTGCCCATACTGTTCAAAGTTATATCCAGTTCTATTGTATCCACCTCTCAATCACCTCTTTTCATGATCTAGACAGTTTCTTCCTGCATGAAAGCCATCTATACACCTGAAACTACTCCTGTTGCTCTTAATTTTGGTATGTCCCTTTTAAGGATTGTTGCAATAGAATAGTAGAGATCAAGAATATGATTAAAGTCCTAAATCTATTTTACAGCAGGGCATATACCTGTTCAGTAAAAATGGACAGATAACCCTATGAAATGAGTTACTGAAGTCATTGTCAGAAAGAAAGCATGTCTAATTGCATAACGGAAAGTATTTTCTCTAATTTTTAAATGGATGCAAAGCTGTCAATAAATCTCCAGCCATGTCCTGTTGTATCACAGAACAGACATGCTGCTTTGGGACTGGGGTGAGGCTTGGGGCACAAAATCCAGGACTGATTGTAAATTTGCAGATGAAAGAGGCAGCCCTCTAATAAGCTGAGCTTTCCAAGTAGCATTGCTCTACTCACATCAGCAATGCTATACTGACTTTTGTCTGTTGAGCACCATACCTTTGAAAAAAGTGTGCAGGGCAGCATTAGGAATTCAGGTAACTGTTTCTCTTACAGTGTTCTCTCCTAAATACCAGTTTTTGCTTTATGTTTTTATAAACTACTTATAGATTTTTCCATTTTCTCATTTAGGAGTTGTATGCACAGAACAAGAGGTGAGTGAAAGTGGAACCAAAATGGTCCCCAACATGCACAATGAATGTAGGAAAAGCTTCTGATATTCAGTACCAACATTACAGTGATGATGGCTAATGCACTCTCACTTCTCATGGAGAAGCTAGACCCTCAATAAAAGTGGGCAAAAAGATGAATAACATTAATAGCAGCTTATTCCTGCATTTTAGACTCTGGAACTGCCTAGTAGAGTTTGATGATCTTCCCCAGGATACCAGCATCTTGCTGGTGTTGAGGTGGAGAAGGGAACCAAGACATTTCCTCTCTATCTAGATTTTTTTGCTTTGCTGTTTCTTCCCCATTCTTGCAGTATATGTGTACAGTGTGGTTTCAGAGTACAGCACTAGGATGTCTGCATTTTCAGTCCTAGCATTCACGGCTTTGATTCATAGGTCGCTATTTTTAGGAGCTCTGAACAGGCTGCTGCAGCCAACAGCATGAAAACACTTTCTGGAGTCATCTTGTTTCCTTAGATCTTTTTTGATATGCTAATTAGATCAACAGTCATCAGTACATTAGCCGAGAATGCTTCAGACTTTCCCTATTTTGATGCACGTTGAACAGGATGCCTCACTGTACCGCAGCTGACAGCACACAACAGACATGCTGTAGCGCACCGCCTATCCACTACGCATGGTCAAGGAGCCATTACAGAAACCACTGCTCAGCCACAGCCACGTTTCCTGAAACTGTGTCCACAGCATTGCCACAAAAGGAGCAGGCAACAGTATTGCTCTGGATCAGAGCAGCAAGCCTAAGCAGCCATATCACACCAATCCACTGAGCAAGAGAAGTGGGGTTAAAAAACTGACATTGCTCGACTTTCCTGTATTCAACTCTTGCTTAAATGCAGCATTTTGCATTATTGCCAGGCTGGGAACATTGCTTCCTCTTACGGCTGCCCAGCATTATCCATTGTAAGACTCCTTTGAGTTGCCTGTAACTTTGCCAAAACACAACTCTTGCACAGGGTTGCCTGTGTCTCACAGGCTGGCCAGCTCTCCCTGGGCAGTAATGGCTGCCTTGTCCAGGATGGATCCGCCATCACAACCTGGTCCTGATGGCTGCCCAAGTTTTTCTGTCCTGGTGGAAAGGAGTCAAGTGAATTCTGCTAAGAATCTGACTGGGCTGCCTAAGAAGGGGAGCTGGGGAAGGAAGACCATCTCTGCAACTGATCCTTCTGAGATGGTAATGTGAGGAGGAGATACAGCCTTCTCATCTGCCATTCCTTCTGAATTAGTTTTCAGGTCTTTCCTGCTGTCCTCTAAAGTCCCCTTTTTCCTCAGCACCTTCCTCTACAGTCGTTCCCCCAGAGTGACTCCTTAAGGCCAGTGGCTAATTCCCAGTCTGAGAACTCTGGGAGATCTACCTGGCATTTGGCCCACTCCATCCAGGACCTGACAAAACAGAGCTAAGATTGCTGGTTGGACCTGCAGGACTTCACACAATACTTCTAATAATTAGGCTTCCTAATTTTGCTGTAATGACCTTGCACACATGACAGTGGGTTTGCTGGGTGGACACCAAACTGTGTTGTACACCTGGCACTAACTCTACCTTAAAGGAAAATCAGGGGTTGACAGTTCCTTTGAGCACTGGAATCAAGCTGACATTACTATTAAGTGCCAAACTTCCAGCTAACTATAAAGCTTAATGTCAGGGCAATCCCCAGTATCAATATAGGCTGGGGAATGAAGGGATTGAAAGCAGCCCTGAGGAGAAGGACTCAGGGGTACTGGTGGATGAAAAGCTAGACATGAGCCAGCAACGTGCTCTCGCAGCCCAGAAGGCCAACCGTATCCTGGGCTGCATTAAAACAAGTGTGGCCAGCAGGTCAAGGGAGGTGGTTCTGCCCCTCGACTCTGCTCTGGTGAGACCCCACCTGGAGTGCTGCATCCAGCTCTGGGGTCCTCAATACAGGAAGGACATGGACCTGTTGGAGAGGGTCCAGAGGAGGGCCACAAAAATGATCAGAGGGATGGAGCACCTCTGCTATGAGGAAAGGCTGAGAGAGTTAGGGTTGTTCAGCCTGAAGAAGAGAAGGCTATGTGGAGACCTTATTGCAGCCTTCCAGTACTTAAAGGGGACTTATAAGAAAGATAGGGACAGACTTTTTAGCAGGGCCAATAGCGATAGGACAAGGGGTAATGGTTTTAAACTAAAAGAGGGTAGATTCAGACTAGATATAAGGAAGAAATTTTTTTACAGTGAGGGTGGTGAAACACTGGAATGGGTTGCCCAGAGAGGTGGTAGATGCCCCATCCTTGGAAACATTCAAGGCGAGGCTGGATGGGGCTCTGAGCAGCCTGATCTAGTTGTAGATGTCCCTGCCAGTTGCAGGGGGGCTGGACTAGATGACCTCTAAAGGTCCCTTCCACCCCAAAGCATTCTATGATTCTATGATCATAATCTATAATTTACAAGAAGGCATAAAAAGATAATAATAATAATCCCTGTAATAATCCATGTAATTACTGGCCTGAGCCAGACCCCTCCTCCAAGCAAGAATATAAGCAATAGAAAGAGGACTAATCACTAATCAACAGAACGATGGTAAATGATGGATTTCAGAGACAGTGTTCATTTATAAAGGGCAAAGTATTCCAGACAAAATGGATTGACTTGCTACAATGAGACTGTAAAACAAGCAAAGTGCAGCAGGGGCAACATGTTTATTTCATTACAGTACCATATCTCATGGCTCCTGAATTCCTCACTGCAGTAAACTCAAGTTGTCTGGAACACGAACACTGCCAGAGGGACTCAAAAGTCAGACAGGATTCTCAAAAAGGCATTATCATAGCACGCAGTGTACTGAACTTGAGAAGGGATATGTAGTAGCCAGCAGCAGAGTAGGAAGCTCAGAGAGAGGAGGCCAGTTCTGCTCTGAGCTGGAAGATGGTTTTGTTCCCTTTGCCGTAGCTCCCCATATGCGAAATGGTGAAGATTACAACTTTTTGTTTCTGTCTTGCCTAACATGGTGGAGATTCCACAACAATTAATGCTGGCTCTAAGTTACCAATTCACTTAAGGCATGACTGAGCTAGATCAGGCATGGACACAATTACATTTCTGTCAAGTTAGCAAAAGCACACAATAGAGAGTTTACATCAGCTTTATGCCAGCTGCAGGAAAAAAGATACCTAATCCAACATAAAACTGGAATGATATAAGCAGACCGTATCTGAGTCGAAATAAAGCTTGCTTGTTTACAGACTGGGGAGGGTGTTTGTTTGTTTGTTTTAAATAAATTTGAAACATTAAAGTGAGCTTATATCAGAACAGTGCTTTGTATCACATGGCTACATCTTGGGTACTAACAGCTCTAAAATCATGTTAAATTCTTGAAACAGCCTCAGACTGTCAACTCTTCAGTACATGTTAAATCTCTCATCACAATACACAGAATATGAGGCTCTAGTCTCAGCTGTGCTTCAGGTCTTGCATCTAGATTTTTGTTTGCATTAAGATCTACTCCATTTAGAGGCATCCAACATTTCTCTCCCTAGAGAGCACATCTTGTAATGTTTTATTTAGAGTTCAGATAATATCTTCATAAAGATCTATGAGTAGAAAAGGATGAGAGCATGTGAAGATAGTAAAAGTGTTGCAAACTGCAGTGACAGAAGTAGAGCAAAGAATCCTAGATACGTTACAAAGACAGAAATAACCACAGGAGATTAAAAACAGTGTATTATGTGAAAACAACGTGTACGTTATAGAAAAATGAATCCTGGCAACAATGAGAGATGACAGGGAATGGCTAATTACGAAGGAATTTTCCGTGATAAAAGCAGCAAAGAAAGCATGGTTTGGGATGCAAAATAAGAGAACTCACATCATCAATCCTCTTCCAACACATTACATGGCTCTGTGAACTTACTTGTTGTCATACAGTTACCTGCTGTATGCCCAGCTGAACACCTTTCCAACCTCATGGCCAGGACTCTCCCTGCCACTCTTGTCTGAATTAAATGATTTTACTAAAACTGTAAAAAGACTAAAAGCAGATTTTTTTCTGTGAAAAGCAGATTTCTGTCAAAGTTTTAGTTTTCAACTAAATTACTAGGTGACTAGGATTGGAGATCTACCTATAAAAAAAGCAAAGTTACAGTAAAATTGTTACTGGCTGTTCTGTTACTATAGAGCCTAACATAAACAGTTTGGCAAGGCTATCACAACTACATATGTGACTCAGAACCCATTCTACTCCTTCTTCCTACAGATATACCATACAGGTTTTTTTATAAACTACTGCTGAGTCTGCTGAGTTGCTATTCAATCAGGCAGTTTTGGAGTTGTCACCAGTAGGTATAAACCTTACTGTCCTGCACTGGCATAGATTTCTTAACGCCATTTCACATTTCTCTGAGATTTCCTGTAAATCTATCCATTTATATTGTAAGACAGCACCTTCTGCAACGGGATCTGATAACTGAACCTTGGCATTAACATCTACAACACTATCCAGAAATAATGCATTATGCATACCTCAAACCATGGAGAATAGACAATAGGAAGAATTCAGGTTGATCCTCATCCTGAACAGTATATCATGTCTGTCCGAAGCATTTTCGTACAGTACTCCATGGCTTCAAGACAAGAAAGTGAGCAGAAAAAAGCAGGTGATATAGAACTTATTAGAAGGAATGTGAAAACATCACAGGGCCATGCTGCTAACAGTAAGTCAGGAAAAACAAAAAATCCAAAGCAGTTAAAGCCAACAACCTAGAGCACCAAAGGCCAAAGTTGTAAGGAGAGAAGGCTAGCTGGCCCTTTCATGAGTCTGCTAGGACCTTTAGTTCCCGCAAGATCTCTTCCACCATAAGCAACTGGGGTGGCATTTTGGGCTTATACAGGAAAACAACAGAACAGAACAATAATGATTCAATCTGGAAACCATCTTTTCCCCCAACTCCCTGCTTCCTTTTCCCATTTTTGGATGCCTCCCCCACCTCCCATCTGCTCCCTGCCTGCAGGGAACCCTTGCTAGAAGCCACAACAGTTGCTCGTCTCTGTAGCCTCTCCAGTTGGATTGGTATTATTAGCAGTGAGGCACGCACACTTCCTAATCAACTTTATTAAAACCGCTCATTACAACATATACACACCACTTGCATGTTTATGACAAAAATGAACCTCAAAGGCTCAATTCCTACAATATTAACAAATCAATGTGGTGCAACAAACAAATCTGTTTTTCCTAGTAAAAGCAAAATTGTCTCTCGAGTCACAATTAAAGAGACTGACTCACCTTCTCACGGCTGGTTTAAGATTAAATCTACTCTGATCTCATATGCTAGCAGCCTTACTCCATTTACACACATCATTGCTTATGAGTGGATTCTGTTTTCCCAATATCCTTGTACAGTAGGGAACACGGTGTAAATCAAATAAATGACTACTGATGTCTATGGCTTCATTGAATGAGGGTTTTTTTAACGTCTCTGTCCCTCAAAACTTTAATAGTATTTACCACCAAACTTACTTGGCTGCCATTATGCGTAATCTCAGTCAAATACCCTTACAGTCAATTCCTTTCATCCCTCTCACTTACATGTTTATATAAAATATAGATGTCTATTTTTAACTCTATATAGAAATACATTTCAGTTTTAAGAGCTGTGTCAAACGCTGTACTCCACTGAGCCAGGAAGGAGTGGTCCTTTTAAGAGATGCAAATTATTATGTTTATAGGTAAGTGGTAAACACATGCTACCTACTGTCTGGATGGATGGTGGCCCACAGGCCATCACCAAAGCTAATGAGGCAGTTAACATTTCTGTCCAAATAGCACTAAAACTGAATTCCTTGTTAAGATACAAATAGCAGGAAGTCTCTGGATCTTCTTAGAAACTAAAATACAGGTGGACGAATGTTAGTATTTGTTGAGAAGTAAATACATTCTTTTATCTTAATGTCTCTTTAGGGCTCAGATATTTTTCAGAGTAGCTGGTAAACCTAACAAAACTTTCCATTCCCATAGGTGTGGCAATCCTAAATTGGCACAGAGGATCTCTCAACTTGAGCAGCCCAGCACAGGAATTGTGGATAGCCAAGAAGCAACAAGGCTGCCTCTCCTAAACTGCATGGTCTGCTTTAGGAGCTTTCAATTCAGGGTGTCAAGATACCTCTCAGCAGGAAGCATGAACACGCAGCAAGTCATGGATAGTCCACAATGGGTCCACACCCTGGGTCTCAGGCCCTTCCGTCCTCCTTGGGCTAGTCTTTTAATGTTATTCATAGAGCCTCACCAGTAGCAGTCTAAGGATAACAATAACAGCTGCTCTGAATGATGTAGGCAACCACATTCATAGATGTCATTCATCACTGTACTGAGGCCAGGGGTTTTCAAGGATTTGCAGGTAGACAGGGTCACAATAACAGATCCAGGACATACCAAAAGACACAGTGTCATATTTTTCATCAGAACAATCCTCTCCAATCCTGTAACCAATTCTGGATGAACAAAACAGCCTCTCCATTAATCTGAAATTTGTCCCTTCTAGGTGAAAAATCACCCATATAATTCCCACCCATTCAAAGAGATATGGAAAATAACATTTTAAAATAAAGTTAAAATTGTCGCCCCCATTCTTTTAACACAAACAATTCTCTGAACTTGCAGCTGTCCACTGAATAATTTCAGTCTTTGCAATTCTTTCCCTTAATCCAACTCTGATGATAATATTTTTGATGACAAGATAAACCCAGACACACAGAAGGAAATTCTAGCAATGACACTTCACATGGCTTGGATACCCCCTGCTCCCAACTCCAATATCCAAAGGGATACATGCACTGAAAAGAACAGCAGTTGCACAGGCTGAGCATTTCAAATTGATACCTAAGGCAGGCCAGCTTGAGATATCTCATTCACTAACCACAGTTGTTGCAAGCAAGTCCCTAAAAGCTCCCCAATAACGTGGGGGCAGCAATGGGATTAGAATCTGGCAGGTAAACATCTTATGGAGACAGCAACCTAACCCCTCTATTCACCCTAGCTTCCTCGCTTCCATCTCAGCTGTCTCAAGTTCCTCAAGCACCAAAAGTGGAGTGGGAATAGCTGAAAGAAAAAGAATGAAAAATAAACTAAGAGATCTCTATTAATAACAGCCAAGGGGAATGAATGAGACAGACCCGGTCAGGGCCAGGAGAGTGAGAAAGGGCAGGCTGGGCCTCAGCATGCCAACAAGGGCTTCACATTCTGAGAAAGAAACTTGGAATTAAGTACACTTTAAAAATAAACCGCAGTCATTTCTGAATCTTTCTCTCATGGCTGCAGTTGCAATGCTGAATCTCTGCCCACAGCAACGTATCTGGCTTTCAGCCAAAGATTTGAAAGTCACTGTGATCTTTTTTCCCCTCCTCCCCAGCCGCCCATAATTTTTAAGCATTCCCACAGCTGTGAAAAGAACGATAGCTAGGAGGGGGCAGTGCTTCAGTACCCAGAGGCTGCTCTCTCACATTTGCTCACAGCTGGAATTCTTCATGGTCTTTGGCACAATCCCTTGCTATCACCTCGCCTGCCAGGCTGCCCTTTGAATGGGCACGGATTTCTGAACAGTTTCAGAATTATTTCTAATTAGACAAATACTGGATTTTCCCATAAGCTCACATAAAAATGGGCAGCTGTTTCCATGTGGAAAAAAAAAAAAGAAAAACTAGCAAGTCTATTTGGAGCAGAGGTTCATAATTCAAAGAGATGAATAGTCTGTTACAGACTTCAGCTTATGAAACATAGGCTACATCTCAACCGTCTCGAGGCCATGACACCATTTTCCTTATTCACACGACCCTTACCTCACAAAACTAACTCCACCATGAAGTTCAGTCTGTGGCACTAGGGTTGCTGAGCACATAGCGAGCTCTTGGAGAAGCAAGGGCAGCAGCCAGGAGTCACAGTGGTCTCCTGTCTGCCCAGTTGTTTAGCATGGGAACTATCTGAGGTTCACAGTCTCCCTCTGCCTGAGGTAAAACCAAAACACAAACACAGTAACTTAGCTGTGCTCAACCATTCACCTGGTATGGGACAAATCACCTCTTCTAGAGGTCCTTAAGCATTGTACCACCTCCCGCTCCCCCGCATCATGTCATTAGAGATCTATCACATGACAGGTAGATGTCACACAACAGGGACAGGTGGCATCTCATGATGGGATGTGCATGAATGCAGTCAAATGCAGGTGTTCCTTGCACTTTCCAACACATCACCAGATGTGTCCTTATTGCATGCATAGGAGCTGTTAAGAATTTTATTCACCTGAAAGATTTACTTTGTTCACATGCTGGGAAAAATTCTATGGAGCCTCTGGGTAGGAGCACAGCAGGGACAGGACTACCAGAATAATCCCTCCAGTCCTCTACCCACTTCCTGCCCACATCTGAAGAACCACCAACAAACAGGACGGGAGGGGAATGTTCTGGCCTGTGTGGTGTATGCTTGGCATCCCTGGATTAATCTTTTTGAAACCTCAGGCTGTCCCGACAGTTTTAAAAAGCTGTAAATACAGGATGAAATGTCCTAAATTAATATGCCTGCCTAAACTGTGAAGATTTTACGTTGGCTAAAGAAAGTGGATTTTTTTTTTTTCCCCCTCAGTTTTCAGGAGACAACTGAATTCAACTTGCTCATTTACATACCACGGCTACTGTGCAATATGCCCCCTCAGATTATGCTTCAAACTTTGCCTCTCTCAACTTAGTTTATGAACTCAATGCCTGAGATGCACTGAGGTATAGCTGATAACACCACCACTGAAACAGCTGAGACAGATGCCACAGTTAAAATTTTGGCCATATCAGAACTCTGTCGTGTCATACCACTCTAAAATATAGAGCTGTGGTGGAAATAGAGTCACAGTAGCGACTAAAGACATTTACTAAGTCTGGGCTGCAAAATGTAGGTGCTGTCTGAACATGCAGCTGGCAGTCTTCGTTGTCTACAAGACAGAAGTAACAACTGGTTGAGACAAACAACAACTAAAAATAGTCTAAGGAGGGAGAGATAGCTAATGAGGATGTGCATGGCTTTTTTAGACCATAAGAAGAGATCGTCCATGCCCTGCAGAGTTTATCATCATAACAGACTAGATAACAGGCAGGCAGGCAAAGGGAGCAGTGTGTTTACAGTCACACAGTAGGCATTAATAGAGCCAGGAGAAGGAACTCACATTGCTCCATTCTGTGCCATGCACCATCCGCTATCCATAATGTGAACCTGCCATACACAAATATACACATTGCCAACACATCTACTTGCTGCTTTATACTCCACCCACCTCAGATGAGCTGACCAGTGTGTGCAGTTAACTTTTGCAGATGCCTGTCATGGGCTCTGCAAGTTAATCACAATACTAGGGGATTGGAAAGTATCTTGTTAAACTTATTACCAAAGGAAAAAGAAAAAAAGAATGCTATGAGACAAAATAACTGATTGAGATGTCTATTGTAACAGCACATCTGCAGCAAGGAGAAGAAAGCAAAACAAAAGACAGCTTTAGGCAAGCTATTTCTTGACTTGGAAGTGCTGATTCTTATAGTGTTAATATTCAATCACTCTTGTGGTGGATTTTATAAAATAAAAAATAAACCTAGAAAATATTATCACCAAAGACCAGATAAAAAGCTGAAGATGGGGTAAAACCTGAACTGATAGGAGAACGAGCTTACAGTGCAAAATCCCATTATGAAACACTTAAAGCTTGTCAATACTCACTTTTACACAGATTTAACTAAATTGACATAAAAACCAGTGCAGTTAAATAGATGTAGCCCTTCAGCATAACTACAGTCAGAGCACATTAAAAGTATATCAGCATGACTTGGTTGGATAGTGATTTAACTAAAAATCAATATCCATTTAGTTAAATGGGTTTAGTAATAGAGTGCCAACCAGACACAAGCACTCATGAATTCTAACCATTGACGTTACTTCTTCCCTGGGCTCCAAGCCCCACCTCCAGCACTACGACTGACTCACTGAATAAATTAGTCTGCAAGTTTGATTCATAAAATCTTAGTGATGTACATCTCAAGCTGAGATATAATCACAACTCATGCAAGAACCACTAGACGACACTGATTAGGCAAGGTTTAGCTAGACTTTAACCATCTCTAGCATCTGTGCTTTTCAATAAGTATGGGCATAATGATAGGAGGAGTTCAGCTCCAAAAATCTCCCCATCCCTTTGTGGGGCCTGAAATGAAGACATGAGCAGAACTGTCACGGTGCAGTTTCCTCTCTCTGGTGTTTCTCATGCTCTCCCTCTAGTGGCAAGAGAGACTCACTTTTTTTCTTTCAAAAAAGCAAAACCTTCAATACATTCAATAAACAACTTTCTGCATGAGCTGGCACACATTGCTGAGTCAACACAGAAGAGAAAAACAAAAGCTGTTATGAAACAAAACAGAGGCTCTCTACTAACTCTTCTTTTCATTTGTAATAGTGACACTTGCATCAGTCAAAGTGCTGATACCAGAACTCTCAGATCCTACCACATCACCTCCTTTCTTTATAGCTATGGTTTTAAACCACCTCCTTTGATACTCATATTTGCGCCATCGTGACTGTGTTGTAAACAGTACTCACTATCATGTAAAGCTCATCCTCTTGTAAGTTTTCATCTCTTTAGCAGGGGTGAGATTTACCTATATGGAAAAACAGCAGCAGCTGAGTAAAGATGTTAGGAAGGAGGGAAACAGAGGGACCAAAGGCCATTCTCTGCACACAGCATTCAGCTGTGGAGAACAGACCAGAGTATAACCATCAGTCCTGCTCACTCTGTTGCCAAGCAATGGAAAATGAGGATCCATGAACCAAATCCAGCCTCAGCATCCATGAAGTCTCAGAGAATAGGATTTTAAGAACCACGGCATGTCATCATCTATAATAATGGTCTTCCATGACACACATTTCAATAGAAAAATTAGTATGTCCTCTCAAAGGTTACATTATACCCACTCTGTTTCCAACCCTATTTTGTATTAGCTACATCTAATGTCAACTCCCCTCAATTAGACACATTCATTATTCAAGCTAATCCAACATGCCCTTGAGAACTGGGATTAGGAAACAAGGGTATCACTGCAGGGACAGACATATCTTTAAATGGCTGCAGCTTTAAACAGTCTACAGATGGTTGAGTCAGGCCAAAAGACTGAAAATGAAATTTATCCCCCAGATCCCAGATATAGTCTAGTCTTAGTGCATCACATTTTTATGCTCAAGAACAAACTAACAACATGTTACTTCTAATTACAACAATTTTATTCTACTGTCCACAGTTTACAGCCTTCATGCTATGTGTGATTTTTTTCTTCTAAAAAGCTGTATTATAACATTCAATTTTTTTAAGATGTTTTTCAAATGAGTATCAAAGTGAAAGCAAGCAATCCAATGTAAATAACACAATGAGGACCATTAGCTGGATACAGAATTTTGATTTAACTGTGAAGGTTCACTGAAAGAATTAAATAAAAGCAGACAAGAATAGAATACCACACGTGTAACTATTTCCTGCTTTCCTTTCCTTATTTAATGTTTAGGCACTACAAATTCAAATTGTTAATCAAGAGGTCTCCCAATAAGACTAGAATCTCATTACAGTAGTAGACCTTATATTCTCACAGGGTGTAGGAAAGCTTCAGTACAAGAAAACAGGATGAGAATCACATGCAAATTAAACACGTTGATGCTACTCTACTTTAAGGTCAGAAATTGCAAGCCCAGGCAGTCATGAGAGGAATCTAGGAAGATCTAGGTCTTACACAAAGGTAAGAACTGTCCTTAAGTATGCATAAAACAAGCCCAGCACAATGCTAGGAAGAGCTGTTCTGCTGCAGCTGCCGACTCCCAACATAGTGAGCAAGCAACACCTGAACATTTGCATGTGCCCCGTCTAACATGCGCATAAACTAAGAGGCGACCAGTCTGTTAGAAATAACAGCGGAAGCCTAGGAAGATTTTAAACCAGTGCAGGAGGGAACCTCAGTGGAAACAGGAATTTAACACCACAGGAACAGCACATCAGGGCAGAGCCCTTCTTTCATTGTCATATAAAGACTTCCTAATTTGTTGCTCTGGACTTACTAGATCTAGCCTTTAGCATAGTTTTTATATTCTCTGATTAGCTTAACCAGTTTGATCTACAGCTTGTAGTCAGTTTTGGATACTGAGGTGAAAAGTTGACTGCTATATACAACATATTTATCCCTTTCCCACATACTTTTCTTCAACACCTCTTTTTCGCCTAACTTGGACTAAAAACCTTAATTTCCAAGCAGAGTTTATAAAGTATTCTAGGGCATGCAGAAGCACTCCTCCATTTTTCTCCAGCATTTAAAAATTTGTTTACACAGTCATTTCCTATTTACTTTATAAACTACATGTTTCCTTGGCATCTGTGCTAAGCATAAAGGGACTGTAGGCAATGACTAGGGTCCTTAAATAATGCTACATCTGTGTTCTCAGAGAGTCCTTTTGATGAAAGCTCACTGGATTTGGAGCAAACCTGTGAAGTCATCCCTTTCAAATGGTGTATGCTCTGCTGGTCCTATCTGCCTTCAAACCCACTATCTAAACTACACAGCAGAAGGAGGATGCATACCCATTGACAAGTATCACTAACAAGGTTTGCCTCCTAGAAAGGCTACAGATACAGCTTCAACTTGTAGTTCAACAATTAATGCTTTAAATAAATTCTATTCAACCCATCTTGATCATAACACTATGATAGGCTCCAATTGTTTGAACTTTTTCAAGGCAATAACAAGCTAAGACTTGAAGGCTTGAACACCAAAGTTTCACCTCCTCATCGTGCATGCTGAAAGGGAAAAAAGTAAAAATAAAAATTAAAAAAAAAAAAATCACTGCCAGAAATCAGCAGTCTCGTCCATCTGATCATGACAACAGCTATTTACATGTACACAATTCAGCCAGTCCATTAGGATAACATCAATAAAATGACAGTTAGCTAGCACTCTCATGGCACTTTAAATTACCCAGATGCAATAACTCATTAAGAAGTTTGAGAAACTATAAAGTGAGAGTAGTCCATACATTTTAGGTGGCCAGAATTTTCTTAGGAATTGAGAACGTGTTGGGTTTTTTTTTCCCCCCTCCACAAATCCAACTGTGAAGGCAAAGTAGATTAGCAGTTAGCAGCAGAAGGGAACACAATACCAAGCACCACCTCACAGCACCAGTCTGACTTTGCTCTGAAAGTCCAACACTGTCAGCGTTGCCAAGGGCTGAAGTTGCTTTATGTGCAAAACAACTTGTGCTGCCTCTTCAACTATCCCCATCCTAGGGGGACAATTTGGATGAACAGAATTTATGTACGTTCCTTAAACAGTGCCTTATTTCAATAAGCAGCAGTTCTAGAAGAACATCACGGTTATTGACCTTGGCTTCCCTGGAAACAAAGCATTAAAAGGATAAACAAACAAACAAGCAAACAGGCTATCCCTAGTCAGAGCAATCCAAACAGACTCCCTACTTGAAAGTGACTTTCAAACAAACCAGAATAATAGAGATTAGCACTAATGAGAGTGAGTCCATTCAAAAGCAGTGCCTACTTTTTTGGAATACTTCCTGCACATTTAGATGACTCTGGAAAGATGGATATGATTACTTTCATCTGCATTGGGGTAATGTCTCTATGCCCTCATATCACTGAGCAATTACTATAAAACCAAAGTGAAGGTCTTTGCCTCAAATAAACAGACAAGAACAGAGGCGGCTCTTGCAGTGCACACACGACAACTAAGTGAAAACACTGAAGTTATGGACAGACCATCTACCCAGCACATCTTCAGGAGTTACCAGCCCTTATCTAGAAGTCTCCATTTTTAAGGGAGATCTATTAACACACCATTGCGTATTCTTCAGCTAATGCATTTTACTTTGCATTTCCACCAGACAGATGTACATCCATAAGTTATCATACCTCTGCACAGGATGAAAGTTTAAGATGCATTAACTTGATAGCCAGTGACTGCAGAGCTCTATCCTAATACTAAGAGCAGAGCGAAAAGTTTACCTGAAAAGAAAGTAGATTTTGTGATGATTACAACAGAAAAGCACTGAGGAGGGATTATATTCAGTCACCTCACTTTCCTCTTATTTTTAAGAAGCCTCATCACGTCAAGATGAGAAAACAGAGGTGCTGAAAGCTTTGACAAAAGAGCTTGAATTATGCATAAGGAGTAAAGAAATAGAAAGTTGCATTTGATGCACTAGAGAAAGAATGTAAAGGGGAGAATGGAAGTGACCAAGTAGCAGAAGACACAGATCTCCTGAGCAGCTGCCACTTTCCGACACTAATTCTAACCATTCTTCCAAATCCACAAAAGGCAATAAAGGTTTGTTCTTTTTTTTTTTTTTTTTTTTCCCCTCTCTAAAGACAATCAGATCTGACCTTCTGCGAAGAGCAAGGACCCATGGGGCAAGATTTGGATTCCAGCCTCCCAACAAACACACCATCTTCCTCACTATACTCTCCTACAGAGAAGACCCTCCTCCACATGAGGAGAGCATCAGAGACTTCACATATACTTTTATACATCCTCTGTTTGTGCTTGCAGAGGTTACACGAGGAAGCTTTTTCTTTTGTTTTGGACAAACCAAAAGGATAAAAATAAATAGAGATGCCCTCTAACATTAAGCAGACACATCAATTTGTAGAAACAGAATGGCTGCTTTGAAGCTGCCACCCGTGTATTCCAGTAGGTAGAGAAATGCCAGTAGTAGTGAGAGGAAAAGCCATTTGCATGGCTTATTCAGGGTATCAACTGGTTCTATGCCATTCTTGACGTGCTGCGCAAAATGAACGAGAGTATTTGGCTTGCAAATATAAACCTGACACTGATGATGATGTGATGTTAATGTCTATAACTCTCAGTGAAGACTAAATGAGTATCTCAAGGCAATTTCATAGGTATGGTCATATTTGAGGGTTGCAACAGGCAAAGTTATGATATAAACTTACATATCCTTCCTGCATCCTATTCTAAGCTGGACCTCCACTACTGTGTGTCTCAGGCTTTCCAGTTCATCTGCATGGGTTCAAATTCCATCCCAGTTCAAACCTGTACAACCAACCTTTTCTAGACCCACAAGCAGAAGTTGCCTCCCCTGCATTTTCTGAGGCTCTTCCTTTTCTAGTAATGCAGAAAGCACTGAAATGCACACAAAGCAAAAACCATATTTTAATACATTATTTAGCCATTTCTGAAAGTTCTCATGGCTGCTGAATTCTGTACGGCAACCAGACTAGCTCTGCACACATCTCACAAAACATCAAGTCCACTCATGTGGTGGTAATTATGAAACTCCCTGAGGAGTAGACCTTGACGGATGCTTCAGTTGAAAGCTATTATCTAGTTCATATTGATTCCAATTAGCAATTAGGTTTTGGAACAGAACAACAGGTCTGCTAGAACAGAAAGCTATTGGGACTATTACTCTTAGAGATCTGACGGACACAACATCCTGACACTGGACGAGGATGTCAGAACTGACTGATCCTGCCTCAGGAGAAATCTATACAGGAAAATCATCCCTCCCTTCATCCCCCCACCCAATCACACATTAAGGGACATTCTCCTTTCTATGATTATTTTTAATCCAGATTACCAGGCCTCGTATCCCTGAGCTTTGATGACAACCATGACATTTATTCACATGAAGAGTGTTCAATACTGATTCTATAGTGAATGCTAACCACACCACAGCTGAACAGGCACATCTTTTAGGAAATCACCACTAAAATATCAACCCCTCCCATGCGGATCACACACTGGCTGCTGAGACTAACATGCATTCCCAAACCATCATCAAGCCACACTGTCTCACTGTGAATCTGAATTCTCTCAGTGCCAGGAGGCACACAAGGTGCGAACATCGTTCTTCCACTTCGATCGGTCTGCGGCTGCATGCTCTGGAGTCCCAAGGGCCACAGCGGAGTCTTCTGTTGGTTTTTTCCTCAAGACATGACCGATCCAGTTCCATCTTCTCCTCCTCCTCACTTCATTACTGATTTTCTCCATCTCCGAGTTGATGCTCGTCGTTTCTGCAACTTTTTATTTTTTTTCCGGGAGGAGGTAGTTGGCCTCCTGCCCAACTCCCATAACTTGGAGGACCAGTGGTTTTTCTGTCAGGGTGGCCTTCCCTTAGGCTGCGTTGGTTCACGGCACCTTCTTCAATTTTATCCGGTGTACCCTCCAGAGAGGGATCCCCTATCCACCACCCAGGGGACGCGCCTTCTAGTCGTGCAGCCCCAGCCGAAGGTGTCTCACTGTGAACCAAGCAGTAATAGCTGGCAACTGCTGCCTTCAAAATGGCTTTCACTTAAAACTGACAGAGGATAGATCTCGTCTATTGTGCTACTAAATGACACAGGTTTAGACCAGTAAACTCTACCTCCTGGGATGATAAAAATGTCATCCCAATGTTCTATGGCTTACCTGAACGGCTAACAGCAGCAGAGGTTGTGTCAAGAAGCCACATGCACAGATCATTTCATGTCCTGCACACCAGTTCTGCTCAGTTCCAAACCTGGACTGATTCAATTAGATTGAAAGAAGCTAAAAGCAAAGAGGTGGAGTAAAAACCACTGTGCTACAAGCCTCTGGATCTGTTCTTCAGCTATACTTAAATGCCTTATTGACCTCATTCAGTGACATTAGCTTCAGAGACTGCCACCTACCCTGATGGTATTAAACCATCATCCCACAGAGCCATGTTACACGTTAACCCAGAAAGAATTTTTTTTTTTTTTTTTTTATGCACAGTATGAAGGAAATTAAAAACCGGACAAAAGCAAATTATTTCAGGAGGCTTTCACTTCAATGCAAAACTTTCCCAGTGTTCCAGGACACCAAGACCCCTGGAGCATTGCTGCTATTTAAGGAGAATTGTCTCAGTGTATTTCATTTAATCAAAACTTATCCCACACATTCACCCTGTGAATGAACAGTCTGTGCACCTTTTGATTCTTGGAGACAGCAAAGAGATTTGTTTAGATTAGTCTACATAAGTCTTCATTGATTCCTCTCTCCTCTGGGGGCTTTGCATTCCTTCCACAACTGAACAGACAGAAACAAACCTGCATTGTCACCCAGCAAAGCACGAGGTTAAGACATCTATCATCATTGCATTTAAGCACATATTTTTCTGGACAGACTAGTGAATGTTGATCTATGCTGGGAGACAGGAATCCCAAGTTTTCTCCCACAGTCTGCCAAGGACATGTCACACAACTTTGAGTGTGTCACTTAGGTCTTGCTTTTCAGAGCTGCCATGTCCTCCTATCTCCCACTGACTTCAGTGGGTGTTCTGAACAGCATTTCTGAAGGCCCATCCCTTAACTGCCCGGTGTCTCAGCAACCTCACCTGTAAAATAGGAATAGATTAGACCTGTACTCTGACTGAATTATTCCTGAACACTGTAGTAATGTGCAGCATCATTCATTTTCTACCATTACATTGCTCTGAATCAATGGAGCACTCAACAACTGCAGATTTACAGCTGCTGCAGGAGGTGTCTTCAAGCAATGCAGCTCTGGAAATTCAAGTTATTTTTCTAGCTGCCTGTGCCAGGAAATTCACCAGCAGTTGTTGGGTAATCACCCCAGTTAAAATTTGCAACAAAATAGGTCCTGCTGGGACCTGAATCTGAACTACAGTAGGTGATGACATTTGGGTGGTGCTCAGTGTTAGCAAGGCTACTCCATTCTTAGACTTAGTGATTCTCAGATCATCCAACACTTCATGTTTAGCTGAACTAACAGACCAAGGTCTCAAAAACAGACTTTTCTTTGAAGAAGTAGTGCCCATTAGTGGACCTGAGATACCATACTTCCTGGCTCAAATCCCAGCTGAACAAATTACATTCTTGGTCTCTGCTTCAGTTTTCTTTTCTGTAAAATACAGACAACACATTTACAGAAATAGAGCTATTTTCACTGAACTCCAGCTAACACAAGACCAGAGGAGATAAAGTCGCCTATACTTCCACAAGCGGCCAGGCTGCATCTAGGCAACAACAGGTTAACACTGTTCAGCAGAGCAGCCTCCAAGAGTAGTAGATAGCAAGCAGCACTTTTACCATCACTGCAGCTGAGCTGGCTTCAACAAAGAAGAAAATTGCTCTTTCAAAAGGAAAAAAAAAAAAAAAGTTAACAGGAGCAATGTCCCCCTAGTGCCACCACATAAGGGCAACAGATCTTTTGAGGCATCAAACTAAAAAGAAAAAGAAAAAAAAAAAAGACTAAAGAAAACTCCACAAAATTTACGATTCAAAGCTATTGTACATTCCTGGTGCTAGCAAGACTATCCAGAATGATCACTTCACTATAACAGGCATTTGGCAGAAATATTGAAACATCTTTTCCAGAGCTTAAGTTATCTCTAGCTGTTAAAGACATGATAAAACCTAGTGTAGGGCTAGATTAGCTCCCACCTGCTGCTGCAGAGCCCAGTCACTTCAGAGACATCTGGTGCTAGCCACTGTCAGAGACCCAGACCTTGGGTCAGGTCCAGTTTAGCAACTACTGCATTCTCAGACAAAGAAAACAACAGACTTAAATAATTTGATAATTAATGGCTCAGCAAGGGTTCTGTCCAGGGAAACTGAACTGTCAGTGAAAACAGGCCTTGATCATGCTTTGCTTTAGCCACTGTCAGAGAAAGGTTACTGCTGCAGAGGTTTCTTCAAGTATGATATTCCTCCTGTTTTAGATAACTCAGAAAGGCATGTTGAGAGCAGGAGATGAAAGATGCGCAGATCAACTTAAAGTCATGAAATCAGAGTCCACTTCACTTTTGTTCAGCAGAAACCACAAACTTCCAAAGGATTACTCGTATTTCTCTATTGAAATGTTTGTTGCTCAATTCTACACTACTAACCGTTCACCTACAGCATCAGAGAAACAAAAGATCAGTATGGATAAATTATTGGGATGCTGTGAGTGAGAGGAATGACCTGATTAATTAAGACGATCGTGAATTCACATGGTTGGCTGGTAGTGTATAGTCTAGAGAATAAAGAATTTTGGGGTACTGGAGCGGGCAATACCAACAGAATCACAAGGCTGCTGTCCTGTGAGGCTGTGAAGCAAGTTTTAGGGCATTTTCCATTATATCAGAAAACACCCCAGCTGCACAGTGCAAAACAAGGATGCCAATTCTGTCTGCCATGTTCAGATGTACTAAAATGTTATGAAAGTGTAAACTTCTCTTGAAGATTTTGTGTCAGATCAGGCACAGTCTGCTCTCACAGGCAATACAAGGCATAAAGTGTCACCATAAAACCCTAACTACGTGCTCTACCTAATCTGATATAAACACTGATGAATTGGTCCTATGGATCAGGATCACATTGATGCTGCCAGGTGATCTAGCAACACACATCCGGTATTAATAAGCATGGAACCAGGATGCTTAAAAGCAGTAATTCACAGAGCACCTCACCAGCAGTGTGCTCAGGGACCCTTTCCAGGCCCCTAAACAGCTGCTTAAGAAACCTCTGAACTAGTCTAGTCCCCTTGCTTCAAGAGAAGAATTCAAGTCCCACTCTCCCTTGTGCGTTTCTCCTATACTATAGTCTCTCTCTATCATACATATCATAGAATCATAGAATGCTTTGGGATGGAAGGGACCTTTAAAGGTCATCTAGTCCACCCCCCCTGCAATTGGCAGGGACATCTACAACTAGATCAGGTTGTCAATACTGGATATCCAGAATCCAAATGGAAGCAAATTACAACATAAAATAGAAACATATAGTAAGGCTCTAAGTCAATGCCACTGTCAGCAGGCACAAAACTGCTCAAGTCTGTCTCTGGCTCAGACTGGTAAACCCCTGACAGTAACACCTAAGAGCCCCTTCACATTGCTGCTGTTTTCAAGCAGGCTCCCCTCATTTCCTTGGAATCTTATTCTCTTCCCTACGGTGATGGTTGAACTATTTTTTGCCTCCCAAGGGAGAGCTGGATGCTGATCACTTGAATTGGTTACAGCCAGGCTGGACAAAGCACATGAGAATATACTGGGGGGAACAATGCTGCATATGATTTCTCAGCATTCCTGAGAGCTACAGACAGAAAGGGATTGATGGAGCCAAAGCCCTCCCTCCCACCATCCTTCAGTCCGACTCTTCACTCCAAAGGGGTGTCTGACCCAGTGGGCTAATCAGCAAGGCACACACATTGGCACACACAGATTTTCCCACACAGAAAGCCAAAACGCTGATTTTTCAAAGCTTTGCTTCAAGACCCAGATACAAAGGCCTACACGCTTTGGGCAACAGGAGAGAAGCCCCTGATTCCACCTTTTTAGAGGTGCTTAAGTGGTTTAACTTCAGGAAGATGCCATCCTCCGTATGGGAAGGAAACCAGTCCTCACAAAGCATGAGGAGACAGTGGCCAAATGGAAGGTTCAGCCAGGGCTTTCTGTCTCTCACCCTAGCACCTCACTTTGTACTCAGAGCAGCTCTAGGAGAAAGCATCTTAGGCAGCAGACTGTGGTGGGAAGCAAACTGGACATACATCTGCTCCCTACTTAGTTCCTACCGGAGCCCTGGAGTACCTTGCTGAATGTTACTGGGGGCAGCCTGGGCTATGTGGGACAGCAACTGCCACAGGACAAGGAAAGCTCCATCCCAAAAGCAAGTGCAGTTTAGTGGTGACAGTATAGCTGACAGGGATGAGGGTCCAAGATTCAAAAAAAAGATCACTGTCCTGAAAGTCAGGAGACAAGCACTAGAGTGTCCAATGGTAAATAAGCCCACCCTAAAAAAACCCCATACAGCTAGAAAGTGTAAGGACATAACATCAAGCTAAATAGACAGACCTAAGTTTAGCAGTATGGCGTAAGGGTCTTAACTGATTACACAGGCAGGGTGCTGGTTGTTGGCTGCAAGCCACGTACACTGGATACGGAGAATCAATGAAAGGAATGGGAGTTACAAGCATGAGCAGAGAGACAGCTTCTTGAGCACTTAGCACCCTAGAGCATGAGATGTAGAACACTTCAGGGCAGAAAACAGACCTGCTGTTGTCCATATTCACTATATTTAAGAAAATTACTTCAGGAGTTTGTTTTTGTTTAAAGCACACAAACACAATTACTTAAACAACACACCCAGTTCACATAATCAAAACCACCCTCTTAAGTCTTGGATTTTGGCAGATCACTCAAAACAATTAGGAAAAACATCCTTATATTATTTTATTTCTTAAGTTTCACATCCTTTTACTATAACGTAGAAACAGGTTTGTAGCCCCTTCTAATTTTTGTTCCATTTCCAATGACGTACATTAAAATCAGTCTCAAACACATCTGAAATACTCTCTAAGGACTTGGTGCTGAGCCAGCTATAACCAACTCATCATGCCTCCAACAGTATTTTCAAATGTTTAACATATCCAAGAATGAAATTCCAAGAAACTTTATATGTGCACATCTTTGAACCTGACTTTTTTTTACCTATGTTCTCAGTACTTGCTACGTATAAACATGCTTAGATGGTGTCTTCCCAAAAGTGAATAGACAGAGTCATTTATTATGTTGGCACTCAGAGGAGGAGGGGCAAGAGGCAGGGAACGACTGACTTTATGAACCATTTTCACAAGTCGTAACTATCATATCTTACCAAGACTTAATCAGAAAAGTCAAAGAAACTTCTCTAAAATAAGGGATAATTTCTTGCCATCATCAGATATTCAAAAAAGTTCAGAAGAATATTGGTAATAAGAAAGCTTTTATTCTTATTCTGCTCTCCAGTGTTTAGTCTGGTTTTTTTTTTTTTCAAAACCTTTCAATATTTAGTACACATTTCCCTTGGATAAGACATAAGTGTAGAAAGCTTTCATCTCTACAGTGAACTTTACAAATAATTATAAATCATTGAAGATAGGGAGCAAAATGGAATGATTGCATTTACAACCACAATACTTCGCAGCAAAGAAAAAGAAAAAAAAAAAAATATTCTAGATTACCTACCATTGCTAAAATGAGCAGTTACTGGTATGCTATTATATTTCTTCATGTGTTATTTGACTATCGTGTCATAACACATTTACTCATACAACATACAATCTCATAGAATTATGACAATAATGGAGTTCCCATTATGACAGTATCTGAACATATCACAATCTCTAGTGTTCAATCTCAATCCCAGGCATTATTAGCTGTCTTTCACAAATAAAGAACTGAGGCCTTAAAGGACTAAGCAACTGGCTTGAGGTCAGAATGATGACTGAGGAAGAGCAGGGTACTAAACACAGGTCTCCCAAACCAGTGCTCTAACCCATGGACTTCCTTAGATTCTCTTACCCTCTATATTCTAGTCTTTGTCCACAACATCTCAATGGCAAGAACACAGGTGAAAAGGCCATGGTGATACATCATCTTTTTTATTTCTTATTCTGATGGCAGCAGTTCACTAAGGAGTCGCTGCATATCCCAGCAACCTCATAAAACCAGGACGCTCAGTAGAAAAGACTTTACAGCCTATGGAGATAACTTAATGACTTCCCCTACCAACTGCACTTCTGATTTATGTTTTGATAAACAAAAGGTTCTGGGAGACAAGCCTATCCCACCATAGGTACTGCTAGGATACTGCCTTAGCCACTCAAACTGGAGAAGTATGTCTGCTGCCCATCTAACAACAAAACATTAAACAAAGATTGGGGAGAAAACAATCCTTCATGAAGGCATTTTTTCCTCTCATCCTCATGATACCAGTAGCAGAGCCCAATCCACTTGGTTGGCAATGGCCAACTCACAGTAAATGACCAACTCACAGTTGGTCCTGCTACAGGGACACATGGCCAGGAGAAGCCATATCCGAAATTACTGGGAAGCAATGGTTGTACCTCATACTCCTGGGCAATGCAGGGGCCTCAATTACTAGCTCAGTGTCACAGGTTATTAATGAACTGGCACACACATTACACTTCCCAGCTGAAGTGTAATGGCCTTTTTATAGATTTGTTAGAACTGAGTTAATTTAAAAGATTTTCAAATAGCTCATCTCATTCATTTCTCAACTCCCTGCCAGATTCACTTGCTCAGTTCATTAAACCTGCCAACATAGCATGACTGAATATCCATTACTACTTGGAGATGTTATCACGCATTGAAAGTTTAGAAAGAACATTTTTGCTGCAAAGGCTGTGGGAGGGCAGAGAGCCTCTCCTGCAGCCCCAGCTGCTCCCAAAGCAGTACTGAAATTCATCAGCTTTGCTCTTACAGGACTCGGTCCTCCCAAAAGCTTACTCAAATCACTTACAGTTATTGTCAAAGCCTCTGCCAAAGAGAGCACACTGTGAACTCTCTCTACTTAGTACCAACTTTTTAAGACAAATTCCTATAAGAGCAAAAGGACAGTCCTGTCTATGGGGTCAAGCTATGGCAAACTCCAGTTCATTTTCTCACATAGCATATATCAACTGTAAAATAGAAAATGGAGCCATGGGGTCACCCACACAGTACACACCTGCTGTAATGTTTTACATGGCATGCCCCCTTCTTCGTTAAAAACAAGTTTAATGACTTATTCCTTTCAGAAGCACACTGATTATGTAAAAGCTTCAGAACTTACCTTTCAGACTGCTGTTTCACTGCTTAGACTGAGACAACTGCTAAAATTAAAGTCACTAGTAAAATAGTAAAACAGGTAACTGTTAAGTAGTAAAACGAAGGGCCTATCTGCTACTACAAAGTATCCCAAGCAAAGATCAGAACAGTTCCTGAACTTTTTTCCATGATACTTAAAAAAAGGCAAAATAATTATTAGACTTATCATACTATAACACTGCCTATTGTTATCCCATTCTCCCCTTGTGCTCCCTTTAATAGTTTGTTTTATGCTTTACAACATAGATTTGCTGGAACACGGACTACAGCACTGTTTCAAAGTGCTGATTCCAGTATCACAGGCCCAAAAAGCTGTTGATTCACAGAGGATTTGTATTTGGTCCAAACAAGATGCTCAAAGCCTATACTATGATTCCTTAAAAATGTTATTGCCTGCTTTTGTCGCTAGATTTATACTTGCTAATAATGCTAACATTATACTTCCTGAGAATTAATCAAAATCAACAAAATAGTGTTGGTTATTATTACAATAAACATTCAACAAAGAGAGGGTTTGGTTTTGTTTTGTTAAATTAGTCATGTCCCTAAACACTGTCAGTAACTGATCTGAAAGACCCTTTTGCTTATAGCAGCTGCTCACAGCAACGTGATCACCTACAACAGATGCAGAGCATCCAGTTTTAACATTTGAACAAAGTATCAAATATTAATTACAGTAAAACCAGTTGATAACAACAAGCACAGCTGTTTTCAACATAGGAAACTGAAGCATTAGCCCCTTCAAGTCAGCAAGCATGTCCAAGAAGTTTCGACAAGACTGCCATTCACAGGCTGCAACACAAACAAGGCTGTTTTGTATGATCCCCTCTGTTGACCAATACCTGCAGGAGCCAGCGGACTACAGCAAGCCTGGAGGCCATTTCCCAGGATGTCTCGAGAGAAGCAGCAGGCGAGACATCACCAACATACTCTCAGCAACATTTTGACTTGCATAGAGTCACTCATGACTTGCTTGTTTGGGGAAGAAAGATCAGGTTTTCCACTCTCCCCCAGGAGGCGGCAGGGGATCCCAGAGGTGCTGAACCTTGCTCAGCACAGCCTGCAACTGCTCCACCAGTGGGTTCGGGTACCCAGACACGGGTTCCATTGCTGTCATTTCAGTCTGAGAATTGTGTCTTGCAAACAGATTATAGTTTGTGGTTTTGTTATTCAATTGTTATTTGGAAAAAATAAAGAAAGAAAAAAAAAAAAAGCCTGCTATGCCAGCTTCTAACCACCGTGTTTCTCCGAACACCAGCATTTTGCTCAGTTCTCAAATACTGCTGTAGAGGGTTCTTCTCCATATCTTACACTGGTTAAAAAACCCAGACACCTCATTTGCTTCATTTATATGAACTGAACAAGTTCTGCATCATCCCAATCAGAAACAGCTGATTAATTACCTGTACTTGGTTTCAAGAATACTATTACTTATCAACATAGCAACGGAAATGCTCCAGACCAAATTAGATGTGTGGGCTAAAGAAGAGAATGGACATGAAATATCTAACCTGCTTTATCTCCAATTGCTCAGTTATTCATAAGAGAGTATGCGGGGTACGGAGCACTTCTGCAGCAGGAAAGACTGAAATCGCTGTGCTTGCCACACAACATAAGCCTCTGCCCTTTATTTAAAATAACACTTTAGGCCTCAAAAGTACTATCTGTTGGATCTTTCTTCTAGCAAAAAACAGACACTGCATGACAAATATTTTCTCAACTTTACTGTTTCACTGACTCTTTCAGATCCAAGACAAAATTACAAGTGACAGAACTAAATATTAAATTTCAGCATTTTTTTAATTAAGTACTCTGTGTTAAGGGAGATTAGGACAGGATACTTGAACACTGATTTTTCAAATCCAAATGAAATAACTGAATTTTTAAAAAATGTTTAGACTACATAATGCTTTTGAATTTTTCTCTAAAAAAGCTGTCTCTAATCTGAAGTAAAATGTTTCTACATAGATTAAATAATTGATTCCATATCTCCAATGAAAATGTGTATTTTTGAATCACTGAAATTTCACCACACTGTCATATCAGGCTGACTCAAAACAGCTTTTTAAAGAATACAGGAATGCAACAGCGTAAACAACAAATTGTTCTCAATACTTTCATCAGGAAACAAGAATTCATTTTCTCATTCTCCTGAGTATTTGCTGGGTAGCATTTGCCAAGCCACTTTCCTTCCCTGTAACATAAAATGAAGATAATGGGGGGGGGGGGGGAAAGGAAGGTTTGCCTTGTTTAGCTTTTCAGCAGGATGAACCACAAACCAAAAAATGTAACTGTTGCAGAAAAGCAACTCATTCTGAAATTTATTAACAGAACCAGATTTTCTGCCCTATTCTCCATCCTGGTGAGGTTTCACCTAGCATGGCAAGCCAGGTTTGGACATCAGATAGACGCATGGACAGACATACCACAGAGAATCAGTGAAGAACAGTAAGAATAGATTTAGCATAAATCTCATAAAAAAGCTGGAAAACAGTAGGTTTGCTTAGTCTAAAGAGACTGAAGTAGAGATTTCTGATAGTCTCATAGTATGTTAACAGCTGTCACTGAGAAATAAACCTTAACAAAAGGCTCATGTAGGCTTTAGGAGAGAGTTTGTTATTAGCGCTGACTGAAGAAGCTGAATAGAAAACTTGTGTTGTGGAATCTTTCATTAGAAGTTTAAGACCCTGCTGTATGTCATCCGTCTGAGATGGTCTACATGCATGTAATTTGGTCTCAGCACAGGATGGCATAAGATGACCCCCCCTTGAAGTAATTCTTACAGCCTCATACTTCCATGCCAACACTTAGGGGGTTTTTGGTTTAGTTTGTGGGTTTTTTTGTTTTTGTTTGTTTGTTTTAAATATTCACATCAACCACTACCTTTCACTTGGGCTCTGGCCTCTGCTGTTGCTTGTCAGCCATAAAGAAACACAAAGTATAAACGAATGTATTACCACACAAAATGCAGCTACCAACACAGCCAGTGCTCTAAGAATTTCTTTCAAATGTTTCAGCCAGCAAGCCCAGTAAAACATGTCCAAATCTAGCACACACATATAGCATAGATGACAACTGCTTGCATACAATTAGGTGCTCCTAAACTTTTGGTGGATGTTTAGGTAAAGGCCACAATTAGGAAAAAAGACAGTATTCCATGAAACCTCAATTTCTGCCATAGCTGTGACATGATCTAAGCATAAGCTCTCAAAAATGTATAGCTCAGACTGTCAAACAAAACCCAAATAACCTAAAAGGCTGCTTCTACTCATGGAAACTAATCAGTGGATCTGGTTAGCTGGAGTGGGATCTGAAGAACCGGAATGCTTCCTACCTATGCTTCACACACTGAATTTTATCTCCAGGACAAAACTTCATGGAGAAGGTTGAGCAAATTAATAGTAAATAAAGCTACATCAGCCAGAGAACCTCTAAGCTCAGCATACTACTGGGCATTACATACCAAACAGTACCTAAAGAACATCCGGGCAGTTGGTATTTCTACAATAACCATTAACAGGATGGCCCACAGGAAAAGATAATTGTTTAGCAATGTTAAACTTGCATGTACCAAGTCTTCAGCTGGCTTCTTGAACAAGTTACCTTATTTCTCTGTGCTTCAGTTTGCCTACTGTAATTTTAGGGGGTTTTCTGGTTTTTTTGTTTGTTTGGTTTTTTTTGTTGTTTGTTTGTTTTTTTTAAAAAAAAAAATATATATATGAATTCAACTCTCTTGCAAAGTCACTCATGGAGGCCTCTGTATGAGATATTATAGATAAACACTAGATGAGGTCAGAAAGGCTCATAAATCCTTGGTTGTGAATGGAGAACACTTAAGTATTCTCTAGGTACAGACCTCTGTAATGTCTTTTTACTTTTTAGAGTCAGCATTTTCATAAAATTAACCCCTTGGAAAAGAATTAGCAATGTTAGCTTCAAGAAGCCTTTCCCCCAGCATATTTAATTAAACAACATTTAATTAAATGACAGCTGGTTTGTACACTTCATGAAGTCCCAAGAACAAGTTCTACCTGTGGTTGGATGACAGGCTGAAAGCCCTTATATATAGATGAACACTGTATTTAGGAAAAAAGAGAACAGAGGATATAAGATGAGTTGGAGGAAAGAGAGCACATCCTATTTCACGCAGTGTAGGAAGCTTTCCTGTTACAAGTGACTGATATGCTAACAGAGAGCAGAAGCAATGTCACTGCAGGGGTCCCTGCTGCCTTTATGAGCGTTCTCACTATGAGAGCCTGAAATTAGATCAACAAAGTAACAAGACTCTGTTGACAGTAAATACAAACCAGAGGTTGTATATACAGCAGATGTTATCAAATCTTCAGGTGTTAGCTTCAGTTGTGTACAGATTAAATGCAGCAGGCAGTTTAACCTATAAAAGGCAGTTCATTGAAGGGGCACCAACGCTGTTCACTAAGGAAAGAACTGCTTAAGCTTCTCAGCTGATGTAGTTGTTGTACATTAAAAGCCTCTGTGCAGCTACCCTCCACATAGCCGTATTGCATAGTTCCTTGTTTTTACATACAGGCAATGATCCACTGCTTTGCTGAATCTCAGCAGCCCCATTTCTGATTTTGACCCCACATTTCCTGTCCTACAAGGTTGTATCCCACTCCAGTTAATATGCCATGTGCTCATTTTTGGAGGACAGAGTCCAACATCACACAAAGTAACATTTACTTCCCTGGGTAAAAATGACAGCTGAAAGTATTTCAGCACTTTTGGGTGCAAAGTATTAATTTTATGGGAAGAAATAAACCTCTCTTTTTTTTTTTAATTGAAACTTATGTTTCCAAGTTACAGCAATCAAAAGCTGTAGAAATACAACTTTTGATTAAAAAGTCTTTTTAATGAAGTATTTCAACTAAAGAATTGCAACTAGCTCTGCTTAGCAACCAGCCAGTATCTTCCATGATCAGTCCAAAAACCAGACTGTGAATCAGACAAGAGACTGAACATATGATCAAGCCTTTGAAATGCTATCAGTTAATTTCTTTCCTTTTTGGAGCATAAGTAGTAGAGACCATAAAGGTTAACAGTACTTTTCCATCAACTAACACAGCAACAGCTCTGCTGTAGGTCAAAGGTTAGTGTTTGCTTTTATTGACAGAACCACTCACAAAAAAATTTTCTAGATGAGTAATAATTGACCAGATAACCTCAGGATAATATTTCTTCTTAAAACAAATCTCTCAACTTTTCAAATTTCTAGTTAATTTTTGAATTTCAGCAAAAATAACCAAAGGAAAGTTTTCCACATGCCCCAAGACATACCCTCCAAATGTCACCCTTACTAGCTCCTAGGTACATGGGAAAAAAGAGGAGGAAGCACAGTTCAGTGCACACCAGGGAACACCAGCTGGAGACCCACACAGGTGACATTCTCCGCTGTACTCACTAAGAGATCCCAATTCACTTTTTCCTACATTTTGGAAGAGACTGTGAATTCCTCTTTTATCTCTTTTGTTACATCTTGGGTTTTCAAAAAGGACGCACCATGCTCAGAAGACTCCCAAGTCCTTTTTGCTACTATGGTTATCATGTAAACTGATCACCTCGTTAAAATGAGGAATGAGTTCACATACCAACTTTATACACATTGCCACCCAACACAGGCTGTTCTCACCGTGCGTAGGTCCCACCACACAAAAGAAAGAAATGTTTCTCATAGGAAGGAAAGCGTGCGAAATAATAAGCACACGAGTTTATTCATACACATATTTTCTCATCTGGGGACTGCATAACTCTAAAATACCGCAACTGTGCTATTGTGTGCTTCACATGACTGCACAGCCTCGCAAACTGTCCATGGGAGAGCCAAGTGTGTAAGATTATGATCAAAACCTACTCAATAGTCCTAGTGAGAATTCATGCTGGTCTTCTGTTAGAAGGTATCCTTATAGTTACTACGAAGGCTGAAAAAGAATCCAGAAAAATAAGTAGATAGAAGAAACAATTTATTTTTTTTTTTTTTTTTTTTTTTTAAATAGGAAAATTAGTTCCTTAGCTCTGAGGTATTATCATGAACCCTAAGACCACATTTCTAAAGTGTTCCAGTATCACAGATTGGAAGATACTGAATACATTTTATATGCATTATGAAGGACAGACTTTTGAAGTATGGTCTTCTCCTAAAGCCTTACGCTTTTTGTTGCTACAGTGGAAGATATTAAAGTCATCCAACAGATGCAACTGACTCTTTCAAGACTTCCCTTTCTGTTCCTTTTACACAAAGCACAGCCATCATCAAAAAACCTAGCTAGCTTTTGTATCTCAGATAAGCCCATTTTCCCAGTGTTCCCTCTCTTACCAGCCCTACACACTTCACACCTTCTTAAGCACTAAATCATAACAGAAGGCACACCTTGGCAGCTGGCATCAGACAAGATTGAAAGGGCAAATACTGTTTGGCTGAAAACTTGAGTTTTCCTTCACCCTTCATGTTGGCCCCAGTTTGGAACCTAATGGTGTTTGAGTCGCTTTTTACCACAGTGAACACAATATGGGTCTTCCTAGGAGTGCTAAATTGAGCAGCCCAAATTCATGACCAGGTTAAAGAAAGTAAAGGAAGTATTCACTTACAATCTTGATTACATTCCTGGTGACTTTCCAGTGATGCAATCTTTGCAACACTACAGTGCAAGATTTTTTTTTTATCATCTGATTGGAAACAACTGCCAGTGTAAGAAATGCCAAGAAAAGAAATACAATCATACTGAAACAAGCAAGGTCAGGAAATAGGAAAGTGTAGATAACCAACCATAGCACATCAAAAACACTCTCCCACCAGCTTCAGGTTCCAGCCTGGTCCAGTCTATTAGGAGCTGACAGTACTAGTGGGTAAGGTGGAAGGAGGACTTTATTTCTAGTTCTGTTCTGATTCCTACCAGCAATCATATCCTTCTCCCACCTTCTGATTTCAGCACAGTAAGTCACTGAATCTAAAGGAGAGGGTAAAGGGACAATTCAGTATTCCTGCCCAGGAATCCGATACTTTCTAGCCAGTAGGATAATTCTACTACAGGGACAGGAGTAGGTGGGTGGGTGAGTGTAACAACACTCCAACTCTATTCTGGCTTTAAACAACAGCAAATATCCCTAAACTCCCACCCCCTTATTAAGCTTGTCTCTGCTAGCTGCAGATAACCAGCTGCATTCAGGGAGACTAACACTTCAGCCTGCCAGTTCTTCTAAGAAACCAGAATCTGCTCATCAGTTAGCCCCATCTGTGCCTGATGTGCTAAAAGCTTATCAAGACAGAGAGCTGATAGTGCAAATGCAATAACCCAAAGCATATTGTTACCAGTACATTTGTCCCTAGCCACACCTCTCCTCCCACATCTGCCAAAAGTATTCTCACAGGAGAGTAAGACTAGTTGAAGCTCATGGTCAGAAGGCCAGTGCAACAGTAGCCTAAACCATTCCCTAAAGCCACATACAAAGACTTTTGTGAAATCATGCCACAGGAGCAAATGAAGAAAAAACTTCCACTGAGGCCACAGAAATAAAATGGTGCAAAAGCAACATTGGCAATCCCAATCAGTGGCTTCTCTACGTGTTTTCTAAATCTAGGGGTGTCTGAAAAGCACTGGAAAATAAACTTACTGCTTTGAAGGGGCCTGCACCAAGCACCAAGGAACAAATGAGTTTCAGCAGCATCATACAAAGAGGAATTCAGTCCCAATTAAGAATACAAATCACAGCTTGGCACTTCAGGCCTTCCCCCAGAGTGACAGACCAGCAAGACAGGGCACAGAGTTTTTACCTCACTGATCATATTAGTACCAACAGCAAAGTTGTATTAAACTTGAAATTTATTAAGTTCCATGTAGATGGAGGCACATGACCTTTGTGAAAAAAATTTCAGCCTTCTACATGGGTTAAAAGAGTCAACCATAGGAAAGATTTATACCATTACACAGGACTGACTTAAAAAATATATTTTCAAAATAAGACAAAAAAATCATGGCAGGGCCTTTAATGGACTACCCTTGAAAGAAGTCCTCAAAATGTTTATTAGTATTACATACTCAGACTTCAGGAGATTTAATGGCCACATGGCTCCACAGACAAAGCACGGCTTAACAAGTATCCATCTCAACCACACCAATTCTCAGAGAATACTGTGGCTTCACCAGCATTGGCAGGTTTACTCAAATGTGCAAAGCTGACAGAAACATACTTTGTTCTTTCAAGCCTGAACGCAATATACTATCTGAAATATCCACTGTTTGTAGAAGCTCTCCCAAAGAAGATAAATACAATTTCACTCAAGTGAATGAGATGACTGGATTTTTGCCAGGAACCAAGGCAAACCTTTTTTGATAGTCTCCAATCTAACACTCCCTTCCTCAACAGATGAAAAACAGAAGCAAATGAAAAAACCCACAGTATTTCCAATCCAAAATTCAGAGGTATTTTGCTCAAAGCTTTTTTCTCCGAGCCCATCTCTAGAAGGAAGAGTAAGATACCTTAATCAGGTGAGAATCTGAGAATCTGAGCATAGTCAACTCAATAAGAGACTGAACTACCAGATACATCTTTACCTGACCTTCCCTACTCCTGCCACCTCTCCTGAAAGGGAAAACTCATTTCAGTGTTTATCCCTCTTTCTAAGATAACTGGTGTTGTATTACCTCAGATGAGTGCTCTTTTCATTTAGCTTTATTTTTATACTGCATTCTTTAACTTCACAAAGCTTACGTATATTGATAAACTTTACCCTGATAAAATTGCAATGCAGACAGCAGCCTCATACTCACCAGATTTCCACCAAAATGTTTATTTTGCCTTTGTCTCAAAACCAAAATATGTGTGCTAACTCACTACAATTTTTAGAATAATACTTTCAGCATAGTGATTATAAGGGTGCACTTTGCTTTTTCCAAAGTTTTGCACAAGCAGCAGCTTAGTTTTTTTTCCTCTTTTCTCAGGATTCCAACTTCAGAGGATTTTTGATTACTGAAAGAGAATTATTTTCAGCAGTCAAAAAGTTAAAACATTTAAGAGTTCATTTTAGAAACTCTAAGCACATTAATGTTTTTGAACACTATTCTTAAAAGGAAATCACTTTCTACTGAGAAAAGCTACACTTCTCTTTGGGATTGGTGTTCTCTGGAGGTCCCTTCCTACCTGTTATTCTGTGACAGCAGGTAGAGTGAAACTCAGCTGCCCCACTGTTCCCTTGGTGCTGTTCCACACAAACACTGCTAACGCTGCTCACACTTTACCTGTTCTTAGACCTCCCGAATCCAAACTACAAACTTTCACCAAAGCAAACAGGATGTCAGGGGCCAGTCCCAACAGGTAAACCCCTGCAAGAACCACCCTGGGAGTGACTGACAATCCATATGGAGACTGGAGAATTACAGTAGCCTTAGGTGAGTCAGAGACACTGCCTCTCGGCCTCCTATACCAGCCTCTTCTAGACTCCTGGGAGCTCGACCTTTGAGAAAGTATTCAAGTCCATCAGGGCATAGAACAGATGAGGAAAGACTCTGTTGGCTGATCCTATTGCAACATTAACAACCTTTCTAAGAAAGAAAAGAAACAACCACTCACCCTCCCACCAAACTTCACTTGTTAGTGGAGAAAAAGAAGAACCAATGAATTGTGTTTTAAGCATAAGCTGACACCGAGATAGTTTTTAGGGTTTGTTTTTGTTTTTTAAATGAACCACAAAAGAAGCAATAGCACCTGCCGAAGGACTAGACACTGAAAACTGAACACAGGGAAAAATGGCCTCGTCTCCCATTCCACTTTGTCCTGTTCAAGCCGAAGGCAGGTCCGAGCGCCGCCGCCGCGGCACGGGCTGCGGGAGCGGCCGGCCGGCGGTTCCCGAGCCGCGCTCACCCGGGGCCGGCAGCAGGCACCTCCCAGCCGCCGCAGCCGCTCGCCCGGGGCCGCGCCGGGCCGGAGCCGCGCCGCAAGGACAGGAGACGAGGCGGGGAGGAAAGAAGCCGCCGCCTCAGTTTCCCTGTCACCTTTGAGGGAGCAGTTCGTTACCTCTGGGCTCCTCACCGCAGCCTTTGCAGCAACACAGACCCATGGCAGGTGACAGCGTCCCTCGTAGCCCCAGCAAGCCTGCTCCCCGCCAGGCGGGGCCGCCTCCAGCACCTCGGGCAGCGGGGCGGGCAGCGGGGGCTGCCGGGCCGGGCTCCCAGCCGGCTACGCAGGGGGCAACGGCAGGCTGGTGCCCTGGGGCTCCCCGCCTTTGTCGCTCGTATTTCTGGCCGGCCTTGTGGCAGACCTCAGCGCTTCGCGGCTCTCTTTGCCGTTAAACTTCACCGGTTTATTAATTACACTCGCCCCTTTGAAGGGGTGAGAGCCGCCAGAGGCTGCCTGATGCGAGGGGTAGATGCTTGCTCTCAGATGGCCGGAGGGCAGCAGACACCAAACGTAAACCTTCAGCGTGCATAAAAAGATACTAGAAAGGCCATTTCACCTCTTGCAAAATTAGATCAGCACGGGACAGGGTCATATCATATGCTTTCCCCCTGCAAGAGTAAACACTTAACCATGTATCTCTGGGAGTCTGCAGAGATTGTAAGTACTGAGAGTTACAGAGACCTTGCATTCTTGCAAAGGTCAGCACTGCTCTAGCAATATTCAGAAGGCTTGTTTAAACACTTACTTTTAATTGCATTAACCTAACTAAATCACCAGCCGCAAAGACAAGATAAGAGTTTTGTTTTGGGATAAAGAAAGAACAACATCCCTAGAACAGATGTTTGCTGGTTCTCTGATCATCCAGTGTTTGTTTTCTAGACCCCACAGCACTTCACTTAAACCAGCAGGGACCCTGCTTATTGAAGACCCACTGCCCAGAAGCAGCAATGCCCTAAGCATTGCAGCATAGTAACATAGCTTTGTTTTATACAGTAACTCACAGGCAAATGGGGTGCCCTTGCAAAGCTTGGATCAAGTATTAAGAGTTAGATGTCACAAGCAAGAGACCAAATGATAAAGTTTTCCAGGTTAGGCACTGCAGAAGAGAATACTCTTTGATGGCGGTGTGCAATGCACAAAACAAATTAGAGTGCAGGTTGGAGGGGAGAGAGATACACAAAGAGAAATCAGCGGGGGAGTTGGGGTGGTAACAAGGACCTATATCTTTAAACATAGTTCGAATACCAGAAACAGCCTGAATCTGAGACGTGATGAGAATCTGCAGCTCCTGCTTCCATATGTATCCAGCCTCTTGAAATCAAACCAATTCTTCAGACTGGACTTCTGGGACAGAAAGTGAATAAAATAAAAGGATAGATGTTTACTGGGTCTCCCATCATCTAAAAAAATAAGCCTACGATAGTGTGCTACAAAGAGGTCCTCCTGCAGAGTATTCAGCTGTTACTATACACTTGAGCCATCCCAGATTATGAGCATTTGATAGTTAGCACAAAAAACAAACCAAAACAAAACCAAATCCCACACAGGATGGAAGGTGAACAGGGCAGAAGACTTTCCCACCAAACATGCTAGAGGAAACTCAAGATCTTGCAGGAGCGCTGAAGGAATCCAGTATTCCAGCTTTGCTGATACCAATTTGTTCCTCTTGGAGAGAGGTGTGAGAACTCATCTCAATTGTTTTGTGGAGCCTCTAAACTTGTCAAACAATGCCGATACCTGATAGCTGCTTAGAAATCCACCTCTTGTACAAAGTGCTACCTTCCCCTTGTAAAACAGCAGATACTTCTCTTGCTTCTTGGCTAGAGGGTGATCTGATCGCAGAGAAGAGGCACATAAACCACCTGCTTGAGTGGCGAGACACTCTCCTGGCAACACTCCTGCATTTCATACAAAGCAAACTCCAGAGAGCCCCCTGGCAGGGGCAAGATTTCCAAGTTCTGGAAAACTCACACAAAGTGTTTACTAATGATTCTGTCAGATCAGTGGTAGATAAAACGTGTGGAGAGAGCACCCCACTCTCCAGCTGTTCCAGCCTGGCAGCCAAGTCAGCTCCATGGGGATTGTTACTAGATGATACACCTCAGAGCAACCCCCCAGACTACCTAAAAGTTGCTGAAATTTGAGCATTTAAGAAGTTTTAGGACTGCTATGTACATCACCTCACATTGACAGATAGAGGCTGCTGTGGGGTTAAACACACATGCTTCTTTTAAACAACCAAGCTGACAGCTTCTGTGAAGCATGTCATGAATTTTTGTGTTTCTATTACTGAAACATTACAGTTCTAAACTCCCTTTATTTTCACAAAGTATTTGGAAAAGTGACAAAAAAAAATCTGTCTTCTCTTTTGATTATGATATATTACATGAGGGATGTACAGCTGAGATTTATTTACTGCAATAACCATCACTGTGTATTTAAGAGAGTACTCTTCAAATGCATTCACTGCAAGAGGGACGCAGAGCCTCCTGTGTCCTTACCACACGGACATAACGTGACATTACCTGAGAGGATCACTACATAAAATGGAGTTAAAGAGCACTTAGCCCTTCCCTCACTTTTTTGCTCTGGATGGCAATAATAATTACAGTGAAGTTCAGCAATAACACAAGCCAATATTAGATGGCTTTCTGAAAGCTGTCAAAAGTTGGCATATGCATGAACCATCCAATGCTTTCAATTTCACAGAAAAATACAAATTTCATCCAAAACAAAGCAGTTCTTCAATAGTGATTCATTAAAAAAAAAAAGGGATGATTCATTTAAGAAAAATCTTCACTGTACTTGTGACTTTAATACAGGTTTTTTTCAGAGTTTTGAGAGTGAAAGACAGGAATACATTCAGAAAACACAAAGCCCTGGAAAAACAAAATCATCTCTCTGAAGCTAGAGTTGTTCATTGATAATTCCAAAGAAATGGGAGTGGGAATATAGGAGAAATTCACCAATTACATGTATGGGATTAAGTACAGAGACCTAATCTCCAGTAAACTAAAATATTGTAACTACTATCACTTTCATAAAACCTCTTTTATGACCTGAAAAATCCATATACGCAACATAAGCTAGGACATACATGCTATACATACCTTCAGTCCACTTTGCAGATCGTTTGTCATTTTAGCTTTAGAGGGTACACATTTTAAGTTTCTTAAAACTTAAGCCAATATGCGTCCATTGTCAAACACACTGCCAGTCCAAATACTGCCAGACAGAAGCAGCTAACAGAGTACATCCATACAAACCAGACACCTTTGGAGAGGGGGTAGGGGTGGTGAAGAAAAAAAGAGCCATTTTGAGATAGCTGGGCAATGTTTGGGAGATGCAGAGGCCAGATCTGTCATCCCATGGGAAATTTAAGATTCTTCAATTGCTAAACCTCATTTAGTTTCTCTTTTGAATGCAGTCAGGCCCAGGCAGATCATCTCAGAAGTCAGATAGTGAAGGTAAGAATGCAGAACTGCCACCCAGATCTTTTGCCTAAATATAAAAGCAACCCTAGAAACTCTCATCCTAGACCCTAACATGTTGATTGTCTGATACAGATACAAACTCTGCTCCTGAAGGGTTTGAAGGCTCAACATAAGACAACATCACAGAGATAACCAAACCTGTCTGGGTCAAATAAATTGAGAATTTTATAATTTTTTAAAATATTATATAAGAGGTATTTATAAACACTGAAATTCCAAGTAGGTATTAGCCTATTCCTACAACAAGAAAGGTGGATATGCTTGCACTTTCCCAGCAACAAACCCCACTTAATCTGCAGTAAGATTCTTTTGAGACTCGTTCCTGTTAATATACATAACATTCTGTACAGCAGGAGCTGTTCTAAGTGGGATTTCTGTAATTCTTAACATTTTGAGCCTTTTAGATCTATGGCTAACCATGCACGTCTTCTCCCTAAATGGCACATACCAACTTTGGACTAAGGTTTACAAAATCAGGAGCCCAGAGTTCAATATCTAAATCTTGATTTCAAGTACTAAGCAATTAGGCTGATCTTTCAAAACCACGAAGTACTTAACAGGTCCCTGTGAAATGAACCGGTGCAGACTGAGTGCCTTAACTTTTTCTGAATAATCAATATACTTTGCACATTTTTTTTCTCCAGCCATAGCTCTCAGCTTCACCATCTGAAATTCTTGATTGAAAGTTTACACTGCCTCCCATTTCTTAAGAAATGAGATAGTGTATTGGCTGCCACTGAAAAGGAAAGTTGGCTGCTAAACACGGTTGTGAGAATGATGAATTTTCCTATTTAAGGACCAGGTTGAAGATCTGGAAACCAGAAGTAAAGATTTCAGTTTTAGTTAAGCCAAGCACTTATATTCGGGCAGGCTGGGGGGGGCAGAAATTTGGAAGAGAGTAGAGGAATATGCTATTCTGTTTCAACGATTCATTCCAGGTATGACACTGATGACTGAAGGTATTTATTTTTCATTCCCTTACTAGGAGACAAATGTTTTTTGTGATTCCCAAATGTGTCAGAGTTGCATCTCTAGAGTTGGGCAAATGTTGCTTTTCAAACTTTTAGACAAAAGACAAGGATTACAAAGTTTTGTTTTTTTTCTCAACCCCCCCCAAAAGGCACAAACTAGTCTTGAAGAACACAAATGTTGGCGATACCTTGAATCACTAATATGAAAACAGGTGAACTGTGCTTCATACAGAGCGGATCCGAGCCAGCCATTACGAAGTAGACGCACTTGTGAAAAGCTGACAATTTATACTAATTCCCATGTTAAAAATCTAGGAGAATGTTTTAAAATTTTCAAGTTTGGCCAAAAAATGCTTGTTTTGTCTGATCTGCAAAGCTATTTATACTATGAGCTTCCGCATATTGTTCAGAGATCTACAAGTCAAGGAGCTGGTAAACTACAGACTTCCTCTTCAAAAGTTAGTCTTTCTAAAATGGGAAGTTTGCTTTTTATGAGAAGTCAGATTCAACACAGATTATTCCCTTATTTGATTACCAAAATACATGGTGAAGCTCAAGCTGAAGTGACTTGCCAGGCCACAGTGAGAACACCTTACGACACTCCATGGAATTCCTAAGAGCCACTGGATCTCAGGAAGAAAAGAGAATATTTTGGCAATGTAGTAATACAGCTAGAAGAGTACATTACAGTCAGTCTTAGTTCATATATATCTAAATACTATAACTACCTTAAAGACCTACTTCACCTCTTATAAGAGCCTAAAACTAGAGAGAGTGAGTTTTCTGGGCTACTATTCAGTAACAAAGTGACATACTACCTCCCCCAAGGCTTCTTTCCCGTGAGATCAGAGAAGTCTAAACCATCCTCCCCTTCCAAGCCCGTCTCCATCATCCCCTGCCCCCAAAAGCCCAACCATCCAAATCCACACTTCTAATGCCTTTAATGTAAACGGTGAAGGAAACGTTCTTGCAAACTCCAGTTCTCCAGGCTGGTAAGACTCTGAAAAATAACCTACTGAGAGAAGAATCAGACCTTCACGGTATAAAGAAACAATTTATAGTTCTTCTGTTCCTCATAGAAAACAATGACACAAAAGAAGATGAGTTGGATGTAGTTATATCACTAGACTGTATGAGAGGTGGGTATTGCATGGAAGTACACATTTTGTGTTCACACATTGCCTTTCCCCAAGTGATATAACAATGCATTCCTGTTAGCCAGGCTAGGCTGGGCTTATAATAGGGCACAGTTCTGCTAAGAAAGGGCTTATGGGCTTAAGAAGCATTTTAAAACACAAGATCAAAAGTCACCTAACTGTTTGGTCAGGAACAGTATTTCAGAACATATGACCTTGTCCAGTTAAACAATTTCTAGTGTAGAGTCACAAGATACTGAATTTCAGAAAAGTTACTCTGATTTGACTAGGTCTATTCCCTCCGCTTTTCCCTCCAATCGCTGTAATTCCAAGAGAATTTCAGCATCTGAAGTCATACCATCTGACGTTTGTCTGACAATAATTTACACTTGCATTTTGACATTTTTTCCATAGCACTGACCACATTTTAAAAGAGATTCCCAGGTGTCCACCTTCTTTATTCCTTCCATTCAAATAATGACTCTGCAACCTAAAGCATTTGTTGCAATGAAAAAGGAATCCCATGAATTCTGATGGATTGTCTGTTGGATGCGAAAAGCTCACAGCTTCCCAAGCAAATTCAAAACAGAAGAATTTTAGGTGCAAGCATCAACAAACGAAGAAAACTTGGTTGTAAATTCCAATATACCTTTAGCCACACCATGCTAGAGAGTAAATCCCCAGGTCTTTGCTTCAAGAGCATTAGCAGGCACTTAGGGTTCTTGCATTGAAGTACTGAGGAAGCATGAAAAGTCCCTGAATAGTCAGCCTTACCCATGGGCAAAATCTCTTTATAATGAATGTTTTGCACCTGGTCCTGGCAAAGCTGGTGTCCTTACTGTTCCTTTTTTGTCAGTAAAAAGGCAATGCGTGACCTCTGATTAAAGGAGAATGCTAGGACAGCTCTTACTGCTGTGCTTTCATTTCTTTCAGCAGCAGGTGAGCACACTGGCTGACATCAGCAACTCTTACCTGGCACCACACACCATTTCTCATCGGTGGCCATGCATCCGTAGCTGCTCTTGCACAGTTCACACCAACTTATAGCCCAAAGGGGAAGATCAGCTAAGCACATAGATTTTAAGAAGCACAATTTTACTGCAAATATCTGAAAGCATCTTACTCCCCAACAGCACTTTAAACTGCTGAAAAACAAGAAACTTTTCCTAACAGATCCCAGTGTACACAGAGAGCTGACAGCCTACTATTAACATATGCAAGTTTCTACACTTACTATCTTCAAAGAACTGTTGTTTCCAGAAGAGAAAGGAGGATTCACTTTGGCTCACAGAGAGACATAACTCTTCACTGATTGCAGAATCTTAAGATAATGGTAAGAAGGTCTGAGCTGGATAGAAAATATCTGAACTCCTACAGCCTGGAATGCCTTGGAAGAGGTGGTTAAGAAACAACTCCTTATGTGTAGCTTAATCATATTTTCTTCAACGTTACTGAGACCAAAGCAAAACCCTATGATGTTGTTAGCATTACATCTGAAGGCAGAACTGTGCTTTCCAAGAGGAAACAGCTGTGACCTCAAAGCACTACTAGGGGAAGAAACTGAATTCCCTCTCAGTGCTCCTGCCCAATCCTTAGGTATTCCTTTCAGTAAGACATTCACCCTACAGATCCACAGCCATATTTATGACACCTTCCACAGACCCCCACGAGCTTCAGAACAGGAGCTTAGGAGGGAATATTTCTCTTACGAAGCATGATCACAGGCATGATATTTCAATTTGTACTAACTTTCTCTGTTCTCTGCTGTAATGTGTTTGGGTCACAGGGCTAACTGTGAGGATGTGTCCTTCTGTGTTTTGCAGTGCCAGCAACACATGACACTGACGATCCATGTTCAAGACCTACAAGGACATTGGGACAGAAATAAGTTGCTGAACCCTGGTCTGTCCACTCAAAACAAACCATAGGAAATTTAGTCTGGAAAAGATCTTCTGCTGAACCATCCCAGAAGGCATTGTTTTGACTCTCTGATTCATATACAAACCTCATAGTCTCAAAGCAGAGACTTTATGGCCTCTGTGGAGTGGGAGGATTCTCACACTAGCACAGCCAGAAGTCCACTAATCTTTAGAGACACTTATATTTGTGTTAAGAAAAGTAATCTTTCTCTGTGTTACACTAGTATACCAGTACAGGCTTTCTTTTGACATAATTATACCAGCACAGCATTCCTATTGCAGACAAGGCTCTTCGTCTCTCAAGTTAGCACCTGCCAGTGTGCTGATAAATCCTCATTAAAATACACAACTCCATCCAGGGAAGCAACACAGTTTGTACAATCATCCTTCAATGCAAAGATTATACGGTTGGTTGTAACAGTCTTTCCTCATTCCCCTCACAGACAGTCCCTTTTAACACTGGATACTTTTGATTTCATAGTTCTTTGTTACCTCCAATTCCTCCTGCCCCCTCCCCCAAGTTTTCAATGAGTGTCAGACAGCTGGTAATTAAAAGCAAACCCCAGAACTAACAACAATGCTTCATGAGTTCAGCATGATATATAGCATCTTTGGTACCATACAGAGGCATGGATATCAACATCTTCTTAAGTGGACTTTAATTAGATGAGCAATGGTTTATGGATGTAGAATACACTGCCTAATCCTGCAGTTACAAATACATCTATCTCCTCTAGCTGAGATTCAAAGCCAGACTTTGAAAGAATGTGTATGTGCTGGGCTGTGCACCTGCCAGAACAGAGATAGAAGACACAAACTTGGAGAACGTAGACATTCAGAGTCTAGTAAAAGGAAGAGTTCTGTAATTACAAGTGACCTGAACTTTGTCTTCCTAATAGAAGAAATCGCATCCATTTCAATTAGAGTGCTTGAAGAAAATTAGAAAGATTAAGCTTATCAAAACATGCTACACTAAACAGAACATAGTCCTGATCCCAGCTGCCTCACTGCTTTTATACAACAGTACCTTGAGCAGAGCCTCTGCGACAGGTACTGCAGAGATGCTGTGAAGCTTATATCAAACTTATGAGAATAAAGTTGTTGTAATGCCACTAAATTCAACACAGATTAGCCACACTTCTGTAAGTGTTCTCAGCACTCATTACATCAAGCTCCTCTTAAAATCTTCTTGGAAATAAGATGGAAAACATTGGTTTTTCAGGTGCTTGTAGTCATAAGGAGTACTTTTCAAGATCTGGTATTTTACACCTGTTTGGAAACAGACTTCTAAAATAATAAACCCAATGTCGTTCCTAGTGTCATTGACATGAACACAGAACTGGAGTTCTTTATTGGCATAGCTCAGGTCTATTAATGCAGTGCAACATAAAATTTAAAATGGTATGAGGTCCTCTACAAAACAGAGGATACATCTAGGCATGCTCATGCATGCCCTACAGGGAAGCTATACCTAGGTAACTAGCACAAGGAGTTAAAACTATTCCCAGAAAAGAAAAACAAACAAACAAAAAACAAACAAAAAACACAACACAAAAAAAACCCAACCCAAAAAACAAACAAAAAACCACCCAAAAAACACAAAACAAACAAACAAACAACAAAAACCCCACACAACAGAAAAGTGAAACACAGCCATGCTGGTTGATAACTAGGTCTCAATCAAAACTGTCATAATACCTCCCCTTTAAGCCAAAAAACTTTAACCAGATCAACAGGCTCTGTTCAAGTTACTCGAATTCAGTGGAATTAACTTCTTTACAGAGCATAAAGCTATCAGGAAGGAGGAATTGCTCCCAGTGTCCTGAAATGCATGTAAATCCAATTACCAAGCAGCTACAGGATCCTATCTGTTAGAAGAGCTTGTATCACAAAAAATCCCACACATTCTGGACATGCCAAAGATTCCACATCCATCCCTTGCTTAATAAATTTCTTTGAACAACAGGAACTGATGGAAAAAGACTGATATTCTTATAATTAATTTTGTGTGTTTTAAAATTAATAAATTCCTTAGTTTGCCACTCTACTTTACAGGGACACTCTGAAGTAATAAAATTGCCTGTGTTTCATTTTTTATGTGATTAACATCAGTATTTATCTTGGCTATACCAGGGAAATTAAACTGTTCTGCTTGTTTCATGTTTTACTAGTTCTTCAGAGCCTGCATTTTCAACAATTCAGGTGTCAGACCAATTTGTTTCCCTGCAGTAACTTGCATCTTTTAAAAGTTTATTCATAAACATCAAGCCCAGGAGGGACCCATGTGATGACCTAGTCTAAGCTCCTGCATAATGCAAGAGAATCTTATGAACAAGTTCACAGTCAGGCATATATTTTGTGAGCAACCAAGTTGATAGGACCCTACCCTGGGCTAAGACTAAGTACAAGCATGTGCGTAGGGTAAGAATCCAAAAATCATTGAAAAGAAGCATATAAGTCACGTCAACACCCCAGCCTGTCTCCCCCACTCATCATATGCAATCAGTACTTTGGAAATACTTAAAGTAGCATTGGAAGGCTAAAGACGGCTTTTACAATGTAACATTAAATTCCTGTTACTTTATAGCATGATGACTTAATTAACAAAGTATAAATCTTAAGTGTTATGCACTAGACTGCCATATTTCCTTCTCCCCCCATGAAGTTCAGAAAGCCCAGCACAAGCTGGTTCTCACTGATAGCACACTACTTATCCCTAAAGCATTTCAGACAAACACAGAGTGGGTTTTGCCTGTGAACCCTCACAGCTGTTTGACAGCAGGCCAGCTGCCACTTCAAACTGGCATTAGGGCATCATTCAAAGACACGGTTTCATAAACACCCCAGATAGCAGCTTCCCAATTATAATTCCTTTTGGATGCTAGAGCAGCACATTATCAACTTTGCTATCCCTTCCCCCACGCACTTTTGTGTGGGCGGTGTGAAAAGAAATGTATTTTATTTTTCTTACCTTTGGTCTCCAGAATGACTTCCAGCTGGTATTTTCAAGTTGGCATATTATACTGAGCAGTTAAGCTACAAGCACTAACAGGTACCTCAATAGCATTAGAGGTGCTCCCTTACAGGACTGTCAGTACACTGTGTGTGTTTGGATGATGGTTGCCTCTCTCCCCTTTAGATAAGGGTTTTTTTAAAATTGCATCAGAATTCCCTTCTGGAGCAGTCTGAGAGCAAATATTTTGGTTTCTCCCACTTATGTGCCATCCTGCATTGGTTTAGAGACCAGTCCTCCTCCTTGCCCTCTTTTCAGTGAATGCAATGTGACTGATGCAGTTTCAGATGTGTGTCTATTTCTATATTCTGCATAGCCTGCACCTGCCGTGCACACCACAGAAATCAAATCCACAGCATCTCAAAGCAGGTAGGAAGCCAGAGTAAACCAACAAGTCATTAAATGCTGCAGATGTTACAGCAGTTCTGTAATGACAACAGGAGGAGCATAGCAGGTACACAAAAAAAATTCAGTTACTGCTCCCCGTCCACAAAATTTTGCATTTAGAAACAAAGAGATGTTTTCTTTATTCTTGCTATTATAAAGCATGAACTCTGCAAGAAGATACATGCATCCACTGACAGGTTCAGGATCCAGAGTATTAAAAAAAAAAAATTAATCACCTCAACAAATAATCATCATCAATCCAGCCAAAATTCAGCAATTTACTTCTCCTAGTATCAGAGCTAAAAAAAAAAAAAAATGCACTCAGCAGACATGCTGACCCTTAAAAAGCTCAAGTACAGAAAATAAAGAGGAAAGCAGACCCTGGAACACAAAGAAAAGAGTGAGCAAACCTGACTGCATCTCCAGCTCACACAACCAATGCAACCCCACAAATCAGTCTGAAATGCCTTATTATTTGTAATTTAACATGACTGTGCCAGATCAGCTAGGGACAAGAATTAACCCACTGAACCGCACAAGGCAAATCAGATGAACTTCAAATAAAGGGCCCAATCCCACAAGACTACACCTCAGTAAGACTACTGAGCTGTTAAAACATACGTGGAGCAGGTGCCTAAGCAGTAAACTTCCTTTTAGCTTGATGTTTTCTTTCTTCATGCTGATGTTGACCTCTAATACTTATTTTTACTACCTCTAGAATTTGCTGTGTGCTATAAACTACGTTGCCATATATCATGTGTCTTATTTTATTTTACTTCATCATGCTAACCTACTAAACTGGAGTACTTTTTTAGCCTCAGGGATCCCAAACATTGCATAAATCTTGTGGAGAATTCACCCACCCTTATTGCAAATGGGAACGCAGCTGCTTCTGGGGCTGAACAAAGCTTAACCTGCAACAGCACCACCAGAGCACACAAGCTGCAAGACAGCACTGAAGACTTGACTTTTGACAAATTAGCAAGAAATATAGGGAAAGTACTATATAACTGATCACATTGACAGTTTGATAAGCATATCTTTACGGAACAAAGCTGTTCTTGTACAAAAATGCTGAAAAAAAAAATCTCTACTAACCACACATGCCTTAGGGCTTAATATATTATCCTTAAGGCTGAATACTCAATAGCAGAGCTTACTCTGGAATGCCTCAGAAGGAAGAGTTCAAAATCTTACCTAATTTGCACTAAAAAGCCAACCTGATGGGATCAAATGATGCCTTGTACATTCCAGCAACAACATGCCATCATCTTACCGAGCCATGTTTCTATACCCAAAGGGCAGCCTATGCAAAATTCTATGCAGACGTATTTGACTTTGAGGAATACAATGGGTTAAGGAAAACTGCTCAAGAACAGTCAGAGATTGTGTCTTAGTGATCTTCACTAGCAGAAAAAGGTATTAATGAAAATCCTTAAGCCTCATGCTCCTTTACCAGCAGGCCTCATGCTGTCGCAACTGAAGTTGTAAAAAACATCATTCTTGTTGAAAGCCAGCACATGCATTAAAGATAGCTAGGTGCTACTGATCAGGGATCAGATGCAGAGCTTCTGCTGGAGATGCAAATTCCAGGATAGCAGAACATGTAGGCTGTCACAGCCTGTTTCCAGGCCTACTTTCAACTCCCCAGAGCACTGAGGGGTGTAGACAGTATAACTTGGAATACATCAAACACTTCTAATGAAACAAAGGCAGGATCTTGTTTATTTCATGAAGCAGGATCTTTGCTTGCCAAATGCAAACATAAGCCTTGGGCATTGCATATGCTAGGGGAGAAAAAAAAAAAAGCCAAAACCAAAGCAAAAAGCAATTTACAGGCTGCAGGTGCCTCCTGATGCCCTTCAAGATGTTTTAAGTTGATAACATACAGTGAACCAAAACATTCTTAACTATCAGAGAGCCTCATAGCCCTCAGGGGGAGAGAGGAGCCTAATAACCTTTCTGTACAAAGTCTGGATGCAGTCTGATGACCTTCAATGAGTCATCACCTTAAGTAGGTAATAGTGTATTGGTCAAGTTGTAGGGATACACCACTGGCCTGAACACAACATTGTTGAAATCAGTAAGGTTACATGAATTTAGAGGGCCAACCTTAGTCCTTTTTTTCACATTTTCTTTTCAGAAGTATTCAGTGACATGGTCCAGTCAAGTATTCAGGGAAAGTATGGATCAGGAGATCTGTAAGCAGAGATGCCTTGCCTGCAGAAGATTTGAGTTGTTACTAATACCTGCATGAGGGAAACCAGGGCCTCTCTTAACTTACTCAAATAATAGTTGTTCAACACAAATCCATTTATATAACAAGCCTAGAAATACTGGCAGCTGATTGATACCTCTGTTGATGGCAAATGAAGTTGTCAAGCTCTGGAAAGGCTACAAAACCTATTTTTTCAATCAGATAAAAATTTCAGTAGAATTAGGAAAGGAGTTACCCTGAGGAAGACAATTCGTATCTTTTGGTCTTTCTGGCAGGTCCCTAATCAGCAATCCAGTGAGAAGTTTGATCAAACTCCTTCATCCCCACACCCAGATGGAAGAGGCAAATGCCAATTCATTAAAACTGGAAAACTCCGAAGATACATATTTTGAAAAATAAGTTTATCAGGCTCAGAATGGTGGAGGGGGAAAACAGTCAGACAGATGCCATGAAATAGCCAGTAACCCCTGGCTCAGTATGTTAACCTGAAATAGTGGAGGCCTAGGTTCAAGCAGCTTCCCCACACAGTCATTACTGTATATGTCTATATAGAACATGCTTTGGTCTTCCATAAGAAATAAATCTTGTTTTCACCTTAAGATTAAATAGGCAAACAATTTGAACTTGAATGTTTCCAAAGACTTGATTTTGGCATCTGTGACAGCAGCTGAAAGCATTCAGTTCCTTTATCTTGTGGATTCAGACAGACCAAGATACATACTTATGGCAGGGCAAATGTGCAAAAATGCATGCAACACTATATTCTGTCCACAGAGCACAGTATTAGCTTCACAGGCTGGGCAATAACATTGTTAGAGAACTCTTGCTTACTGATTTGCTTTTGAGGAGACACCAATGAACAATAAAGAGTGCCTAATTTCCTCTTACAGGATGAGCTCACACTCAAGGGATTCAGGACATCTGCCGTAACTGACAGCAAGTGGCCAAACACGAGGTGGAAAGAACCAGCACCATCTAGTGCTCAGGAGCAGACGGAGCAAGCAGAGCATACAAAAGAACGCATCAAGAGTTTTCAGGCATGGAAGTGCAGGATACACACTTTCAAGGAGACTCAAGCTGCACTTGTCTTGCACGGAAAAAGAGACTGTGCAGCTGACAAAAGCCAAGCAGATATATTTGTCACTGTCTTAGTGCTAAGACTTGATTACCTTGAAGGTCTTCAACCCAAGCTATAAGGTAATAATAAACAACTGTTCCCAGACTCTGTGACTGCAAAGAAGGCATGCATTTTTATCATTCTGGGCACTCCTTTGGAAAGACAGTTCAAAGACGACATTTTAGGTTTCTCCTTCCTTAATAAATGGAAAGTCTATCTCATGTTCCAAAAGACAGCTATCACTTTTAGTGACATACAAATATTTGCATGCCCTCAGATGCACTCCAGACATCTAGAGCATTAAGCACAGATCAGACAGGACCCTCCACTGCAAAACCAAGACCATCAATCATCTCCTGCAGGTCAATGCAATGCCATGGACACTCCGTGATGTCCACGTCTCCTGCTAAGTGTTTCCACAGCCCACTGATGAAACTACATTGTTTCATTCTTTCCAGTAGGATCCAGAACTACTTTATTTTGCTGCCATTTCCCTAGTCAATATGTTTAGTGCCAAATCCCAGAAATCTAAATAAAACCCTCAAATATCAACATAATCATGTATTCAGATATGCACAGTCGGTTATCAGCTGTAGACTTCAGGAGAAAATTTAATTACCAGCGGCAAACTCGGTTTCGTGCTGCTAGTCAGAATTGCAATTTGCATTGAATAATAGAGAACATGGAATAATTTTTAATGTCTGAATTTCTAATTTCCCCTCCAGGTATTTCAATTACACACCATCTCAACAGGAACTGAGATAAAAAGGCCACAAAAATAACTTAATTGATGTTGATCACCTGGGACACAGAAATGTACCACAGAGCAGACTGCTTTGTAGGCATCATTCACCCTACTGGGACAAGACAAACAAGCTGCCACTCCAGCTGCTCTGTAAGACACTGCCAATGACACTGATGGACTCCCTACAGAACAAGTAGTCAACAATTATTGTCCCTGTAAGAGTTAGGACTCCCACCTTCTGATTCTGCCTTTCTTGATTTCCTACTTGTTATATAGCACAAACAAGGCAGTGAAACATCTTCTACATAAACCCTGCACAAAAGTTCCTGGATGAGGCATTTTACTCTGCCCCAGCATAACTTCTGGCAGAATGCAACCACTAGTCCAACTTTAAAGGAGTCACTATTGAATGCAGGTCCCTTTCATAAAGGCAAGCTGCCTATACTGAGCTCAGTCTTTATAATTAATTAGAGAGCACGACACAGAGCTCTGACTTCTAAAGTTTTGAAAATAACCTTCTACATGTAAATCAAGCACAGGCAGTCACCTTTGCTCTGGCTGAGTCTGCAAAAAGCCTGAGAAAACAGTTCTGAAGAGGACTGAACTGCCCCATTAAAGAGAGGGCTGGTGGTGTTACTCAACTGGAGTACAAAAAGCAACCTGAAGGTGCAGTTTTCATCAAGCTTCGTCAGATCGACCTGAAGTCCAACTGGTTTGAAAACTGTTTTTTTCAGTAATAGAAGGTGGAGTGAGAGGTGTGATTAGATATTGGGGAAGAAGCCAGGAGGAAAGGGGAAAAGCAAGATCAACCCCTTCAGCAGTAGTTTCCAGTGAAACCAAATTAAACTTATCACAAAACTGCACTCTTATTTTCACAGAAAGACCCAGCTGAGAGCTGTCACTGTTGACCTTGGCAGAAAGCACTGTGGCAAGAAACAGGACCTAGCTGTCATCAGTGATAAGGAAACACCAAGATGTGTACCATGAGGTTTGGTCAGGAATTTTTCAGGAAAGCTGCTTTCAACTGTAACACACCAGTTTGTTGAAACAGAAAAAGGGCACATTTCCTTTGGACAAGAGCATTACTCTGTAATGATTTAATAGTAAAAAATGAAGCAAAACCATCTTTCCTTTGCCAGAAAAAAACCTAGTAGTCACTGAGGGTACTTGCCCACTATACAGCTGACAGATTCAGGTTCTGGTCTAAACCCAGTGGAACAGAAACTTGGGTCTCCTGCATCACAGGAGAGGATGTTACCCAAAGAGGTACCAGGTAATCCACGGAAGATTTCTTGTTCTATCTTTCCACTCTTACTCTCCATGAAAAGATCAATTGAATTCATTCTGAAGCAGAATAGAACAATCTTCTTAAAAGTCACCAAGTTTTCTACAAAGAAAAGCTATTCTCCAACCAGTTGGTAATAACCCTTGCCATACCTATCAAAAGACAACACTTACCTCCTAACTTCTGAACCTTTTTACCACTCCCTTCCTTGACTCTGAAAACCTTACTCTATCAGAAAGTTACCTGTGACTCTGCAGAGAAACTTGAGCATCTCATCTCATAGTGCTGCAAAGACCAGAGAATAAAACTAGGCAGACTGTTTGCCACAGGTCATTAAAAGCATCAGCTTCCTAAAAGGTGATACCTCAGTGGCATTTAAGGCATCAATATTCCTTAAGAGGCACAAGGATTGATCTCCGAGAATGTCTAACACACTGCATTACACCACTCTGAAATGCACTGTAACCCCAGGCTAATGCATGGTTGCTTTGCTGCCCCTTGTAATCAGTCAGCTGCTGTTTCTGTTACCAGATTTGGACTCCTCTCCCAAGCAACATACAGCAGTTATTTCCATCCAGAAGTACCAGCTGCTGTGTGACGATTACCCCAAATGGTTAAAGCTTTGCACCTGACCTCATACTACCCTGATAATTTTATAAAAACAGCCCCCCACACACCTGCTAATGTGCACTGGAACATGAGAGCAACTTGAGCCCACAGCTTACCCTGCCATGACACTTTGAATTTCACTAGCTGTGAGGATGGAAGGTATGAATGGGTTAAAAGGGGTCCAGAAATGTACATAGTTTCCCCAGAAAAAGAGGATAGAGAACATCTCTGCCAAAGGAGGTATTTCAGGAAGTCCTGCCACCAGATCTAACACCAGTTTGACTGCAGAACTGTCCTGCAGTCTCTCATGTCCCTAGTTAACCCTTCTCCCAGCTGCACTATACAGCTTAGAAATGAACTTGATGAAACATGGATAACACACAATGCCCATCATTAGTTCTTGTTACTCAGCAGAAAATCAATACATGCTCTGTTACAGCGCAGGACATGCTGTTACTGAGGAAGCAGCTCCCACAGCCAAGTTTACACAGCCTGCAGCAGAGGAAAGGTGGGAAGATCCCAGCAACAGTTCCAGCAACGAGGATGCTGAAAGCCTTAACTATTGATCATGAAATAGGTTTTTGGAGGCAACTGGTATCACAGACTTTAGGAAGCTTTAGACATTTCCTTGCTGGGAGATCTCAGCCTCTCCTCTTTGCCAGAGAAGTTGGTATCAGGACACTATGGGAAGATTTTAGGAATGCTGCACTCCATTCTTAACTTTATTAGCTAAAGCTCTGCTGCTTAAAAGCACGGTAAAATCCTGTATCTGTAATTACAGCTATGGAATGCACTTGTATTCACAAGATCCCCAACTTAGTTAAGATTACTAAAAAAAAAAATCTCATCATCCCTATAGAAACTACATAGTCCTAGTTTACAGTGGGAGAACTGAGGCACAATCAGGCAGAGGTATGATCATGGCCATACGTCCAACACAGAGGAAGATGGGAAGTGTTGGAAAATAATGATTTGGGTCCTGCAAGATCATTTGTGCTCCCCTTCCTATCTGGCAACCATTTAAGAGCTGCTCACCATGTGGGTGTTCTGCAGGCTGGCAACCACACAGAACACAGTCATTTCAGAACACACGCAAAAAAGAAAAGGCATTTACGCCAAAACCAGCGCAGAATAAATGTACTGTGAGCAGAATGGGAAACGCTTCAGGCCACATTCTCCAGTGACGTCTGTGCCGAGTCACATTATGTATTGACTGGCTATTTATAGCATTTTTCAATACTTGCTATCCATGTAGCAACTAAGCTTGCTACAAACATGAATGGATTTAGCTCCACAAGGTAGGGAAAACATCTCAATTTTGCAGGCAGGACAGTGGTACACTAAGATTGAATAATTTTTCCGGGAAGCACAGAGAAAGGCAATGTCAAAACCACAAGCTGAACGCGGATGTCCTGGGATTCACAACTATGCTGTGAACAGCATCACTTTTTTTCCACCTTTCTGAATAGCCTCTTTCAAGTAGCCACATGGCATTGCTTTACCAACGCCACTGAAGCAACAGCCACCTGCAGTTCAGGACAATTCTTTTGTAGCGTACGGTAATATAACCTGACAGGTTGGGCAAGAAGTGCAGAATGGCTATTTTGCCACCTGGAACCAGAGGGCAAACTCAAATCAGCAGGAAACTCAACTGAGCCAGGCCGTTGCTCAGTTAATTATTTCAGATCACTGCCAGAACACACGGGATCTTCACAATCACAACAACCCAAGTGCTTTCACATCCCAGGTCCACAGTCCTTCTACAACAGAATGGTGCACAATCTTTGGAAAATGGTGCAGAATATGTGTCACATTCAGACAGTGAATGCTACTTCCTAGGAGATCTTCCATGCAAGCAACACTGTGAGCCCAATGGCCTGGTATTTGTGGGGCCTTGCCTATAAGGACATGGTGCAGTATAAGAAAAAGGAGGCATTAACAGATAGTGTGCAGTGATAAGGCAGAGAAAACAAAAATAAATCTCTTCTCCCCAAGTAGCTTCCTGTGCATCAAACAGAATGTTGTGACTGAGTTATTACAAAACCCTGCCTGCTGGTGTAATTAAAAACGTTGCAGCACTGCCCATTCTTCTTGCACTGCCTGATACCGTGTCAAGAGGGGTGTGCAACATAGGCATTTTAAGCCAGTCTGATTAGGAGGTAAGTAAAAGACCCCACAGACACAGGTAAAAGCACACATGCCTCCACAGCAGTAACATTCAACTACAGGGACAAGTGTTTCCTGTGTTGTCCATTCCATTAAAAAAAAAAAAAAAAAAAAAAAAAAAAGAGAGGCAGCCTAATGTAATTACTTTTATCTACCCTATCAACAGCACCAACACGGTGGTGAAACAGACAATACTTAGAGGCATGGACAGGCAGTCGATGCAGGAGAAGCTGGCTGTGAAGTAAAGGATGACTCAGTCAGTGCACTCACATAATTTTTACTAGAGTCACATTTGTCTCCCTCCTTGTTTCCAGGATCTCAGTCCTCAGGTACTGGGAGACAGATGAACTTCGTTAGTCCTTCTGCAGCTTTCTCACTCCTTTGGTCTAACACTGCTAGTGGTGCAACAGCTTTCTTCTCTGTAGATCCTGCCACCTGAAACTGCCTCCAAAATATACTGCATTCAAATCTATGCACAGATACCATCCTCTCTCAACTACAATCAGAACTGAATAAAGTGAATACAATTGCTCCTATGCTGCAACAGGGAACTTAATTCTAAATATACCCTGGAGATACCAAGCCAGTCCACAGGAAGTATCTACATGGGAGCTAAAATAATTTCAAAAGTTTTGCATTAAGACTATGCTGACAGATCATTAGATTTTCTACCTAACAAAATTTCAACCTCTCTTCCATGGCAGGTCATCTATTCTCTTAAACCTTTTATCTAAAAGTGAAACATTTTGAAACTTTTTTTCTCCCCACCCCTCCGAATTGGGGGGAGTAGTATACATGAAAGAAATTACATCCAGATACTCCATACCCCTTTTCCATAAGTTCTGTGCTGTGCTCTGTGTCAGCTTCTCCCGTAACAACCAGAAAACCACAGCAGCTTGGGAGGCAACACAGCACTCCAGGCAAGGAGCCCCCTCCAAACAGAAAAATCAAAGAGCATGATGCATCCCAGCTACTATATTCACAAAGTACCATGGCAGCAGTTATATGCAAAACAAAGAACACCGAGCAGTCTGTCAAGTCCCATTTCCCAGTCTCTCTAGATAATCTGGCTAGCACATCAGAATGCTTAGAAGTGATCAGTACAGTTCAATTATCATTAATGACAACCAATGGGAATGAGGTGATGTTATGTTGAAAGTACAAGGAAACGCTGGCCTACCTGGGGCAATTTCAAAGAGATGTTTCCCTGGTTCATCAGGATTAGGTGGCAGCTCGTTCACCTGATTGCCTTGCAGTAGTATCAAACCCTGTAAGGGACACAAACACCAGTGAAAGGGGAAAGGCCATGAAGAGGATAAGGAAAATAAACATAATAGACATAGCAAATTTAAGCCCCACTCTTCCATTGAGCTCATCTCCTTTCCACCCTTCTGAGTAAAAAAAGACTGAGCTGGTCATGCGCTTGCCTCACCTGTCATTTCTCTTGCACTGGACACTTCTGCTCTAACGATCTTTCCTCTGGAATAACGATACTCTGAGCATGCATAGGTGATTCTCCTTGGTTTCCATAACTAATTATACCTTGCAAAAGTTTCATCTCACATTACATCTACTCTTCCTTCACCCTTTAATTTCTGGTTGCAGCCTGCAGCAATGAGGTGGCTGAAGTTCTATTTCTAAATCTTTATTTCCGCACCTGAAGAAAATTGCCTGTGTTCCAGAGATTCTCAGTACACAGAAGTTCCCAGGGAGATACTGGAGGAGAGCAGATGATTCAGGTTTGCAAGGCTATGGGACTACCTTTCAATCCAAGAGACTATAGTTTCCCTAGCAAGAAATCTGAGCCTCTTTACTCCCCAAGTTCAAATGCTCCCAGAATTCAGATGCATTTTCACCTTGAGCCCAAGCATAATTAACACAATATATTCCAGTTCAGGAATTCTGCATAGCTGGTGGCATAGTACCTTCAAAGTGAACAAAATCATCTTCATCTATGGAAAAAGCTGAAAAAGAGGTCACAGGAAGCTCTCGTCTGGTAATGTGGGTGGAACAAGAATGAACACACTATTTGGACCTCATTGTTTCTCCACTTTTTTTTAGTTTAATCTTTGACATTTTAAAGGATTTCCAGCTAACATTCTTTAGGACATACACACAATAAGAGATAAAAGGCAGTAAGAACTGGGACTATCAAGAGTTAAGCCATGAATAGTATAATCAGCAGTTCCTACTCCTGCACTGAACTGCCCTGGAATGGAAGCTGGGTCCAAACCATCTTTTTTTGCTGAGCAGAAAAAGAAGAAAGAAGTTGTTTCAGTCAGTTGTTTTCACACGTATCTCTAGTAAACATGCACAGTTACATTCTCTCCAACTAATTTGGTAACAGCCAAATCCAAGACACAGTGGAGCATCATAACAGTGGTAATCAAAACAAATCCCAGTTACGCTCTTTGTCAGCTTCCAGATTCATATTACTAAGTAATACAATTAGTGTCTCATGAGACAGACAATCCAGGATTTCAACTGATAGACGACAACCCATCATATGACCTTTGCAATCTTCTCCATAAAATAGAGAAGCCAGTTGTGTTATTTTTCATTACATCTGTTACGGCATAACGTCCCTGGCTTTGCCCCATGGTAATACATTTTCCTACAGATGCTTTGTTTGGAGAAACCACTGTAATAAACCAAGGAGCCAGCTTCTATTAAATGTAAATGAATTAAGTTCTACTTTTTTTTTTTTTTTTTTTTGAGCATAGATCATTCAAAAACCACTACAAATAAATTCCCAGAACAATAATGCTTGAGATGGAAAATACTTCAGCTAGGAAATAAGTTCCAAATCACAGAGGTTTACAAGTTGGCATTCCAGTTCTGACAACCGACCCTATTAAAATGACTTGCTGCTTTGAAAGGATCTGTTTGTTGCAGACTGAAAACATCTCACAAGTACTCAAATTTGTTCTTCACAAAACAGAACTCAACCTGCCATGTCACTATAGATTCAGCAACCTGCTTCCATGTTTTGCCATCCCTCAGTGACATCAGGCTATAAACATTTATATAATTCCTCTTGACAAGCCAGATCAACATTCTAAGGCAGGGAATCCCTGTCATCCAGAATTCATGAAACTACTCCAGTTAATCACATATTGCAGGCCAATGCATAGTTAAAAGGTAGAAATGCAAGACACCCTGAATATGAGTATTCATCATCTATAGAAAAAGAAATACCACTCTATATCCAACAGATCTGCATCACCACCCCAGTGTTGCTGTATTAAAAAAAAAAAAAATCAGAAAATAAAAGTTCCAGAAGCAAAATTACCCTGACAACATTGCATATATGCTGAACATTCAACAGTGCAGATTATTGCTGTTCCTTCTACAGAATGTAAAAGCAAAAAAAAAAAAAAATCAGGAAAAAAAAAAGAAACACTTAAACAAGTCAGATTTTGTATTGAGGCCTTCAGTTTAGATATCCTTGCTTTTGCTTTGATGAAATTGCACATTTACATTTCTATCTCAATTTTGTTTCCTTGCATTTAAAAACAAAAATTCCATGCTTAGTATAACAGTAAAAGATGGTTTAATGTTTTGTAGCACATTGTAAAGTTCTTCATAACACATTTGACAAATCAAGATTTGAAAGGGGAAAAAAACCTGAATAATGACAGCTCAGAAGAGAGCCAGAGGAGTTCAGCCAAACTCTGCAAGGAGCCAAAGACAGCACCTGCTGGCTCCACGAGGCATCCTAGAGGGGAAGAGTAAAGTGTTAAAGTAGACATTATATATTTCTGCGTGCATTCTGTCCACATTAAAAAATAACAGCTGCCTGACACTGGTAGCTAGAGTGAACTGTGAGCAGAGCATGCTGAAACCAGTGAAAGACTACTAAATACTCCTGGTTCTAGGCTACCTAGCCCAGAAATCTGTTATTTGCCAGGAGATACAATAAGGAGGAAAAAGATGGAAGGTGGAAGTCAACTTTTATTTAAAAAAAAAAGAAAAAGGGAATGAAAAGAGATATTAAACAGAAAGCTACACATGCTATCCAGCAGTACCTTCCCCTGTGCCCCATTCTGCAATAGGCTGTGCTTTGCAGCCCAAAACAGCATCATGAAGCCCCACTGGGCAGACACTTGTCTCCTGTCCTGCTGTAGCCCCTGCAAAATGTGGATGTTGCAAGTTGCATAGCTGTTGTGCTCCAGGAGCAAGGAAGGAAAAGCGTTGGACCTGAATGACACTCTTCTTCCTCCTTTTCCTCTACTGAAGGAAACAAGGAGCATTACTCACGAGAATGCCAGAGCAGAGCTGCTGTGCCTATGTGATCAGCTAGGGAGTGGATAAAGGGCTGAACTGGAAGAGGATGGGGCAGATGGGCAGAGAAGTACCTCTCTGCAGCGTAACCTCCACCATGAAGTCCCGGCTTCTAAGTAAGATCAGATCACCTGTGGAACAGGAACTTCTAAAAGGATCAAGTCTCCCCATCCACATAACTCTGACCCTGTGTCTAAAAGGACAAAATACTTTTGATATCGGCATCCTGGAAAATTAAAGTGATACTATCAATTACCACCATAGTTAAACTGTCTTCTCCCAGAAAGCAAAGAACAAATTTTCCAAGCAAATCTCCCAAGTGAATTAAAGCCCTGTGTGCACTGCAACTCATGAGGTTCATGTAAAGTAGAGGTAGTGTCATGGAATATTATGTCAGCCAGGAATAAGGACCAAACAGTGATTAACTGAACACAGCATGGTTTTCAAAGACAGGACCCTGAATCTTGCTTTCTACCCAAAGCTTAAGATGTTTTGACGAGGAGCAGTCTCAAATTTTGGCTTGAGCAGGAAGACTGCTTTTCTCAGTCTGGTTTCTATCAGGTAGTTGTCTGAAACAAAAATGGTTTAATCAGATGTACTGAGAGGTCTACGCTCCCTCCTCATCTCTTCTTCATACCAAATGCACAAGTTTTGAAATAGTTTCACAGCATGCTCCTAGGGACACCATATTCAAGAGGTAAAATGAACAAAACTGTTAAATGCTTTCCTTACCACAGAATGAAGTTCCCTGAAGAAAGAGGAGAAAAAGAAGTAGCTCCTCTGTCAACCTGAGGCTGAAGCAGATGGGTAAGGGCATGGGGATAGGTGGTAGGGTCACAATTCTTTGTTTTGTCTTTTAAAAAAAGCTTTATGAATAATAGAACCTGAAGTTTTAATACTGCACAGAGAAATTGAATCCCTTTCTGCTTTTAGGAGTATATGGAACATCCCTAGGGAAATAGTGAAATGGCAGCACAAGCAGAAGAAAAATAAAATATCTAAGTTGCACAATTGAAACCAGAAAGGATTTCAGAATAGCCTAAGACAAGAATGCAAGAAGCCACAAGAAAGGACCCCAAAAATCACAAAGCCAGCTTAAAAACAAAACAAAACAAAAAATCTCTTAAGGTCATTTTGTTGGTTTAACTTAAATTTGGTGTTTATGCTACAAATTTACATTTTCAGGTCATTATCTTATTAACACAAGCTAGAAATGTACACATAGCAATAAAAACTAATACGATATCAGTTGATTCCAGCTGATCAGACTTTCAGAGCTTCGGTATTAGCTTTCAAAAAGCTGGCAATAGTTGTTTTCTGTCAGAAGATGGAATCCTCCTAAATGTTAACAGCTTCTTTCCTTTGAGGACCAATTTACATTTTGTAGAAAGAGAAGTTGTTAAAGAGACCGTAACTTTCTCTCTTCCTTGAAGGTACAGTCCTCTCTTAAGAAGCCCTCTAAGCAAAACTAGCCAGTCCCAAAACGGGTAGTGCCTACAAGCCAGCACAAAATAAAAGTTAGGCCTTCCTTATCCAGTAGTATAAAGCAAGTATAAATCCCCATTTGAAACAGATACCTAAACCTCACATTTGTAATCAAGCCGAATTCAGGACTCTGAATCAAGCCCTGTGTTACTTTAGAAAAAGGGACACTTTTATGGAGGCTTCTTTCCCTCAGCCTGAATTAGTGAACTTGGCAAATACATATAGCCGGGTCCCATGTATTTTAGGCAAAACTCAATGATATACACGCCAGCTTTTTGCTGTTTTGTAACACGAAATGGTAAAGACGTACAGCAGTACATACAGACCAGGAGATTCAGAGCGTATTTATGGTGAAGAGCAGGAAAGGTTCACAGAAAAGTGCTGTCAAACTAGTTTCAGAAAGCCCATCTTTCTGCAGGAAACTGAAGTCAGTGATGAAGTCAAAGTGATAAACCAAAATCTCACACCACAGTGCCTTCCAGAGGTTGTAATTTGCTTGCCTCCAGTCACCCTTCTCCTGCAACAAAACTAAGCAAATGGAGTTTCTCCATGCTTGATGCACCATATGGTGCAATGTCACCTGCCCCCCTTCAGTGAGACACCCCTTTGGTACATGAGGATGATGCTTACTCTAGAAGAAATCATAAAGACATAAATTGCTTGAACTGACATCCTAAACCAAAGTATTTCCCAGTCAAAATACACTTCCTTTTTGATCGTTTTCAGATTATATTTGATTTCATATATTCTGTAGAAAGTTCTCATTGAAATGACGTGTTTCTTACACTCATTTTAACCAGCTTTGATGAAATGGACAAGAAGAGGAAAATCACTATGTAGCAGGGCTCATTTAAAAAACAAACAGAAAAACAACCACAGACACAGGACAGTGGAAGGAATGTAGGACTTTCTGCAGCCACAGTGGCAATGGGGACTGTACACTGGTATAGCTACTTTGTCCTAACCAGTGTGCACCTCATTCAGCTGTGCAGAGAAGTTGCAGCAGGTTGAGCTGGTAGCATAACAACTGGAAGAAGAGTAGGGAAATAAAAGAACCAGAAGAATGATTTTTCAGAAAGGAAAATTGAGGGATGCTTACTCTACCTATGAAAAACAAGAAAAGCCTGCAACCTAGGCCCATCTCTGTAAAGTATTTTTAGGTCATAGGTGTGTATATATAGCAAAGACCTTCAGATTAGCTTCTTGTGCATTTCTCTGTACATGTCAGCGAGTTGTGCTGAGCCCTTCTATCTTATATAACCAGTCCTTTTAGGGGACAAAACACTTCTCCAGAGGGTAACAGATTACCTAGCTCACAGCTGTCCAATCTGCCTGGCACACTATGGAGAACTCTAAATAAACAGAGCTGAAAAGGTAGAAAAAAACCCCAATTCATCTTAGCAGGGAGGGTGTATCAATTCTGACAGTTGCTGTCACTGGTAGAAAGACATTACTAAATTTAAACAGACTGATGTGTCCTTGTCCAGCAGCCACTCAGACTGCATTAGCAATCTTGCTTGGGAAGTAAATTAATGATGGAGTAAATCAGTTTAAATTCCCCAAGGTCTAACTTGATGTATGCCAAAGGATGCCCCAGAAATAACCCTCAATTCATGACTAAGTTATTCCTCCCTCCCTCGGGCTTTGGGAGCCTGAGATAGCTGAACAGCTCAAGGGGCAGGCAATAGGTTACAGACCTTCCAGTAAGCTGGAGGTTCAAGTCCAATTCTTGACAATAGCATCACCTTGCACCCTTTTGGGGCCTTGGTGCTTTGAGGGCGAATCTGAAGAGGACAAGTGTTCATACCTTAAAGGTATTAGTGTAGTCCTCCCTAACAAGAGCAATTGAGAAGTCCTGCCCTGTACCAGACCCTGTGGAGCCAAGGTTTGGTAAATAAAAGGAACATGATACGGGAAACATGAATGGAAAGCTTCCTTTTCTTGACAGAGTCCCTCAACAAACACAGTGGGTGCCAGAACACTGATCATCCTAATTCTCATACCATTACCTTTAACGTAGCACTTCAGTCACTGTTACAAATGCTTTCAAGATAGGAACGGCGTAACAGTGGGGCTCAAATCTGCCCTCAGGTCTGCATTTCTGAATCCCAGGCCAAGGATGATGAACTGACTACATGAACATCTTGATTTTAGCTGAAAATGGAACAAAATTTCCCAACAGCTTTATACCAATGAATTATTTCTGACCCTGAATTCTAAGGATCAAATAGCCCAAGCTAACCCATGACCAAACCTAGCCTTAGTGTCAGTGAAGGAGATGGAAGTCAAATTGCCTCATATTTAAAACAGGCTAGGGACAGACCCCATGGTTCAACTGAGAAGTCAATTGTTGTCTCAGATCCTCATGTCTCAGGCCAGGAACAGAGAGCAAAATGACAGAGGAAGCTTTCCTAGGTGTTTGTGAAGAACTTTCCTAGAGCTACATACAAGCATGAACTTGAAGAGCTCCGTTACCTCTTTTGTTCATCATCTAGACACTCAATAATAGTTGTGTCAATAACAGACAAAAAAGGTGACTTGCTGGCTCAGGCTGCCAGCAGACATTACTGCATCAGCTATACTCAAGACTTCTTTCCAGCCTCAAGGGCTAAAAAGCTAACCCTGTCACTCCAGCCACAGCAAATGATCCTTTCCAGAGACTCATTTTCAGACTGGCACTTTGGATCACAAGGTGGATCTACTGTGCCACAGGACACACCCAACTACAAGTTTGCTGCGTTATGCCAATCTAACAATTAAGTTGCCTGTGTCACAATTCTTCTGTCTATAAGATACTGATGATGTCCCTGTAACTGCAGCTGCTTCCACAAAAGAAAACTCAGTCTACAGAACTAGTTCAAGATCTTTGAAAAAAAAAGAGTTCTATAAGTAAAAAGGTGCTATTTTTTTTCTTCTGTTTTTTTTAAAGAGAATTTGCATCTTTGAGTTATATTTGAGATGCAGAGGAATGAAGACTATTGCATCCAAAGCCATCACTGGAGATGTACTCTGCATATTTCGGGCTGGAGAAATGTCACAACAGCTACACTGGTGTCAGTGAATATTTTAAAGATGGAAACAGACTGGACAAGTAGTGAAGGCAGATAATACAATTTTTTCCCCCTTCTCTCACTCCATAGGAACCTCAACACTAGCCTTTTTTCTGGAAACATCATTTTAATTAGTGCCACTAAGCAATATGGGGAGGGAGGGGAAGACAGCATCAGCAACAGGCAGTAGTTAACCATGGATGCACTGAACTCATGCATTTTCAAGAAAAAGTTACTTGACTTGTTATCATTTAAGGCCGTGCACATCAGTTACTATGATCAGTTAACATCCTGATACTTGTTAAATTACTGCTATGCAATCACTTTTCCACCCCAAGTGACAGGAAAAGTGTCTGTTCTTAGACCACTGGAAAAAAGTTTAAGGATCGGGCATGCCTGATCTTCATCAATATCTGAGAAGACTATAAATAAAACAGCCACTTTGTGGAGCTGTGTAAGTTTCAGACTGTTTCATAGATTTTAAGGGCAGAAGAGATTAGTAGGATATCTAGCCTGGGCTACCACCAATGCACTAGCACCTCTGCTCTTTTTGCTGCTTTACATTCTTCCTAGGCTCTGAGCAATATTAACATTCTGCTTACTTTATACTTTTTCAAAAGAAAGGAAGAAGTGAATGCAGATTCTGAGAGGAAAAAATGGCTCACACCTTAATATTCATCTCTCCTGTGTCCTTGACACTCAGATTTTCACCTGTCCAGAAAAACCCTTGCTTTCTTCTTGAGTAAGATTCCACCTGAATTTATCCAACAGTCCATTTTTGTCATAGTGCATTTTTTGGAAAAGAATGGAAAGTTTCTCACTAACATTACTGGAACTAGATGTTGTTTGGGGGAACATTTTGTGAATAGCAGCCCTTAAAAACTTCTAGAGTCAGTACTGGGAAATGAACAAAAGACTTCCAAAGCTGAATACATGTTAGAAACCCCTAAACCAAGGCTATGACAGATTTCTGGATTTTTTTCAGTCAAGCTATACCTACAAATCACACTGGACCAGAGCATTACAGGAGCACCTACAGGTAAGAGTTACAGCAACAGTCCAGCCTGCATATTGCTGATGGAGTAGATGGAACAATGAAGTCTGGTTACTTCAGAGATTTACCAGGTGTTGGCTGCCTGTTTCTGCAAGGAAAAAACCCACAACAAAACAAAATCCTCTTCATTAGCAGCTAATAACCTCCACAATGACTTGAAGGAGGATGAAATTCCAGTCTGTTTCATATGCAAGTACAGCTTTGCTCCTTTACCTTGCAAAGTGCACTCTAGATTGGAAAGAGAAAACAGACAGCAACTAGGTGGATTTTACTGACAAGAAATGCTCAGAAACCTTGTGAATAGTCTGGGAGGACAGAGATGAGCAGGCTCATGCAGACCCCTTTGAGAAGCAGAAATGTCAAAACGTCCTGCTATTACTAGGTATTACATAACAGTTAGTTAATTCCCATGACCAACGTCAATAAGTGTTCTCCAGATATCCAGTGCAACAAACAAAAATATTCACCAAGTTTATGTGTTGTGACCCCCCTTCATGTTGCACACATAGAGCTGCCCTGCTACTCTCACTTCCCCTTTTGGGTGTGCCATTATAAAGTCTGTTAAGTGGAGATCACATTGTTGCTATCTCTGTTAGCTGAGTAGAATAGAGTCAGCTGTAATCCTCTAGTAGGCTCTCTAGGTAGTGCTGCAGAACAGGGTCAGGGCTCGGTTCCTGTCCCCCACCTAGTGAAAAGGTAAGACTGTGGAAGGATACAACGTAGGAGGGTACTTAGCAACATTCATACCAGTGGTTTATCTAGAATGGTTACAAGTTTTAAAATGAAGGATAAACAAGAAGTCAACAGAACAGGATAAACTTTCGGCACCCTTCCCTCCCAATCCTGTTGTCCCACATTTTGACTTTGAGGTTCACTGAAATTAGAAGACACACTGAAGGCATTCCAAATATAACAGGAAAACACTGGAAGGGCAACATGACAAAATTGCAGATGCATCACAAACTATTTCAAAATGGTACAGAAAAGTAACATATACAACATCTTTAGAGTCCAGTGGCCAGAACACATTCTAGAAAATTCTGCTGGTTTCTAGAGTGCAAAATTCAAGCCCACTGCTGATGCACTAAAGCCTTTTATCGTACCAAGTCAATACTGAAAGAAAGGTTAATGAATTAGCTGCAGAGTGGCTTCTGTTCCCCTGGAAATTGGGGAGGAATGCAGACTACCTCCTACCCTGGGAACAGAAACAAAGCCAAAGCTACTTTAAAAACCCACACATATATTGACAGAGTTAGTAGGAGCACCAAAAGCTCTTTGCAGATCAGTCCTCCCTTTCCCCCTTTCCTCATGGGGGCACCTGAGAAAATACTCAAGAAAAGCAATGGCTGCAAGCTCATTCTCTAACCTTTAGCACAGAAGTCAGTCTGAGGGAGTGGACTGTGCAACTGCAACTATGTCATATGGCACACAAATGCACACACTTTCAACAGTACTCAGTCCACTAAGACCACAGAGTAACCCCTCTTCACTCCAGGAAGCCTATGCCATTCTCCTGTCATTAGATTACAACTCCATCTTTTCAGCACTATTTTCACGGGAAGAATATCTACAATTCTCTCTAAGGACCTGGAAGCACAGGTTTTTATAAAAATAGGCAATGCAACATCCATAAACGAAAAGATATTGTTTAAGATTTCTCTTTTGAAACACTATGACATAAATTTCTCTTGACTTTGTCAGATAAACAATAAGAATATGACCCTCTTCCAGAGTACATACAAATAATCAGGTAGGCAGAAGATCAATGGGAATTTCAGTGAAGCTATTGATTTAGTTTTTGCACACAAGCTTTCAGGTTATACTCAATATTTAAAACAGAAAGATTTAAAAGAAGCATGATTATCTTTAGAGATGAAGGAAATTAGGGATTAATAGAAATTGATGAAAATATCTACATGGCCTGTAACAAAGATCTCCCAGGTTCACAACAGTCTTCCTAAGCTGTGTGGGCATGCCTGTACCATTGTCCCATCATTCCAGAGAATCCCAAGCAATAGCTACCTACAGGTTCCAAAGTACATCTCACCTGTGGGATGCATATGGTCCTAGCTGAAGTTGGATGCGAATCCTAGTTTGTAACTGTTATAAGAACGGTCCTGTATCATCCTATACAAAATGGCTTCCCCCAGTGATAAATGTACGGCACTCCTGTCCCCAAAAAGGGACAGGGTTAAAGAAATCCTTTCCAACATGACTACCTCGGGCAGCTCCTTCCTCAACCCATTCACTGATACAGTTCAGAAGGGCCCAACTCTTCCCATGCATTGTATAGGAAGATAACATGCTTGTCTTAAAAGTGCAAAATCCAGATGTTGCTTGCAGAGCCCTGAGCAGCAACAGGTTACATCATCAAGTTCAAGTCTCTCTAGCCTTTACACAGCAGGCTATCCATAATTATGGATCAAATCCCTGACTAGGCAAGTGCAAGACATAAGATGCAGCCAACATCCTCATGCACCTACCATGCATGTGTCAGGCTCACAGGGGAAAATTAATTTCCATTCTCATTCCACAATGAAATTTATGTGTAACAGTTAAGCAGGCAGCTGTATCAAACAGTTTAATAATAGGCTATAATGAGCGTGTGGATGGTGATGATATTACACAGGCTGTCTGTCACTCTGTAATGCCTGTACTGACTCATCAGGAGGCAGCAGTACAGGGACATGGTCCAGCTTATTCAATTATGTTCCCTCTGTTCAATGACTCTGGTTAGAGGCCTGACAATCAAAACAATGACTACATGAAATATGCTGCATAATATACTACAGCAACTAGGAAAGCCCTCAGTTCCAATGCTGCAAGAATATTTTACAGGCATATTGAAGAACTTGAATAAGAAATTCTTCATCTTGGCTGTAAGCTTTATCCCATCCTGTAGCACAACGCCCTACCGCCACTAAGTGCTGTAGATATAGAAAGGTCAGAGAAGCAGAAAATCATCCTGAATTTAGTGCTGAGTCCAGACTGACAATTGCAATGTCCTCAGCTCTGCATTTACCCTAGATGCAGGAGCACTGTCCTCTCATTATAACTTGTTTTAGAGAACGACATTTAATTGTAAGAAATTGATGCTAGACCAGCAACACACTCACAAAAGGCATGTGAAGTAGCAAGCAGTTAGTAAAAAATTCCATTAATTAATACGTTGTTTAAGAGAGACATACTTGTGCAATGTTCACTTTATTAAAAACTGTTTAAAATAGTTACTACCAAAAAGTTGCAAGTTAAACATGTTGCGTGCCAATGGGAATATTGCATGATGACTGTCTATTACCCAGCAAACTGCCCTACTGCTACTCAGCACATAGTTAATTAGAATCTCCTAAGTTTTTCTCAAGAATAAATGTGCTTTGGAAAGCTTTCTTGCACACATTTGTTGTCCTATGGACAAACTGGTACAGCTGATCTAAACTTACCATTTTAATTAGCCCTACTGTGGTTCAATTTATTCAATTATCATTTAGTGGTTGTTATTAAATTATCTAACCACTAGCTGACCTCTTCTCTCTTTGCTAGCTCCTCAACAATCTGATCCTTTTCCTCTGTCCATTTTCTTTCCATGGTCTACTTTGGGACCACTCTATGACACTGTCCAATATATGTTACACAGCAGGACTTAACCAGTGGTTTCCACCAGGAAAAGTGTTCTCTTTCATTCATGCTCCATAAAGTCTAAAAGTTTTGATAAAGGCAAACTTCAGACCGTTTAATATTTTTCTCCTTTGCAGAAGGTCACATTATTCCCCAGTCTGCTAAATTAGTTTTCGCTGCCAGACACATACAATCCTCCTTCCAGACACAGACAGCACAAAGCCTCGCTGTGCTGGTTTTGGCTGGGATAGAGTTAATTTTCTTCATAGTGGTTAGTATGGGCCTATGTTTTGGATTTGTGTTGAAAACAGTGTTGATAACACAGGGATGTTTTTATTATTGCTGAGCAGTGCTTACACAGAGTCAAGGCCTTCTGCTTCTCATGCCACCCCACCAGCAAGTAGGCTGGGGGTGCACAAGAAATTGGGAGGGGACATGGCTGGGACATCTGACCTCAACTCGCCAAAGGAATATTCCATACCATATTATGTAAATTCTTTCTCCTCAAAATTTGCATAGAAAAGCAATAACTCCCAGGTGTATATAAAACACATACTACAGCCCATTCTCAAGTCCTGCATGCTGGCATGTAACAAAATCTACATACTCCACCCACACAGCTAAGCAGCTGGCTCACCTCTCTGCTTAACAGTGGATTATGTGGGAGATGAGGCCCAGCTGACTAAGCAGGGTTTTTCACTCCTGCCTCAGTGATCTGGAACTCCATAGCTCTTCCTGTCAAACTTCAGTCTCATAGATGACCATACTAAGAGTTGGAGGTCAGCATGCTGTAGTGGGTAAATAAACACCTTCTAACCTTCTCCCAAGCTCTACTACTTGCCTAGGTAGCAGCTAAGTCTCCCTGCAATGTCTCTTGCCTTTGAACCCCCTTAAGTGTGTATAGTTTTAGCTAGGATAGAGAGCAACTGAAATGAGCTGTCAGTCAAGGCAGTGACTGTGACCCACATGGAAGTCACAACCAATACACCCTATAGTTCTCTAGTCATACCTGAGGTTTGGTTTCCTCTTCATCCTTATAATAGAAGAGCTGATCCCCGCGTAGCACAAACCACCGCTGCTGCCAGTTCTTCATAATGCTCCTTTGTTTCTTCAGCCAGCCACACTTCAGCACACGATCTTGAGGGTTTGGAGAAGAAGGTCTGGAGGGAGGCCCAATCTGTTCACCCATCACCAAACTCTTTGACCGGGCTGAAAAAGCAATTACAGAGTAAATGAAACAAAGAAATAAGTATAAGAACACACAGAGAGGCTAAATAACTGTTCCACACTTTCTTCTCAGACATGGACAGACCATCACATGCATGCTCCCTCTTCGAGTAGGTACTTGTTTTTCAGGGTGTACATTCAAGTTCATCAGAGTCAAACACAAGACAAACAGCCTTTTAGTACTGCTCACTCTAGCAACCTTCTAGGTGACACAATACCTCCACCAAGGCTCCACGGCTCATACTACTTTTTTTTGTGGCAAGTCATTACTGCCTTCCAGCTCTACATGGGAATAATGATATTGCTCTCTCCTAAAGGGATATTTACCCACTGAGGATGTGTAAGTGGGGTTAGCAGGGACAGAAAAGAAGAAAGGGGAGAATATAAGAAAATATTCTCACTCCACACACTACCACTACTGGGGTGACTAGCCAGTGAAACCAGCTGCCACAGGAAAAAAAAGGAGATTCAGAATTGAGAAAAATTCAAAAAGGGAACAGGCACATATAGATAACGTAGCTATCCAGAATGATTAAAGTCACCTCACTCTTCAGGGCTTTCTGACATTGAAGCAGAAAACCACAGTGGAAATAAAAGACCAAATAGAGAAAAAAAAACATGTAAATTTCAGGAAAGGCTTCAGAAGAAAAAGTCTATTGCCCTTTCCTTCCTCTCCTCCTCCCATATGCCTGCAGTAAGAGTACTAACGCTTGGGGCATTTAAAGCTAGTCTGGAGTAGCAGATAATGATTATATATTGCAGGCAGCAAGCCACTCCTCTAGAATGGATAGGTTAGATGACCTCATAGGTCTTTTCCACATCTACTTTCTTTGTATGTATGAAGTATCTTATAGTAACAGTTATTTAATATCTCATGCCATTTTCTTTCATTAGTGCGAACATGATACTGTTCCTTCTCATTTTCTACATTCATCTAACTTAAAGCACAATTTATAATGGCCTGTAAACTGTAGCCAGAAAATCTACATCTACAACTACCAGAAAATCTACATCATTGATGTCTTAACACTGTAAACTGCTGCAGCTAAAAAACAGGCAAGCTTCTTATTCAGGCATCCCTGATAGACTACAGCTAATTTGGCTTGTAACAAAGGGCAACCCCCTGCCTCTCAAAGTACTGTCTAGTTTTGCCTCTTTTAGGTTCACACAATTAAAACATGTAGCCCTGATGTTACCAACTGACTCTGGTTGCTGCCCCTAGTACCTCACCACACAGTGATGGAACTGACAACATATGCCAAAGAAAGAAAAATAAAGTGGAGGTGATGGTTGGGGAATAAAAAAAATAATAATAAAATAATAATTAAAAAAAAAAAATAATCACAATAGCAACATTAAACTTGATCCTATTTCTTCTCTTCCATGAAGCAAACCGCAATAGAAGGAGAGCCAGATAAAGGACTGAGGTCAGATCTTTGGAGAGCCTGATCAGTATAATCCAGTGAGGTAAATCACATTGGTGTCTGTGCTAAAAATCTGCTTTGACCTTCCCCATGACCTGGCAGTCAGGCCACCATGTTCTGCTTCTTTAAGAAATATAAAACCAGAATTTTCACACACTAAACTCTTCTGTCAGCAGAGGGTAGATCTGAATGGTACCACATCATCCATTACCAAAAAGTCTCAGTGACAGCAATCTCCACTTGCATTGTATCACATACTTTCCTCCCCTACCTCGGCTTAAAAATCCACTTACCTCTTCTGTAACCACCCAGTAGGCACTCAGTCTGGCCTCTGACAACTTCCCAGTTTTATAGGCAGAAGATGGCATCACTTTATTAGTCTTAAATTTCAGACTCAGTGAAAGCCCTGTCTGATAGGCAGAAGGAATTTTTTTTTTTTCCTCCCATTTCTCTGAACTGCTAAGGTAAGTTCTGCTACTGTCAACAGAAATGTGAATAAACGATTTTGTCTTGTGCCTCAATTAAGAGAAATTAGGTTTTAACCTATAACTATTTTCTGCTGTAAGAAATTAAGTTTTTTATTTTGCTTTTAGTTTCACTTTAAAATTTAATTTAAAAGTTAAAATGTTATAAGAAGTGCCGATGCAGTATCATATCTTTTTCAGAATTCCACTTCCCTTATTTTTGGCTAAAATACCTTGCTGAATTTAACCTGAGCTCATATACAGCATTAGTCCTACATTAGTGAAGTTTACCAGCAAACTTCAGATTTGCTTAAGTAACCCAGCACTCCTCAATCCTGATTTTTTTTTTTCCACATAGCCAAAACAATTAAAAAAAAATCTTAATACAGAATTCACTTAAAGTCAGGCTTTGATGTATCCAGGCATATTCTCTAAGTTTACTCACTGTAGTCTGAGCTCTAACAGACAGGCATTTTCATTTCAGCAAAATACATAGAGAACTGCTTTTCACCATGAAGCTAAGATCGTTATGCTTTAATATACGCCTTTCCGGCAACACAGTGCCCTCTAGCAGATGATTACAAAAAAATACCAGAACAACTTTGCCTCCTGCCCTGCCTGCCCCGTGCCCCGCCCCCCACTTCCAAGAAATAGAGGATCCTATTTCATATGCGTGTAGTAAGAAAACAGACTTTTCACATTTAAAGCTCTGTTGCAGAGGTCCATAAAGATTTAGTTGTAGGAACCACCTCTGCCTCATTCCAAGCCACATTTTACAACAAGGACCAAACTGTAACCTGGATTAGACTGTCCCAGATTCCTTTCCACATTCATGTTACAACATATATTATTACAAGAACGAATATCCCAAGAATTTGCTTTTCCAAATAGAACTATAATGTTTCTTAGGCAACATCTTGGCTATTAACCTAACCAACTAGTCTAATCATACCAAAAGCCATGCTTCAGTAAGCACCTCAGTCATCTCCACACTGAAGCAACTCGGCACTCTCCAGAGTAAGCGTGCAACTCCCAGCAGTTTCCAGTTTTCCCGATTTGCATATAGTTATACAAACCCTCGCCTACTTCACTCCTCCCCCTAAAAAGAAATTAGATTTATTTAACTGGAAACCAAGTACTTTTATTTTAGCATCTATATTGACAAAAAAACCAAACATCTAGCTTTGGAATAACCCAAAGCATGTTATCTCATATTTACCCTCACACACCCTTTGGTGTTATTTGTACAGTCCTTCCTAGTAATAATTTGTTATAGTGAGGAGTGAAGGCTTTCGTGATCAGCTGCTGGAGAATGTATATCTTCATATTTTTAATTTAAGCAGCACCATGTCTTAGTCTATTGCTATGGTTGTTAATTCTTCATGCTGTCTTAGCTTTCCATTTCCTTAGAGTTTCTAGTCGTGACTGTAATAGTTAATTTCATTAGCGAAATACTTAGAAAACTCATCTGTAAGTTAACAACATGGATCAGATAGAAATTTTTAGAAGGAGGAATTATTTATGGCTATTAACAGCATTGACAGTTATATTGCATGCTTCACAGAATGCAATAATTGCATAGAGGTCAGAAGCAAAACTTTCACAGACGAGCACAGGCTGCCTTTAAAGCAGCAGGTATCTCATACTACTGGGATCAAAATATCTGCTTTGATAATCTGATCCAGTATATCAAGCCCCTGGTTCTTAATGGTAGATATACATTCTTAGTGCTCATCTATTTAACAGAATTATGGAATCAGCAGAGCATAAGGAAGAAAACAAATCAATAAATCAGACTCACAACAACTCAGCAAATACTTTACATGCTCTAGAGTTCTGATGCAGTAATGCCTTTTCAATAACACCACTAGTTTCGTTTTGCTCTTCACATTTTCATTAATTGATTATTGATTCAGCCATACACATAAGTCCTAAACAGAAATTAACATAGAAAGGATTCAAGCTTTTCTTAGAAAAAGGTTTAGGATTCATCTGTACAGCGTAGCAGTACTGAAATGCCAACTACAGGACCTACTGACTCAGAAGCAGGGAAACAAGGCAATTACAGCACAGCAAGATTACAACAGACCAGGCAGACCCATATCCTTGCCACCCCATAGGTGGCACTAACAATGAGCCAAGCCTGGTTTTTGGGATGACAAATTATTAGAAGGCAAGAATCAGAATTGCGGACCTTGAAAATACTCCTGTGACTGGAAGTGACACTGGCATATGGAAGTTCTCATATCGAGACGAAGACAGGAGGAGGAATATGAGTAAGTCAGTGGGGTGATGATCAATGCCAGCTGTGTAAATGCCTGGGCTATACTAAATAAGCTCCCCATCCAAAACCCCACACTTGGTTGCCATGTCTTTAATAGTAAACTCAAAGGTTATCCTAAGGAGTAGAGAGACCAAACTGGATGGAGCCACGCTACCATTCCTTACAGAGATAGCAACCCCTATCCCCATCCAAATTCAGCCCTGTCTAAAGCTACTTTTTCTCCATTTCTCTTCCTTGCCCCATTAACAGAGCACCATACACTTCTAGAAGAGCTCGTCTGCAACTCAGACCTGCCTCCAAGCAATATACACATTCCTGTTTTCTCATCACATCTATTTTCTACCCTAAGCATACACATAACGAGACAACTTCTTCCCTTCCCTATCCATACCATCTCCCCTTCCTGAGCTCAATCCTGCGTGGCAGCAGTATACAATCTCTTCTGCTCTCCTTCTCCCGCTTACAGCTCTGAACACCACTACAGATTTGAGCAATCAATAAGAACCTACTTAAATCAGGGACATGGAAATCAATCAAGTCAATGAAATTCAATATCAATTAAAGTTGTAATCTTTTGAAATCTCATAGGCAGTTAGCTTAAATCAATACAGTCATTATAATTGATTTTGGCTGACAAACGGTCCTACAGTGAATGCACTTTGCTGTAGTGTTTCTTCAGTCTAATGACAAAGTGACACTACGTATTATTTCTGATATAGTCTTTGTTTAAAGTACTAGCCACTAAGAGAAGTGGTTTCGCGTACTATAAACAATATTCTCAGTTGTTTTATTTAATTCAAACTTTGCCTAAAAAATGGGTGCACTGAAAACACAAGTCATATGCCTTAAAAAGAGATACTGCATTTCCTTTCACCAAATTGTAGGAAATAAAATACTTGGTTTAGATGTATTTTCTGTCTGTTGCACATCTGCGTTTGTGTTTGAATTTGATTGCTAAGATACCACAGCCAGTGAGCACAAATGAAACCAAGACACTTCCTCAACACAATCTGAGAATTTATCATCTTGAAACACAATAAGCAAAGAGATTAAATGCAGAATGTTTGAAGTGATTGGTGATGAGATGTGTTTAGGCAACTAGAAGGATATCAGTTACAAGAAACTGGCAATGGCTTTTAGTTCCTTCAAGCCAAATAGAGTAGCAATCTGTACAGAAACAAAATGATGCTACACAGCCACGTGCCTGCTCACATTTTGTGACCTGGAGGACACTTACCACATTCAGAAACACTACCGTAAGAGCACGTTGTGCTCCATTACTTCTAATCAATAAAGCTACACCTGTCTATTCAGAACACTTTATAGACCAAGAGGATGTGCCGTGTTCTACTTCCTTTTCTTGACTTGTTTTTCTGTCAGCCAAGATAAAAATACAAAAGGATATTTTGCTCTGGAAAATAATTTTTCATGGCCACCCATCAGAAATTGCTGAAGAAAATGAAAGGAAAAATAAATTGATTTGGAAATCCATAATTTTTTCCAAGAGAAACCATACATGCATTACACTGGAAGCAGTTCTGTAACCTTATGCTCCAACTGAAGAAAAAGCAGGGAGACAATTAGCTTTACATATGCTTGTCTAGTAACCTGTATTTTCTGTAACGGTTGGGATACCAGACTGCACATAACAAAGCATGCAGTCTTGCCAAGAAAAGATTCTGACAGTCCGAAGGAAGGATCTGTTTGTACAAATATTTACTTAATATTATTAAGTTTCTGCAAGAACAACTGCATTCCCAAAGGCCACTTCATAAAGCTGAAATCCAACATAGAGTGGTATGATTTGACTCTCAGACTAGGGATAACAGCTGATAGAAATTGGCTATATATACAGGGTAAAATACCTTTCGGTCCTTACCTGAAGAGCAGAAACTTTGGTCATAGATATTTACATATAGGTATGACACATTCCGTTTAAAAACAAAACCCAAACCCAACCAACCAAAAAAAATCCACACCAACCACACAGGCAGCCTTTTGAGCAGAAAGAGCAGAGGCAGATGAAGGAAAATCTGAGTAGCAAGGGAATGACTAAAAAGCACATTTCAGCTACAGTGCACAGCTATGGCCAAAGAACTTGAGCCAGCCTGAAGGACTCTGACACAAAATAAATGATACACTGTAGCAGATGCACCGAGGTCCCCAAAAAGGAGCCCAGATGGATTGGGAAACTAGACTTGTTCATGAAGGAGCACCCTGTCTCCAGAACACATGTTCATCTCCTCTCAGAACTCCTAAGACCAAAGGCTGGGGGTTCTGTTTTCAAGATGTTTCCTCTTTTATATAGGCTAACTCTTATCTTTTTTGCACTGCCAGATCAGTCCATGCTCTTTCACTGGCAAAAGAGAAAGAGAAGGGAATTGCACGTGCACCAAGGAGTTCTGAAGAATAAAACTAGACTGCAGAAATTCTCCATACCAGCACATTTTAAGGGTGGGCACGCTGACAGTACCTGGCAGAACAGAAAACAAGATTTCCTGCTAGCTAGCAGGTTAGCACAGCCACACAACACTGTTGCACTACACACAAATGCACCTGGTACTGAAAGCTGTGCAACCCTGCCATGCCACAAGCTCAGGCACAGCAACGCACATTTAAAGTTGCGTATAGCCTTTCTAGAGTCATCAGAGCTGGCTCAGATCTTTGCATCAATCTTCAATAAGCATGCAGCATTTCCTTCATAGAACATGTAGAAAAACTATGCCTGTTTCCACCTACAGTACAGCATTGACAGAACATGGTCACAGCCAAGAGGCAAAGACACACTTAGTTTGAGGGCAGTTGCTTCCTGACTGGCATGAAGAAATTAATCTTGGTCGTCTTTGTAGTGTTCAAGATAACAGCCATGACCTTTCACCACTTTACAAATGGTAGAGTCGGCTCTGTATAAGGCATGTTCTAAATCAGAAAAATAATTTTATACTCCAATGACCTGTTCAATGTGACCATTTACCACTTTACTGATCAGAGTTACTTTGCAGAAGTACGCAGGTAGCATACCTAAACAAGGCAGTGAGGGGATCAGGCTGAAGGAAGACAAGAATCAGCTTCAATCTTAGTTATCTTTTAGAATGACACAAAGGTTCAAGGCTTCCATAAAATATGCTAACAGATGACCTGGTAATGTCTTGTCTTTATTGCATCAAAGAACACACACACAGTAGCACATACTGATATATATTAATGCAGGGCCTTTCCACAAGTCAAAGAAAACTCATGTCTATTTGATAAATAACACAACCAAACCCACACAACGAAAAAAAAAAAAAAAAAGACATAGTGGGATAATTTAGCCCTTTACTCCTAAAGAACAATTTACATTCATCTTCAAACTATTGTTACAAATTCATGGCATCTTGGACTCCAGAACATGTAAGGATTTTGGCAATCCATTGCTGCTACTATATAGGTAAAAGGGGCATTGTTTTGTTGGCTAACATTTCACTCCAGCTCTGGAGACCTCATTGACCTCTGGAGACCTTTGACCTATTGTACAAAGAAGTCCCAGATTTATTTTGCTGCCACTAGCAGCAAGGCCAGCAGGTCTCAACTCCACAGAATAGTAATTTAAAAAGAGTTTAACCTTGTATTTTCAAAAGGACTTGAATTACTGCCCCAGGTTGTGGGAATGTGTGGGTTTTGTCACCTGTCAATGAATAAGCCTTAAATTTTGCAGGTAACCTGACATCAGCGGTTCACAAGAGTGCCCTATAAATACACGTCATGCCAGTCCTATCAAACCACTAGCATTAGATCACGGGTAAGTGCCAAGACAGAAGGGTGATGGCTTGATTCTTTCTGCTACAACAGACTGACCTACTGATTTACCACCTAGTAAAGTGAAATACTTTATTCTAAAAAACATAGTGAATTGTGGGAAACCACTGAGAACTGTCAGCATTCAGATGAGGCAGCCTGCATCTTCTGTGCAGAACTGGGGAATCTGGCTAGGTCTATATTATGAAGTAGTACAGCACACTAGGTTTAAGGTGGAACAAGTACTGAGGAACAGCTGGTACCACGGACCCACGACCTACACAAAAGTTATTTCATGAATTTTATTTGGATTGACCATGGAAGCATACTGCACATGGAGCACATTTTCATTCAGAAAGAATCCAAGCCTATGCTAAACCACCAACCAAAGCACAGTAGGCAGGAAAGATCAGATCTGCTTCAAAAGCATGCCATTGATCCAAACCAAAATGGATGCTTATGTAGACAACCCTAACTATTCCAAATGAAGACAATGGACAGGATCCAACTAGTGACCCAGTAGCTTAGGCTAAGGACAGAGGCACACGCTTGGTAGAACTGACAGTAGAAAATGATGCTTTTAGATATTATAGTAGTAGGGACTAATAATTATAATTACTTTCTTCATTGAAGAGTTTAAGTCTTAGCTGTTGAACCCAGCCATTCCCATCTCTAGTTCTACTGCTCCCAGTGTATCTGAAGCAGCAGCATACAGAACAGGTAAGAGAAATTATTGCAAAAAAAGTCTGTGATAGGACAAGGAATAAAGACTTCATTCATTTAGCACACTAAATACTGGCTCTTTATTTCTCAATTGATGATATCACACTGAGGGGTGCAATGCTTATGCCTTCCTTTCAGTTATCAGCCACTTTGCTACAGCAAAAAACCCAAACTCATGCAGCAGTATGACTTAGCTTCTCTATGACAGAGTGCACAAAATACATTAGCGCATGACCATTCAAATTTACCTTCATCATGCTCCCAACTTTTTCTTCACTAGCAGTGGCCTCCTCTCCCTCCTAGAAACAGCAGGATGAAGTAGATTTGCATAGCTTGCTGCAGGTCATATTTTAAGCATGCCATTTAACATAGCTTTCTCCAAGTCAATGAATATAAACACAAAAGGCAAGGAACAACAAGGTAATACTCTGTACTCGAGGCAAGGTTAGCAAGCTACAAGCTCCATGAATTGAACACTAGTCACTTAAGTAATACTCACATGCTTCATTTATTTAAGTACTGAAAGGGACGCACAGAAGCCGGAGGGCCAGGTTATTATAGATTTATGCTAATTCTACACCAATAGACAGCAGGTTCAGGTCAGCTTCATTACCAAGAAAGATTAAGTTTTTTGGTTGTGTTTTGGTTTGGTTTTTTGTGGGTCCTTTTTTTTTGGGGGGGGGGGGGGGGGGGGGAGGGCGGGGAACGCAGGGGCAGTCAAGGATATTCTTATTTCTTCTTCTTGCTGATCATGAGTAACCTCCGTAACAAGCGGGTCAGAGCCCCAAATTCAACCTGCTGTGTCCTTTGTTATTGCAAAATCAGAGTTATAGACCATATTGATAGGCAGCCCAAGTACAGAAACCTGCTCCCAGCAAAAGACTATTTTAATTTTCATGTCCCTTTAACTGCACCATCCTCTGATAGTTCCCAACTGGATCCACTGCAGACTATTCAGAGGACAGATCAGCACTTAGATCATAGCCATTTGGTGTGTTGCTTTAAAGCACACCCACTTGTCACACACAATGGACAACAAAACTATCCAACAAACCCAAGCATCAGCTCTTCACTCTCACTGAATCTTGGCAAAATCTCTTGAAAGCTGTACATCTTCTCCATCTGGTTGGTTAGAACTGCCTACCTGACAAGCACTGCTGAAGGCATCTCTGCTGCTGGCAAAGCTCTGCAGTTCCATGGGCAACCACGCTGAGCTACAGCTCACTGCTGCCAGAAGAGGGAAGCCTTACTCCCTTCTCCGTGCACGCACACTGCTCTTCTGCCGATACACCCAGCCTTACTTTCCTACACCCAGCCTTACTTCCTGCACTTCACTGACAAGGTGAGACCTTTTTATAAGAATAGTTACTCACTGGAATGGCACAAAGTTATCTCAGATTTTTTTTTTTTCCTGCTATCTTAGTGAGTTAATTCAGGTCACAGAAGGAAGACTGAATGAATACCTTGCACTCCCTCTGCAACCAGCAAAAGCCTTCTGTAATCCTCCCTATGGGTATGGCTTTAAGACTTAATTTTTAATAGCTTTCCCAGCCACAGTGGACTGAGGAGCAAACAAGAAATGCTGATCACAATAACATTCAGATTGGAGCTGGGACTCTACCCTGAGCTCGTACAGCACCAAATTCTGTGGAGTCCTGGTCAAGACTGCAGCTCTTCAGCACTACAGATGCAGCACATAGGTCAACTGCAGCATAACAGCTCAAGCTAGTCATAGGCCCTCCAGTCACCGATGTGTTTATAATAAATACTAATGCTTGTGCCATGCCAAAGCACATGGTCCATATTATTCGGACACTGCAGTGGCTGTCTGCATCACTGGTACCTTACACTTATGTTATAAGCATCAAAGATGTTTGTCCACCACACTCCATGGAATATCATTTCCCAAAATTATTCTGGACTGAAAAAATCATTGAGCACAGAAAACTTTGTCAAGGCCTTTTGCCAGCAACTGGCTATAAGGCTGAAGTGATATCATGGCCCAGCCACTTCCAGCAATAAAATTCCCTGAGTTTAACCATAACATTATATTTCTCATTTCCCTCACCCAAATGTCAAGAAGGTATTCATTCCTACCCTACTTCAGGACAGAGCATTGAAAGAACAGTTCGATGTGCCTGTTTCAACATCTGTTATACCTATTTCCAACAGGCAAACAAAGCCTGCTTCCTTCTCTGTACGACAGGTGGCTAAGTGACTTGCCCTACTTCCAGGGTTGATCTGGGCAGAAGGACAAAGGCAGAAGAAATCCAGGAATTCTTACTCCTACATTAATTCACACTGTGAACCTAAGTACCCAACACTTTAAACTGAAAGAGGGTAGGTTTAGATTAGATATAAGGAAGTTCTTCACTATGAGCATAGTGAGGCACTGGAAGAGGTTGCCCAGAGATGTTGTGGATGCCCCATCCCTGGAAGTGTTTAAGGCCAGGTTGGATGAGGCTTTGAGCAACCCGGTCCAGTGGAAGGTGTCCCTGCCCGTGGCAGGGGGGGTGGAAATAGATGATCATCAAGATCCCCTTCCAACCCAAACCATTCTATGATTATTTAGCTATAAGTACTTTTAACAAGATGTCACTGGTTAATAAGGTAAGGCTGGCTCCTCCTAAACTAGAGGTCTGCACAGGAATAAGTATTAACCCCATGCCTACAGTTCTCCCAAAGAGATCATGATCAACCCAATCCTTTCCCCTGCAACAGAATCAGTTCTCAGCTTAGAACCAATGTATACAGCTTCCTTGTCATTTAGCTCCTTATACCGTAGGTTTGTTCTTTAAACTTCGATACCAGTTCACAGGATGACTATCTTACTGAAGCATAAATAATTCTTAACACCATTTCAGAGGAAGGATATTACAAGTAACTTTTTTCAACCACAGCAAAGACTTAATATCTCCTCTCTTTAGCTCTTCATAAAGACCAATTTACTGCCTTTGGGGCACAAAGGACCCACAGAAAAGCTCTGTGAAAGGAACACACATTAGAAGGACTGGCAGCAGCAGCTTCCCTCCCCCATGTTAGTTTTAAATACCTTAAACACATGCAGGCCTGAGCAAAGTCTAGGTATAGATCCTTTCCTCTTCCAGCTCACCAGATAGCTCATACTGCAGCCTCATCAAGGGGTTTCCCCTTCCCACCACAGCATGCAAGTGCCTTCATCGTTGCCTCAAACTACCTCTACCCATAACGCAGGGAGCTGGAGAAAACATTAAGCTGTTTATGCTGCTCTGCTTGCCTATCAGCTACCATGAATATAAAGGGAAAGCCAGCAAGGAAAAAAGTCATTCTGGTAGTAACCTTACAATAAAGAGGAATACATTTATATAGGCACTAAAAGTAGCAGTTGACTGTCCTCTCAGGAAAGAGGTGCTAGCATTCATAGTGCTTCCACTGTACTCTTCACAACCCTGCCAGTTTCACCCTGTACTCACTCAGTGGGTGTTTTACAAGTAATTAGAGAACCTATGGCTTTTTCATTTTTTTAATATTTAATTTTCTTCCCACAAGCTCTCTCCCCAGTAGTCCAGCTACCCTTTGAGAGGAATTACTGCTCTTTCTCAAGGCCCCTTCCCCTCCCCAGGAGGTGAGTCCATGGCTCATTATTTCAAGTTCAGTTTGCCTGTGCTTAATAAGCTAGTGCCTGCCTGTGAACTTGTCAGGGCTTTTCCTAAGGAGAATGATTTCCTGCCTGAACCTTCAGGCAGGGACAGAAAGCCGCTATTGCCAAGAGCGGCGCTTAATTCAGCACACACCATGAATCCTATGTGGAAAGAGAGGGGCATCTCTACAGACATGGGAGAATCACACCTTTGAACAGCCTGGGTCCTTCTTCATGGGACACACCACAAAACAAGAGTGGGAATCTGAACCTGTCTCTGGAGGAATCCCACAAATATCACTTTCTTGACCCTCTGTGTATACGCACATGGCCACTAAACCAGGACAATAGAAACAAAGTCATTACAGCACACAACTGATAATGCAGCTCACTGCAGCACACCCCTGCACCAAAGCAGCACAGTGCCAGGAGACTGACCTGATACCAAGGGGCAGAAGTAATTCCCTGCTTCATTCACCTCCCTAGGGCTGCACATGGTGAGAAAGGACACTGAGCTACCTCCTTGTTCACTTCTTCCCCACACTTTACCCTCTAATCTGGGCCTACTTCTTCCCACTACCTTCAGGGCAGTTAATCCAACAATGCACCAGCTCCAGCCCCAGTGCCTCCCTCCACAGCCCCTGTACCATTGCATTAGGATTTTAAGCTCAGCTCAGCAGCTTTATCTCATATTCCTCCAAAGCAAAAAAGATGAAATCCAGACCCACACCACAGGCAGGGCTGCCGCTGCTACTACCACTACCACCACCTCCTCCTCCTCCCTAGCGCCTCACAGACTCCTTCCTCCACCAGCTCACAAACTGTGAGCCATAAACCAAACCATATTTACCAGCACTTCATCCTAGCCCTTTACCCACATACCTTTCTAGAACACAGCTCCTGAAATTGCCTCTCCTACTTTAAAGAATCACTCATTTAAGGAAGGAGGGTAGTGAACCTCCCCCTTGCAGCTGGGCTCCTCGTTAATGGTGGCTCTGCCATGCCAGCTGCAGCTAGTCACACTGATTGCTCCCTGCCCTGGGGCCTGGTGTGCTCCCAACAATGTTGGTGGGCTCTCAAGGGCTGAAGGAAGTGTTTGGAGGAGTTCGCAACTCCAGGGCTGTTTACTTTGGTTCTAGGAGTAAGAAGCTGGGTGTTAGTTGCCTGGTAAACTGGAGGTGCCAAGGTGCTGGCCTCCCACATGATCTGGGATAGCTGTGTGCATCATCAGCCCTGTAATCCAGAGCTGCAGCGTGGGGCTGTGGAGGCATTGGTGTTCCTCTTTGCAGAGCTAAGAGGCTGCAGGTGCTAAGCTGTGGTTTGGTGAGGGGGACAAGACACATAAGAGAGTTCCCCTTTTCTGCCTTTTGCTGGCCAGTGAAAGGAGGGCTCTTCACCCAGCATGATTGTGAAGGGAATGCAGTCTGAGGAGCTGCCTGCACTGGACAGTCTCTGAGGTCCAGGACTTGCTCCAGCAGCATGGTGGTGGCCTCTGCAGGAGTTGAGGGGGAAGGTGCCACCAGTTCCCGCCTAATGCCAGAAACATGAGAGTGAACTCCTGTTGTGCACAGGGCAGCAGGATTGCTTCCTCTCTGTGGAGGACTTGGAGAAGAGCCAGAAGTTGGAGAGTTGATGCCTTGGTAAACAGAGAAGTCTGAGTGCACTTAGGGCTGTTTGGCTGCCTCTGGTTCCCTATGAAATGTATTTATTTCACTGTTCCTAATTTCTTCTTTCTGCCATGTCTTTTTTCATAAACTGAGTTGCACACTGTTTCTTTTTCTCCTTTTTGTTGAAATCTCCTTTAACTGCTGTTTTTTGTTAACTGCTGTTTTTTGTTCCCTTGCTGGGCCTTATCTCAGCTCTGCCTGTTGTACAGGTTGTCCTGCTACCTGTGCCTGCTGCTGGGGTTGTGGGGTTGCCTCTTAGATGAGGTCTAACTCCTAGAACCTGAAGTGCATTGGCAACACTGAAGAATTATTAACTGGCCAGGTTGAATATGACTCTGAACAAGCAGCATCTTCTAACAGAGTCAGAGGTCACCTTCACTGGTCTAAAAATGCCTAATTAATGTTTCCTTAGGTGTCATTCATCATCATTGAAGCTTGTTCCTGAGCCTGGCAAACTCAGGATAGATGAGAACTCCTGAAAGCCATGACTGGTTGATAGCCTTCTGCTGTGATTAAGGCTGTCTTGAAGAAGTGATTAATAATGTCATTTCCTTCAGACAAGAAATCTCTAGAGGGATGACCCCAATCACCCAATGTTTCTGGTACAGAAAAAAAGTTCCTGGAGGCATCCCCCACAATTTCATACCAGTATGTTCGTCCTATTATGCTGATGCCCTCCATTTACTCAAGAAATAAAGTTGCAGGGTTGCATTTATATGTCTAAGCTGTTCTTAACTGGCAAGTCCTTATGGAGTCGGATGTGTTCTGATGACAGAAAATGGCCAGTGAAAAGCTGTTGAATAAGAAGGAAGGATAATCCATTATTTTTTCATGTACACTAAACTTTGGGAAACTCGTTTCAACTCCTGGCTCTGCCTTGGACTTCATATGTGGCCTAGGGTTTTTCCCTAATCCACAGAATGTAAATGTTACTTGTGAAACGTGGCATGTGCAAAGGTAAATACGTTTTGAATTGTTAAGTTCTGAGATACTATAGTAGTGAATTGTTGGTCACCTAAGTAATGGATTAACATAAAATTATCAGTTCTGAATACAAATGTCTTATGACTGACAATTTCAGAGATGTCTAGATTAGCAAATAGTACAGATCATTAGGAGTGGATCTGTTACTTAATGGCAGGGAACTAACATTCATGCTACATATGCATTTCAGGGGGCTCTGTTTTGGACTGGTTCTATTCTGATCCTATGGACTGAATACCAATCAATGGCTGGAAAGCATTAAGTGCACTCCTGAAAATATCTTCCCACCTAGTTTAATCCAAAAGGAATTCAGTTTGTTTATTCTGAGACTGCTTCATGACATAACCAAAGTGCAGGAAGTGAGGAGAATTAGATTTGTTTCAAAAGCCCACTTTTAAACCTAAAACCCTCATGTAGTTTCCAAAGCGTACTACTGTAATTCTCATAACTGTAATTTGCTTTTGTATTAAATAATATGCTTTCAGTCTGCGGAATTAAGGAAGTCTGGATTTCCACTGATTACTGCCTTACATTCTTCTACCACACAAACCCCAATTCCTCTACGTGTTCCTCAAACTTGCATAATGCTGTCTCTTCATCTTCCTCAAATACCCAGTTCCTTCCACATCCCTGACAACCCAATATATTCCTACATCCCTTAGCTTTTTGGCTGTCTTGAATATATGTGTGCTCTTACACGACAGCCAATATGTGTCTTTTGGATGGTCAGTTGGGCATTATCTTTCAGAACGTTTATTTCTGTTGAGTACTATGTGGCAGTTTTCCCTAGGTATACAGATATGGTTACCTTTCCTCTGTCCTGACACCAATTTTCTTTGAGTTTATAGGAGTCAAATATATTTTGATACTCCTTTTCTTCTTTCAAATCTGGTTGTATTTAGCCAAACAGCTCAAAAATTGTTAGGACAGAGACTGATAGAGAAATCATGCAATCATGTATCCTTACTGCCATATGAAAGCAGTTTAAATATAGGGTATTCATGTGTCTGTAATCAAAGACACAACACTTTAATTAAAAATACAATGGCAATATTGCAAAGGCATTGAATACTAAAACCTAGCTGTCCTCACTGCAAGCACATGAAGCTTATGTTGTAAATGTGCACACTCCCAGAGGGCTAGTACTTTACCCTCTAAAGTCCCTTCTGGCAGCGTTACTACACATCATCCTTAGAAACGTTTTAAGTATGCTAAAGCTCACTTTTCATTAAAATTGAATTATGACAAGTTTCAGAGAAGGAAAAAAGAGAGAGGGAAATAACTCTGTTCTACTACAGCCATGCTGAAGTATACCTGAGGTAAACCCAGTTTGTCTGCAGCAGGCTAGCTAGCCACAATGTCTCTCATCACTTTTTCCAGGCTCTACGTTTTAATTAAACAAACAAACAAAAGTTTAATTATTATGACTGTGAAAAAAATTTTCATCATACTGTAACATATGTACGAGTGTGCAGCCAAACAGAGATAATAGGTCAGAGAAGTGCAGACAATTCCATAATGTCAGACAAAGTTCCAGTCAGGAGAGAAGGTTTATTCTTAGTACCTATACAACTGAGACAGACTGTGCCGAAGACAGGAATACTGTAAAGAATCTATCATGTCAGCAGGCTAACTTTCTTGCTATAGAGGGCAATCCCATCATACCACTTACTAAAAAACAAATGCATAAGCTTGTCGTCAGTCCAGCTTCCATTTCCTAGCACATTTAAATGCAATTGGGTACGTATAACCTGTTTGAGACTTTTCAGACCAAGGAGCACATGCTTTGTTTCATTTTTTTTATCTCTTAAAAACAAACAAAAATGCATTCCTTGAGACTGAATGATGTAGTCCAAAAACTGCTTTCTCTGCTCTCTATACTGAAAGTTCTCGTGCTTCTACTCTGGAAGGCAGTATTTCTATGTCCCATCACATAGAAAGAATGTGAAAATAGATGTTTTCCATTGCAGTCACTTATTTCAGAATCTGCCAATTGCTGTACGTAAAACACCATAGAAGAAAAAATAATGCAAAATCCATTCAAGCCTATCCAGGATGAATGATTTTCCAGAAGGCCCATTTATGCACATTAAGATTTTCAGTCTGTGAGATTTTACACCTTCCTAGGTCTTATGAAAACATAATGTACCTCTGAATGCATGTTTCTGAGTCACAGATGAGAGCTTGCTCATGGAATGGCAAGAACTGCATTACACTTGACAGGTACCTCTAGTAAGGCAAATTATCTTTGTTCTCTAGCATACCTTTTACAGATATTAAGAACTGCACCCCAGATGTCAGGCTCAAGTCCAGACTCAGCATTTTCAAAAGCCTGAATGTCTTTAAATCCAGGAGCTTTCTTAAGGACCATCCACAAGTCAAACAAAAATGACAGCATCAGATGTCACAAGTAAAAGGTTTAAAGGCACATTCTCAGCAGAGATCTGGAAATACAAGTGGAGCTGATGAAGCATTCCTATTTGCACAGATGCAGGGAGCCTGAAGCAAAGATCTGGACACACACACACAGGTGGTTTGAGTAATTCAGCCACAAGAAGTCTACACCAAATACATGAACATCCCTAGGTTCAGCTTTATTGCTGCCTCCTATCACACTCAAGTGAAACCACAGGCTGTACCCAGAGTATCCTTCCTTGTCCTTTCTCTTCATTCTGTCTGCTCAGAGAAGTCACGCTGCCTTCCTTACACAACTAAGTCCTCAATGGCAGAGCTAGCAGCCACTACTCTGAGAAGTCAGCCAAGTTCGTGCAACAGCTTGCCACAGACCTCCTGACCTTGTTGATGCTGTCAGCAACAGATTCTTGCAGCCTTCTCAATACTTTGCTTGCCCACCATTTACCACCTGAACCTTCATTAGCAATCCCAACTGAGAGCCCAGGGAGCATGAACTACCATTTCACATCCAGCTCAGCCTTGCAAGGTGGGACACTTACCTTCAAGCAGCATTCAGCATCTTCAGCACTGCCTGTTTACAGCTCCTGTGAACAAGAACTATAGAAGAAACTTGCAGGATTAGGTCCCACTTGGTAACCTTTGTAAGAGGTTACCAGTGCTTTGCCACGGCATTGCAAAAGTAGGGAAATTCCTGAAGTTTCAAAAGCCATCAAGCCAGCTCTTTTCATGACTTCTAAATTCACTCAGAAATAAACCTACCACTGCACAGCTAATGAACCAAACAGAACAAACCCTGAGAGAATGACATATACTGCTATAAATTGAAATTGAATCACAAAGGTACACTACAGTTTGTCCCCCAAGCATCGGTAGCCCACAGGGATCTAGAATAATGTCTATCCTGTAACTAGACTTCGATATATATTAATATACAACTTAGTCTCTTCCAGATGAATTGAACAAAGTGGAAGAATGGCAGGCATGCAGTTGTGAAAGCCTGTGTTCCTCGTTCTGACACAGACTTCCTGTACCACTCCAGTTGCATCATTTAGGTTGTTTCATCAGAGCTGTAATAGCCCACAGGAATGCTGAATAACAAATATATTAAAGACTGGAAGGAGATTAGACACCCCTTAGAGGGGGAATGGCAAAGAGACAGCACCTATGAAAGACTTGCTGAACTTCTACAAAATTGTGTAACTAAAAAATAAGTACATATGAATTTACTGTGGGTGAGGCTGCACGTACCTGATCCTGACACCTCCGGGTGGCAGGAAGCTTCTTCCTTCCAAGACACTAACAGCTATTTAATGGGCTGTTGGTATTTTAAGGACTGTTCAGCATGTAATACTGCTTTTATATATATGATGCAAAGTGACATTTGGCTGGAAGTATCTGTCTTAGAATCACAGCAGCTAGAACCAGCGACACTTTCCTATTTTATAATGCTGGCATGGCTGAAGAAAAACCTAATCTTTACGTACTCTTCTGATTGCACCTGCTTTTGCTCCTAAATGACATTAATCTAGCCTCTCTTCCCGATGGGTGGGAAGATATCCCTCTGAGACTGTCATTAGGCTGTGAATGGCAACGATGCTCAACAAATGCCTTGTCAAACGAGGAACTGGTGCTGCAGCAGGAGATCACAAAATACATCCCCTGCCAGAGCATCTCCTCCGGGCAAGCTGGAGTGGAGACACCGGCTCTGCCCAGCCCCAGCTGATCGCTTTACAAACACTGCATACTACACCTCGCAGGTCTGAACGACTGCTCAAAGCAGCTGTTGCAAAACCAGGGCAGGTTTTCCTTCCTTCCTTTGTCTTGCCCACAGCTCACACAGAATGACTTTCCCCACCTCCTCCTCCCAGCCCTGGAGGGATAACGTGCTACAGCAAACTGCTTCTCCAAGATGCTGCAGGTAAACTTGTCACAACTGCCTCCAGCTGTTACAATGAATTTCAGCATTAGAAACACGGCATTAGCAACCACCACAGTGGTGCAAAGGCTCCGTCGAGTCCCAGGACAGAGTACAATTTTTGACTCATCTCTGCTGCTCAGCCCTGACATTGCAGACGACGTTGCTGAACACAAGCACAGGTCCCCTCCTCCTACGTTTCATTCTCCCCGAACCTTCGCAGGCGCCGCTCACTCGCGCTGCCCTCCCCAGGGCCGGCTTCGGCCAGCGGAGCAGCAGCCCGCCCTGCCGGGGCGGGGGGCGGCGGCTGCAGCGCGGCGGGGTCTCCGCGGAAGTTTCCCGGTGGCGGCAGGCGGTCCCCCGCCCCACAACGCGGGGCGCACGGGAAGGCACACTCACCTCTCCTGGCCTGCCTGATCTTGGGGCTCAGCATGCTCCCGGCTGGGCTGGGCGCGCCGCTGCCGGCAGCCTCAGCGCCCGGCCCCGGCCCCGGCCCCGGCCCCGGCTCCGGCTCCGGCTCCGGCCGCCGCCCCGCGCATCGCCGCGCCCGCCGCTCTCCACTTCCAGCTCTGGCTCGGGGGCGATGCTTCACATGGGGCTAAATAAACCCTAATGCATTATTTATCCGGCCTCGAATTAATTCCCATCCAAACTAGGCATTAAGTGCCTCGGTAATTACTGTCGATAAATCACTAGCACGCAGACACGAGGGCTGGACCTGGCTCCTGCTAATTGGCCATGCATCAGTGTTATTAATATGCCTCTTTCAGGGAGCAGCGCTGATCCCGCACTGCCCCTCTGCATCTTCCTCCGATCGCGCTCAACAGACGCTTTGACTCGATAAGGATCAGATCAGGAGCTGCATCTCTCCAAGCCCGAGCCAGGGGGAAAAAAGGGCACAAAGCACACGCCGAGAATCTTGCGCATCTGATAAGGTTGTGCGTTAGAAGAAACAGCAAGCGCGCTGGTCCCGAGGGCAGCGGCGTGCAGGGCTGCCTGCTGAGCACTGCATCCCTCCCGGGGAGGTATTCCGGGGAGCTGAGGGAGAAACGACCCCACTGCTCTCTGCAAGGATGAAAAATCTCTCTTGCCTGCCTGACAGCCTGGCGGGATGGGCACAGGGGAATGCCATCACTCCATTTTAGCACTGTCATTTTTATTTGTACTCCTTGCTAAGCTCTCCCTCACCGCCGCCGGGGGCGGGGGCAAAATTTGCAGTCAGTAATGGGGGGAGAAAAGAACAAACATTTGATTAAATAGTTAGATACTATTAAATAGTATCTATAAACTATAAATAGATACTTGGATGAAAATGGAATCTGAAGTAATTGACACATCCTGCCCCTCGGCTGCTCTTAGCACAACCTCCTTCCTCACCATCCCCATCTGCCTAGCAGGTCCTCCCGCAGTGTAGAAAAGGGGGTAAATATTTCCCTAGCAAATGTGCATGCCCTGCAGTATCACCCCACAGGCTTGTATTGCTGAGTTGCCTTGACAAAAAGCATCTGATATTGGCAGCTTCCTCCTCTGCCAGGAAGATCCATCATATCTTGGATACTGAATACTGGCCATCAAGTCATATCTCCAACAGTGGAAGAGGTTATCTGGCCCTTTACAGAGGCTGTACTTCTCAGTGTGCAGGCTGCAGCAATGGCTAAGATGTTTTGGACATTTAGCTGCTTTAGTTGCTGGTGGAACCAGCTGCTTAGAAATGATTGTAAATCTTTGAGTTTGTGGTGGCTGTCTCAGATTTACACACTTGTAAATGAGCCTATAAGTGGGATCTGAACTGTTGTCTCTGTTCTGAATACACAGGCTCCTACAGTTATGTTCCCACTAATCATCTGTGTTAGCTAGGCTTCAGCACAGTAAAGAGTAGCTAACTGGTGATCCCTTGGCCAACAAGCTTAGCAAGTGTCCTGATGCTGTGGATAACCAGTAAGAGCATCAGCAGAGGGAAGTTATGTTTCTGCCTTTCTGCCCAACCTCAGTCCCTGGACCAAAAAGTCACTCCTACCAACCATTTAACATAATTCCTTCTCTCTCCATATTTTTAGCATTTCTTGTCTGCTTTCATGCTGTTTATACACATCATTTTGCAGTTTTAGCAGGAACCCACAAGGTGTGTACAGTAAAACATAACAAGAGATAAAGTTAACTGAACTTTTAACTTCATGGGAAACATGGGACACTTCATCCTGCTAGGTCACTTCCCATGAAAGCCTGATTTCCCCTCTGGGGAAAGACATTGTATAGGGACCTATACAAATAATTATCATATTCATGGGTAAAATTAAAACATTCAAACAAATGACAGCCAAGTTCGACCCCAAATGCTAACTTTGAACATTTTTTGGTTAAATAAAAAGTACTCAGTGTAAGCAAAAATATTCAATTTGATCCTATTTGAAATGTTTTGCTTTGACTTAAACATTTTCAGCCCTTCTTAAAGCAATTTTCAAAAGAGAAACATCATTAAAATGATTTTTTAAAAGTTGGGAATTTCCTATTTTTTTCTCCAGCTTAAACACAATAAATTCAGACCTGAATTTCTCAGATGTACTCTTTGAGGCAAATAAACTATTTGTTCGGGGAGGGGGGGAAGCTATAAAAAAATGCCAGCTGAGACAGAAAAAAACAATCATCACCTCCAGCAAGTGGTTCCATGCTAGCTACAGTGCTTTGCTCTGACAAGTTAAAGAAATATTTTCTGAAAGAAACACTGAGAATAGGTCCAACAGAAAGGTAGCCTAGCAAGTGTCTAGAAGGAACCAGACTCTATGGGAATGTTTAATCCTTGAAGCTTGTGTACTGAACTACTTAGACTGAGCAGGATAATTAGGACAACGTATCTCAATGGTTTGTATTTACTGTAATTCTCCTGTGAGTTTCACAGCCCCATTCCATCCCACAGCTGGTTTCTCAGGGTGTGCATTCCTCAGCTGTACTGACCCCACAGAACCACATCCCACAGGGGCCCTGCCCGTGGAGCAAGGGCTGGGAATGCACTTTATCTGTAGCCTAAGTCAACTCTTCACCCGCATCTGTCCCATACCACTGCCAGCTGTCCCTTCAACACACATACCTGGCAAGAGCCTTTTTGAACATATACCCTTCTATATAAAAAGCGCCTATGTAAAAGGTGACAGAGCTGAGAGTACTCCATGGTGATGCAGGAGGGAAAAAAGGTTGAGTAATGGCTGATTTCGCTTATTCTCCCTACATCCAGTTTTGTCTGACTCAGATGCTGCTTCCAAATGGCAATGGTATTGATGACTTTAATTGCTTGTGGAGGACAGTAATTGCAATCTGAAGAGTACATAATTTAAGTATAGTGAAGTTCATCTGGCAGTTCATCTAGGGACAATTATTTCAGTGCAGTAATTTTACTTAAAGGAAAGTATTGTAAAGATGTGAAGAATGAAGGAATAATTTGTGAAAGTTTTACTCTCACTGTATTTGCATCAGGTTTCTCCCTGAATATGCAGTCACATAGTAGGAAAAAGGGATACTGGTTTAGCCCAGCCCAACCAGGGACATATCAGTCCCATATTTCATTGCTAAATAAAAGCTGGTAAGTACAGGGGTGGTAGAACTGAGGAAAATAGAGATACAGTTCTGTGACACCAGTTCTCCCCTCTCACCTAGCAAAAAATCATAGAATCATTTAGGTTGGAAAAGACCTTTAAGATCACCAAGTCCAAATGTTACCCTAGCACTGCCAACTCCACCCCTAAGCACCACATCTACACATCTTTTAAATTCCTCCAGCAATGGGGACTCAACCCCTTCCCTGGGCAGCCTGTTCCAACGCTTGACAAACCTTTTGGTGAAGAAATTTTTCCTAATATCCAACCTAAACCTCCCCAATTGAGGGGGAACAATTTGAGGCCATTTTCTCTTGTCCTATTTCTTCCTACCTGGCAGAAGAGACCGACCCCCACCTCGCTACAACCTCCTTTCACGTACTTGTAGAGAGCGATAAGGTCTCCCCTGAACCTCCTCTTCTCCAGGCTAAACAACCCCAGTTCCCCCAGCCGCTCCTCATAAGCCTTGTTCTCTAGACCCTTCACCAACTTCGTTGCCCTTCTTTGGACACGCTCCAGCACCTCAATGTCCTTCTTGTAGTGAGGGGCCCAAAACTGAATACAGTATTCGAGGGGCGGCCTCACCAGTGCCAAGTACAGGGGGATGATCACTTCACTAGTCCTGCTGGCCACACTATTCCTGATACAAGCCAGGATGCTATTGGCCTTCTTGGCCACCTGGGCACACTGCCAGCTCATATTTAGCCAGCTGTCGACCAACACCCCCAGGTCCTTTTCCGCCAGGCAGCTCTCCAGCCACTCTTCCCCAAGCCTGTAACGTTGCATGGGGTTGTTGTGACCCAAGTGCAGGACCCGGCACTTAGCCTTCTTGAACCTCATACAATTGGCCTTGATCCATTGATCCAGCCTGTCCAGATCCCTCTGCAGAGCCCTTCTACCCTCCAGCAAATCAACACTCCCACCCAACTTGGTGTCGTCTGCAAACTTACTGAGGTTGCACTCGATCCCCTCATCCAGATCACTGATAAAGATATTAAACAGAACTGGCCCCAGTACTGAGCCCTGGGGAACACCACTTGTGACTGGTCGCCAACTGGATTTCACTCCATTCACCACAACTCTTTGGGCCCGGCCATCCAGCCAGTTTTTTACCCAGTGAAGCGTACACCAGTCCAAGCCACGAGCAGCCAGTTTCTCCAGGAGAATGCTGTGGGAACCCGTGTCAAAGGCCTTACTAAAGTCCAGGTAGACAACATCCACAGCCTTTCCCTCATCCACTAAGCCGGTCACCTTGTCATAGAAGGAGATCAGGTTAGTCAAGCAGGACCTGCCTTTCCTAAACCCATGCTGACCGGGCCTGATCGCCTGGCTGTCCCATACGTGCTGCATAATGGCCCTCAGGATGATCTGCTCCATAACCTTCCCCAGCACCGAGGTCAGGCTGACAGGCCTGTAGTTCCCTGGATCCTCCTTCTGGCCCTTCTTGTAAATGGGTGTCACATTTGCTAACCTCCCCCTCAACTGGGACCTCCCGTTAGCCAGGACTGCTGATAAAGGATTGCAAGTGGCTTGGTGAGCACTTCTGCCAGCTCCCTCAGAACCCCTGGGTGGACCTCATCTGGCCCCATAGACTTTCGTGTGTTTAAGTAGCGTAGCAGGTCGCTAACCATTTCCCCTTGGATTATGGGGACTTCACTCTGCTCCCTGTCCCTGTCTTCCAGCTCATGGGTCTGGATACCCTGAGAACAACTGGTCTGACTACTAAAGACTGAGGCAAAGAAGGCATTAAGTACCTCAGCCTTCTCCTCCTCCTTTGTCACTGTGTCCCCCCTCCCCCCCGCATCCAGTAAAGGTATCCTCAAGGGGAGTTTGAAAATACCCCGCTTAGAGAATTTAGACAGAAATGCCAGAAAAGGCATCTGGGCAGGCTCCCCAGCTTGAGAGTATCTGAAATTGTGTGCTGAGCCTCAGACTGAGTCCTTGCACCAGCAGTTCTGGATAATGCCTGCCTCTTCAGAACACAACTCATCTGTGTCCTTGCTACTGAAGCCTAGGGTTATAATAGCAGAAAAATTCTTGCATAGAGGTATAGAAGGAGTTGCAGTAGAGTCACAGCAAGCAGCAGAGTTGCTCTTCTGTCTAAGCACACTCTACAAAGGCTACAGAAATCTATATTGCAGCTCTGAAGTGCATTAATAGCCTTAACAGCCCTGACCAGCCTCACCTGGCCACTGCCCCCATCCTCTGCCCATAGGCCCAGGAGCTCCATTTAAGCACAGGCTTGGGGCTTTACTTCCAGTCTGAGCTGTCCTGTAGAACTATTGTTTTCCAGCTCAGCTATACTGATATTTTGGTCTAGGCTGTGATATATGGACTGTTTTCTTAGCTTGACCTTGTATCTGTCTCACTGCTGTAGATCTACCTAGCAATTGCTGGATTGTGTCTGATACCAGTAACCTTCATTCAACCTAATTATGACTATGAGCTGTGGGTGGTTTTCATGGCTTGACCCTAGACCTCTTGAATCATGAATGTGTTTGGTGATCTGGACTCTCAATTGAACCTGACCATCATTTCTAAGTCTTTCCTCCTTACCTTACTCAGGTACTGTAGGGACTATGCCCTACCCTGCTGTGCTGTCCCTCCCTTTCCCTCAGGGAGCAAATGGCCATTGCTGGTCATCTCATTCCAGAGCTAGGCTAAAGGTGGCCCAATTTAGCAGGCTTCTCAGAAAGGCTAAGGAAGCTGCTGGGCTGTAGGCAATAAGACTTTTATGACTGACTGATCTGAGGCAAGAGGGGCATTCCTGGTGGCTTGAGATACCAATGTCAAGGTGTGTACCAGTTGTTGGAAACCACTGCTCTCATGATTATGTCTCTGCTTGTCCAAATCCAGAATGGCAGTCTATCATACAGCACTAAGCATCTACAAGGCTAGAAAACAGAAATCAGCTGACTAACCAAGTACTAGAGAAGCGCTACTATCTGTCTCCTATGTGAATCTAAAAATAAATGTGCTCATTAATTATCTACTGCCTGTTTGGAGTGTGGAAAAACTCTTCTGTATGTCACAAGTGTTTACCATTGATTACTAAGCACATATAATGAAGGAAGGTGATGTGGCCTAGGGATTAGAAAACTTAAGGAGAGTGGGGAGGCATGGCCTCCAGCCTTAATGCCAACTGGTTTCCCATGGCTACAAGTAAGATACTCAGTCCCAGGTCCCATCCACCTCCATGTAGTGTTTTGAAACCTGGGATTGGCAAGTGCTATCTAAACGCAGAGGGTGATAATAAGTTACTGCAGCAGGGACACTCACAGAAGATATGATTCATCTGTTGGCGCCAAGGCTGATGGCTGGAGGCTATAAAACATGTTGGGTGCTTAAGACAGAAGAGTGCGTGGGTCAGTGAAGTTGCTGAATCTGTGTGTGGGGATTGAATGGATCTCTGTTTCCCCAGGCGGCACACACGGCATGCTGTCACCTACTAATTATTACATGGCATATCCTTTTTTCCTCCTCCTCATCTTCTGATTCCATATGCAGCCAAGGACTTGTTGTAACTAGCTGATTGATATATTTTCTTTACTCATCAGCAAGATGCGTCTGGATCAAAGCCCAAGATCTAATCACCCTGGACTTTGGCACCATTGAAATCCAGATCCAGTTTATTTAGATTGCAACTTTTGTTACAATCTGTTCTCATATGGTATAAAATGGAGTTGATGGAAAAGGGTCCAAAGAAACAAGAAGGACCATGGTGTGCATTTTGAGATCAAAAACTGCAGCAGCATTGCCTCTGCAAAGCAAGCTAGAATAATTTTGTATACAGAAACTGGGAATTCTGCTGAAGAAGACTGGGCATAAATTGACAACTTTTCAAGTACCTAATGAGCAGAAGGAATTTCAGTTTGATACAACCCTTGCTTCCAGGCTAAGTGATCACCAATTCAAACCTCTTGATGATGATGCCATCTGGTTTTCCAGGTGAAAAGGGACACTGGTCTTTCAGCTGCAAGTAACCAGCAGTTTTATGGGCAGTCTTAGGAGATATAGCAAGAAATACTTGGACCATGAAGAGACAATTCCCCTGTTCTCCTTTCGAGATGGCCTCCCTAGTACCAGGAAAGCTGATGATGCAGGATGGAGAAGGTTGTGCAGATGTTCTAGAGCAGCTCTGGAAACAACTGGAAGCTCAAAGGTATTTTTGAGAAAAATTAATAGTTCAGGAAAAACTTTAGTTCAGGGATTATCTAAGGCCAAGAGAGAAGAAATGGAACAATTTCTTTAGGTTTGGCTGAAAATTACAAAAATGCATAAGCCTAATGGCATCTTGGGCTTCCCAGGGGTAATACTCGCCAGAGGAGGCAGTGAATATGCCAAACAGATCAAGACTACTAAGAGAGGACAGAGCTATGACCTCATGGAATTACATTCAGGAATGAGGGGTAAGGTGGAGACTGTAAACAAGAATAATTTTGAATGTTTTGCAGAGTGAAACTAGGCAATTTCTGGGTATCTTTATCATTCTTTTACAATCACTGTTCCTTCCTATCTAGTCACGTTCCACAAATAGGTCAGGAGTAATTCATCTTTCATTTCAGGATGTAAGAGCGAATCTCTAGAGAGCAGCTACAGCTTGAGAGAAGGCTATAATACAGCTGTCATAGACTTCAGTGGGACAAGAAACTTACCAAGCAGAGATACTGCTGGCAGCCAAAGATGGCTTTAATTTTTTTCTCCTCTGCAGTGATGAACATGTGCAAAGTGTACCTATATCCCTGCAAGATCTCTCCTACTACTGTAGCAAATACCTGAAAATCATTTGACTTTATTCAGAAGAGTGCCCTGTGAATAGGAAGAATAAGTATTTTACTTAAGTGACCTGCAAAAGCACTTTGAGAATTCTGTGTTATTCTTCATAGTAGATAAAGAAAGCCTGACTTGGTATTTTTTTTCCCTTTTTTTTGTTTATACTTGACAAACATCAAAGATGTTGATGTACCCTTTCTGGTTTTGCTATAAACAGTGGTCTCTGACCATGCCGAGGGTGTGCACTATACTAATGAGAAGTAAAATCTTCAACAGAAATTTCTGACTTCCAAGAAGCTATTAGGCAGTGCAGTTGAAGAGGTGACAAAAGAAAGGCTAGACAATTCTGAATGATCTGATAAAGATTTCCACTTTGTTTTGTGATGCACCTTCATACATTGGAGGCAGACAAGACTTAGATTATGAATGTAAAAACTTTCTTAAAAACAACAAATCTCTTATAAATCCAAAGATTCTAAACTTCTTTAAGTTTTATAAACAGTGAGACAAATCATGTTCCTAGTTCTTATTTAATTTTGTATATTTTCTGTTCTGTACTAATCTTTGTGGTATCATCCTTATTACACCAAGGGTGATGCCAGAAAACGAGATTGTGTCCCCTTAAATACCAGAAATTCTCTCGCTATTGCAGTATTCCTAAACACTTCTGCAAGCAAAGTTTTCTTCAGTAATAAAGGCAAACATAGGGTTACTGAGACATTTGAGGGTGGCTCCAAGTATGGCATCTCATTTGCCTTTCACAAGGTAAGGAGATAAATTACATATAGAATGGATACTAGTTGTATGGACAACCAGTGCCTATCTTAAATTTGTGCCTAGATGATAGCTTAATTAATAAGGCAGACAGAAATCTTTTTAGCTTTGCAATATCTACTGGAGACACTCCAGGGCATATCAGAGATTTTGAATTATTTGTTTCTGCTCCATACGAGATCTAGCAGATATTTTCCAATCTGAAATAGAATGGAAATGACACTGCAACTTGTGTCTCATAGCCAGGTAAAATACTGAGTAACATAATTAAGGTAAATACAAATAAATTGTTCCCAAATTGTACTTGGCTGGAAATCTGTTTCACATCTGAATAAGGGCTACATAGATGGTTGAGGACTAGGGCACATCACCTACAAGGAAGGGTTGAAGGAAACAGACTTGCAAAGAGGCTAATGTGGGATCTAATAGCAACCCACAACTAGTTAAAGGACAGGTTTGAAGTCTTTGAAGACTATGAAACCAAACACTTCTTGGTAGTGGCAGATGCTAAAACAAAAAGAAATGTCCCCAAGTTTCAGCTTAGAAACTCAGATTGGAGCCTAGGAAAAACTTTTTCACCGAGAGGATGGTGCAGCACTGGGGCAGATACCCACAGAGCAGGTGAGATCTCAGTCTTCGCAGGCTTTCAAGATGGCTAGATTAGTCTGGTTTTGGTGCTAGCTCTGCTCCAAACAGAAGGCTGGCCTAAGTAACCTCCAGAAGTCCCTTCTGTCCAACATTTTTGTGGTCTGTCTGAAAGCCTGCTTTCTGCTGCTATATCTGCTGATCTAACAAAATGCTACTTTTCTCTCCAACCCTTGCCTCACTGCTACCTTCAGATCATCACAGGTCTAACAGAGCTGCTACTGCAATCAAACTTGTCATATCAGAGAAATAGCAGCTGAAGGTCTTCATCATTGCCTCTTTCAAATGGATGATTCTTCTCTCAGAAATTCTCTATGAAATGAATTCTGATATTCCCTGAACTTAATTTCCCAATTCCAATACAGAAAAGCTTTTAAAGGCTTAACTTAAATCATGAGACACTACTCACATGCTTCACATCAAAATACATGCTTAACTGATCTGCTGGATCAGAATTTATTGAAGTAGTTCATGTTGTTTGGATTTTGCATTATGTAAGCAAAGCACAGAGCCTCAAACTTCAAAGGAAGCTACATGACCAAGTCCCAGTTAACTGCACTGTCAAGCCCAGGTGTGGGATTCTAATTGTATTATCTACACAGTTATGCCTCCAGTTGTACCTTGACATCAGTCTGCTCTCACTCAGATCGCCCAACAAAATTTGCCTCTTTGAGTTTCTCTGACATTCCTGGGACAGCTGGGATGTGAAAGCATGGAAAGATTACTGATTTTTCCCTTGTTCATCCATTCCTCTACACCCCTAGACCTTCCCTGCACCTTTGAGAACAGTGACAGCAATATATCCTTTAGTCAGGAGCTGCAGGACCTCATGAATCAGCCGCATTAAAATGCAGTAACCTGGGCAATCGCTTATCCTATCTGTCATCTATGGGTCTAGAAGAAATGAGGTCCTTGATTCGGAGAGGAGATACAGAAATGCATTATTTAAAACTTAAATGCTATCTCTGCAGAATGGAATTTTTTTTCGTCTTTTAGTGGCAGGAACCAAAGAGCAGTGCATGCATATTTTAGACACTGGGGACTGAGGTTGGCATCCTCAGGAACGTATCTCCTCCTGCTGTCTCAGGGAAAAATATAGTCATTTAGGCAGATCTGATTCAAAATGAAACGAGGGTGAAAACTGGAGGCTAGGTGAAAAATGAAGGGAGCTAAAAATTTCAAATGTGCTGTTATTTTAACACTAACCCATTTTTCCTCTGTTTCAAATCATTTTAAGCAGAGGGGGAGAAAATAATGAAACTGAAATAGAGTTGTAATTATTAATGACTTCTGGACTTGGATTTTGGAGGCCCAGATAATACCTGTGGCTCTGCCACTGGCTGGCAATGTGGCTCTGGGTATGTCACTTCAATTATTAATGTCACTGTTTCCAGCCTGTGAAATGGAGATTGTAATACTGACCTCTCTGATAAACTTTTCAAGATGTATGGAAGAAAAATGCCCAGTAAAGTGGGTTTTAAGTAACATTACTTATTAAGCAAAAATGTGACCTGAAAATTTCTTCCTGTAAATATTTTTGGATCAAAATGTAACAGAAAAATGTGAAAAGCATTTTTATTTTTTAAATAATGATGTCAGCATTTCCATGGGGGAAAAAATAATTTAGGGATCATAGTCTTTTAAAATCAGCATTCAGTTTAGAGCAGATATAATCCTAATAAAAGTGGTCTTAGTTTTGGCAACTGGTAAACATGTAAAACCTGTTTCCTGGAAGATGACAAATATTTCTTCCCTTTCCCTGCCCCAATATTAACATGTGGAGCAGAATTATTTGGACTATCCAACTGTGTATTTATACAAATGTCTTCTCAGATATGATCTCCTGTGGAGGTTGTCCACTCATAGCAGCTGCAATGTAATGAGTCTGCATAGAGATACTTCATTTGAAAATCAGAAATTTGTAGCACCAAAAAAACCCCATGGTTCTAAATCCTTAGCAGGACAGTTCCTAAGCTTGTGTTCTTGCAGGGAATTTACAGCTTGGGAAAAAAATATGTAATGAAAAGTTCTATATTACTGGATTTACAGAGACAGAACTGAACTGTTCATTAAAGGTATATGAATAGGATTTTTTTGTTTAAAAACAATGAAATAACCCTCTAAAAATTAACTCCCCACAAATGACACTTGTCTCAGGATATTCTATTTTACGTTATGTTTTATTTAGCCTTACTAATATTTTTGTTCAATGTTTAAATGGAAAATGCCTTTTCAAAACAAAACATCAACTAGTTTAATTTTAAAAGTATTGAAAAAACCCTCTTCAATTAAATATACTTTATTTTTTTTCCTTTGCCAAAGCTGACCCAATTTACAAGTAATTTGCTTCACCCTAAAGGTCCATTCTTCATTCACAATCTTTTATCTGCTCTGCTACATGCTGACACCTTTATAATCTATGCCCCTAGAGTGAGCAGGTCAAAGTAGACCACTGTTTTCCAAGTGGCTTCTCTGCTGGGTGCCCAACTGAAACCTGTCCATTCCAGAGGCTGGTGCGAGTATGAATATGTAATCCTATAAATGCTCAAATTGCTGAAAGTAAATAAACAGCAAAAAGCAAGTCGTTATATTTTGTGCTGTGATACTCTCCTGTCTCATTGTTTAAGGTGGACTGAGGAAAAGAAATGGAAGCTGCAATTATAACATGAAAATGAACTGTGTATCTGCAGCTATGTATGGTTTCTGCTGTCTCATGTAACAGCAGACCTTGAAAGCCCTTCTGTGGTACTGCCACCTGGTGACGCTCGGAGAGGAAGGTGCCAACACCAAGGATGCTCAGAACGAAGACTGCCCATGTTACCGCTGAGACCCACAAACCAGGTAATGTCTGGAGCTGGGGCAGAGGCTAAAAAGCTGCAAGACATAGTTTCGTATTTATGGTCTGTATGGACAAAATAGGTGCGTGGGAAAGAAAGAGCACTGAATATCTCTGGCAGGAATGCCTGTATTGGAGAAAGGCAGGCTGTTGGAATTTTTCAGCTTTATTCTCATCTCATTTGAGCAAAAAATATGAAATAAAAATAGAAAATAAAAGTTTAATGGAAATGAAAAAAGACAAGAACTTAAATAGAAATAAAAGTACCACTGGAGCCTGGCATGTCTGCATTTAGTGATACACTTGTCATCTGTGCATTTGGGATGGCTTTTAAGATGGATCCCATCTCTGAACTACTCCAGTTGTGCAGAATAAAACACAAGCCATGGGACTGACTTTGACCATTTTTTTTGCACTAGTAACTCTGCCAATGGTCTGACCGCAGGTTCTGGTACTAGTTTGTTGCTACTAGTTGGCATGAAGGGGACAAACCTTGCAGCTTACATTCTGAATGTATATTGGTCCCAGACTTTTACAAGGTAGACTTCTGCTTCCTTCAACTTAGAGGCATCTGCACATTCCTCTAAGCATTGTGTAGTGACAGATGCATTGAGATACAGAACAATTATTTAAGTTTCATCTCATGACTGCTTTCTGTTTTTTAGACACCTTAACAACTCTTACTACTGAATAAGCCTTCTTAGACCTCCATGTGAAGCCTGCCATTCACATTTCCCTGCTTACAGAGAGGAAATTCTTCCAGGCAGAGACAGCCCTAGAGACCCCGTGTCTGAACTGGCATCCTAACATGCAACCTTACAGAAGGAATTTGCCAGTTTATCAGCTGTGAGCCACTGCTCTCCAGCCTGGAAAGGCATCACAGCAAAAGGTACTCCTATCTGACACATAGCTGCTGAGGAGCCTGTTGCACTTCCCTCTTGCGGTGAGCCTCTCCGCAAGGTAACTACTGCATTCTTTTACCAGTTCCTCCTTTACTCCATGTGGTAGCAGCCTCCGCTTCAAATTTGAAAGCTGTGCTTTCAAGTTCTGCTGAATACACTGAGCTTACAGATGATCACATGGCCAATGACTAGTTTCTTGTTGCTCTACTTTGCTTCTTTAACAAAGTATTTCTATGTGTTTAGTGCTAGGGTTTATTTCAAGTCTAATATTACCCCTCTGCTGAGCAGCAGCAGCAATTTTGTGTATCCTTACAGGTTAAGTTCCTAGCACAAAAGAAAACACTATTGTAGAATCTGGCTATAAATTAAGATTAAGGAGATTTTTCTTATTATTTACCAGCCTAGAACAGAGTTATCTGAACACTCTAAAAGCAGTCTTTTCCTAGGAAAAAAGGCAACCACAGTCTCCAGGGAAGCTACTCAGCTTCAAGAATTGTTTTTTAAACCAGAGCACACCAGGTAGCAAAACTACTGCTTTCATCAGTTTGTCCCCATTCCTTCTGTCCAGAATTTTGTGTAACATGGCAACAGCTAGCAACCAAATGCAACTGGAGTATTAGTTTTGTAAATAAGGAATTAAAGAGAGGCGAAGATACATGAGTCCAGTTCAGAGAGTTAGAAGAATATTTGTAGAAAAGCCGGGCTTATCCATGCATAAGATGTGACAGCTCATTAAGCTTGCTTATTAGCTATTTGAAGGTACCTGAGTAGTTATCACTGTGGGAAAGCAGCCTTCCTGGACACATGCAGAATCTCTCTGGGAGCACAGCTTACAGAAGAGCAAGGTCACAGGAGCAGTTTATAAATAGATTTGGGAGCTGCAAAAGGAAAAATAATAGTAGTTAGTAGGGGACACATCAGAGATAGAAATACGTCTGCTCTCATACTTGTGTTGCAAGGATTTTGCTTAGTTTGTTTAGCCTGAACTTCCGGCTTCCTATTTCCTCTAAGATGACAATGAGAGTTGCTGCAGGCTGTGCAAGCTACACATCATCCTTGCAGAGAGCGAAGAGGAGTGTTAAACAGGAACTAGGACCAATTTCTGAGACTCAAGAAAGTCTGCAGAGGTTTTGGTGCTGCTTCTGCAAAGAGTGAGAAGAGTAAATCTTCCAAGCTCTTGATCAATATGTATTTATGTAATTATATCTTGTGCTATGTGTTAAAGTCTACCTTTCTGTTTTGTAAATATTTGTAAATATTCCTGCAGAACTTCTGTATCATGATCCTTTCATTCGACAGCTTTTGAGTTGATCATGAAAACAGTTCATTCCTGTGTATCCTGTAGTAGAAAGTTAATCTGAGGTACAGGAGGGGGGAGAAATGGTATGCCATTATACTTTGCATTAGCCTTTCCACTTCCTCAATCTCATTAGACTAACATGCCTTCTAGTGTGGAGATTGTGTGTTCAGTCAAGCTGCCTTAAAAATTTTCTTGCACAACATTTTTCTAGTCAGTAGGTGGCATTTAATCAAAATAGCAGCTTCCCAGAGGAACTTTCGTATTTGATACTTCCTTTCTTTGGGGAAAAAAAAAAGATTCTGTTCATTTGATCAAGATGTTTGGTTCTGACACTTTCAAACAAGAATGTTTTCATTTCTGTTACAACCAATTTTTAAATATGGCTTCTTCTTTCCTGTGTTTTTAAAAGTTGATATTGTTTTACTAACTCTGGAATAATTTTGGTGGCATTTAGTTATGCACAGAATTTTAAAAAAGGTAGTTTAAAATCATTTAGGGTATTTCCGTGATTGTATAGTCCAGTGATTCCCCCCTCCACCACCACCAATGACTACTTTTAAAGGAGACACAGAAGATGAGCAAAGCGGGGGACTGTCAAGCAGCAGAATTACACTTGCTGTGTAAGAGTTGATAGGAAAGTACTTCAGGATTACACAGATTGGAAAAGGCTGGAAACCACTTCACTTACCTGACTTCTAAGATGCAGGCTATTGAATCTACGTGTGAATATATATTGCATATATGTGGTTCATTCCTGTTTAAACAACAAAAGCATTGGAAAAAAATCCCATTTTGATTTACGGATTTCTGTTGATGGAGAGAATTTGTTCAAATTTCCAATAAAATGTTTTGAAATAGCAGAATTTCATGTGACAAATTATCCTTATCATGTTACACTGCTAGTACTGATCAAACCTTACCAGTGCCACGGTGCAGGCTGGATGCCGGGAGGCACAGAGGATGGGTTGTAGATTGCCTGGCCTTGCTTAGGCAGAAACGCCAGAAGAAGGAAATGGATTCCTTTCCTGAGACAAGTTAGGAGCTTGACTCCAGCACTGACACTGCAAACTGCTCTGTCTTTTTACAGCCAATCAATCAGCCATGGTGCCAGAGTAGTCAGTGGTGTAACCAGACGTCCCGATCCAGACTAAGAGTGCTTAGGTCCAAGGGGTGCTGGCAGGCAATAGGCAGGAAATCGTTGCCTCACAGATAAGCTGTACGTCTTTACCAGCTACCAGTCTCATGGCTTCATCAGCATGAGCTCCCTTTAATTTAAAGCTGAAGTTTAGTTATCTCTGCAGGTGTACAAATATGCAAGTTACCTTACGATCTGCATAGGGTGGCCATGCATCGGTAGGTGCTGCCTTATTTACCTCAGAGGTGGTGGTGCTGCCTGTGGGCGACAGGCCCGGGCGGGAAGGTCGCCTCTCAAAGGTCCTGGGCCAGTTCGGGGCTGCCCGGCAGCACCAGCAGGAGCTGGCTTCTACTTCCCGCCTCTCCAGGGCTCTGGCCTCCAGGGAAAACCTGGCCAAAGAGGTGGGGCGGCCTTCCCTGCTGCCCCAGGCCTCCCCTCAGGTGTGTGCCAGAGGGAGAGGAGCTGTGCTGCGCAAGCTCACAGTCATGCAGCTTTTCGCTTCATGGCCTGCTGCTTTTGCTTCTTTGGGAAGATTTGCTGAAGGAGCCGAACGCCTCCTTCATTGCAGATTTCAAGGTTTACTGAGAAAAACGATGAGTGAAAATAATGGTTGAGCAGATGGTTTAAATTTTTGAATTGCCTTTCTCTGCGGTCTCTCTGTCAGCTTCTGTTCTGCCATTGAAGAGAGCGGAGGAAAATGAAACAGTGCTGCTTCCCTTTATGATGCTAAAGAAATAAAAAATGATTCGATGAACATTTTTTAATCAACATTCTTTTTATCAAGAAAAAAGAAAGAAGATAGCTGGATTTTAGCAGGAAAGATGAAGAGTAGAAAAAACCCTGCAGCTAGCTCAACTTTTAGACACTTTGCAATGTTGAAAGGGACATGCATTTAACTGGCTTTTTTTCTAGATTGAAGGTTATGAATGTGCAGCAGAAAAATGTATTGTCTCAGCAAAATCAGCTGCATTTTGTTTCTTATGTCTACAAGGAGAGAAACTTGCTGAAGGGAGAAATACAGGCTTTTCGGCAAAACTCCATTCCATTTGGGTTTGCAGTTAGGCTGAACTGTCATCAGCCCTTCAGGCAATGGCAACTGCACAGCAATTGCCAGAGGACATGTTTGCTCTTGGTGTAACCAGTCAGCCCGTTTGGTGAATCTAATGCAGCTGAAATGTACTGCGAATTGGGTTTCAGGAGAAACCTGCAGTAGCTGACCTCCAGCCTCAAGCTGGAGAAGTGCTGTGCTTCCAGCCATTCTGGACCACTAAGATAACTAAGATACCTCGGTGTGGGTGGTATCATTACTGTAAAGGCATGAAATAGGGTTTTTCCACTTGTGTGTGGAGGTTAGAGAGGCAAAGAAGAGAGAAGTTTAATAAGAATCAACATAAGGGACATAACTTGATAATGTGAATCAGTATCACCTTTCTAGAAACTGTAAACCAAGATGAGGGTTCCTCTGACCTAGGTGCCCTGCTTATAGATAGAAATGCAAGTATGTGGGAGACATGCCTTTTTTTTCCTGTGAGACTGGGGGAAAAAGGATGAAGAAGGATTTTTCTCTCAATTTTTGTAGGTGGAGGCACGGTGCAAGGGGTTGTTAATATAAACAGCCCAAACTGACAAAGGGCGTTGTAGGACTGTCTCCTACTACGTTAGCTATTGGCTTGTATTTTCCCCTTGAGTTATTTTTACTACAGATAATTTGGTTACAGCTGTTTTGCTCCAGTGAAGCAGAGATTAAGTGGGAGGGCATGTTGAAACTCCGGACTTACAGTCCTATCAGCAGTTAGCACAGAATGAAAAAGAGAAATGGTGCTTCCTCTGCTCTGTGGATTAAAAATCTACTAATGACTGTGTGGCTGCTTGAGTCCTGACAGCATCTAGTGAGGGGGGCACCACTGGATAGGAGAGGCTCCTGAGAAATAAACGCCTCTGATCAAACAGCATGGATGGGCTTCTGCAAATGACCTTCTGTTTTGTGGTTTTAAACTGACACTAAAAGGGCGGAAATGGAGCACATTTAGGCTTGTTTCTGAGTTAGGAAAGGGAAAACAATGTTCTCTCTGGGTTGGTATTAATATTCTCTTTTGTGTCTCTGTGCTTCTGCCATGCATCTCACCACTGTGGTTTTGGCTAGATTGCAACTGGGAAAGTATCAGCTAATATGTGAATGGCCTAAGGCAGAAAAGTAGTGGATGTGTTGGCACAGCCTTTTGCAGGCTGCATGAGCTTGCTCAACCTGTGCTCAGAGCGGCCCAGAGGCCTTGCAGCCATGTTGGTGCAGCAATGAGTTCAGCCAGACCTGTGCATGCCTCAGTGGGGCTCACTACAGTGGCCAAATGCGACATTCACTGCAGCTGCCCTGGGTGTGGGTAGCTCATAGTGTGACCTTGAATCTGCCTGGAAAACACCCTGTAGATTATACTTAGTTCAGCTAATGCTTTCCAAAACCTGGTCCACTTAACGCTGCTGTCTGTACAGACTGGAGTGGATTATTTTCCTTGGGATATAAGGTGTATTTCTGTTTGCAGCAAAACTACAGAGCTGCTTAATTCCTGGTATAATTTGTAAAGGCATGAGTTAAACCCATGATTTTGCTGCTGCCTCTATTGATCTTTCTTTCAATAAATACATTTCCACAGTAAGGGATGAGAACAATCCCCTGAGGCTCTTCTCCTAAAACATCACTGCACTGGGAGAGGTCCCTGCAGTGTATAGGCAATTGCTGTCCTGTTTTATTACGTAACCCTATCAAACAGTGAAATCAGTCTGTCCAAGACTTGCTGCTTTTACCTTCAGAAACATCAGGAGTCTCCAGTCTGGATACTGCCCTGGCTTAGCTGGAAGAGAAAGTTAGTTTTCCTCCTGAACACTTTTTTCGGCATTTGAGTGAAGTAGATGTTAACAGAAAACAGATAGCTTTAACCACCTAGGATGAAATGCCCTCAGGTTTCAGTCACTGTAAGGCCATGATCCCACTGATTCTCAAGGTCACCGTAAAATTCTCGGGGAGAAGCAGTTTAGGAAACACTTGAATTTCCTGTGTAAAAATGTTTAAACTCCACCACCCCTTAAAAACCAATTATAAAGCCTTTCAGATGTGTTATTAGGGAAAATGAAAAAGCAACTAGACAACTAGGAAGTAGTCTTCCCCCAACCCCATAGCTAATCTAGGCTCCTTTATGTTGTCAGTGAGCTTATAGTGCTTGTTTGCCTCTTGATCTGAGTAGCTGCCTTGACCATTTTAGTAGAGAGGTCAAGGACTTAGCATTCACCTCAGCGTTCAAATATATTTATTTTAAGGGTACTGCATTTGAAGAAGGACTCCAACTGTTGCCTGTCCTTTGGGCACAGGTTGCACAGAGAGCATGAGCTTTGTGGTGCTGTATTCCTGTAGTAGTTTGGTAAACCTTAAATTTAAAAACAAAATGAAACAACAACCCCCATACACACACTCCTTTTCTTTGTGAATATGGTATGGGGGAAAACACTTGGTTACTCTTGACCCAGGGAGAAGCATGCAATGCCTACCAGGTTTATGCGTAAGCTGAATTGTTCTGAGTTGCTTTGGGAACTTGGTGGGTCCTAAGCATGCGCTTCTTTTGCTCTTCACTTCTGCTTTCCTCAGGAAATAAGTGCAGCAGCTAATCAGGTGATTCACAGTGGAAAGTTTAAAGAGCAGAGTGGGAGCCGCTGCATACACCAAGATGCCTAGTAGGACAGAAGCAGTAACGCTTATTTCTCTGGATGTGGTTATTGACTGCAACAGGAGCTGCCGAATCTAGGAGCCCAGGTATGTCAAGAGATTTGCTGTGAAAGCAAAAGGAACAGACTGTTAACTGTTGAAGGAAACTGCAGTATTATCTGCAGCTGGTTTGTTATGGTAGGATCATTTTCAAATAGCAAAGGTTTCGGTCAAAGTTCGTCCTAAACTGCAGTACAAGGAGGAAAAAGGACCGGCAGTTTGCTTGTGTCCTTTAATCTAGGGCTGATAACAGTACTGCAGATGTGAGGGGTATATCTGTTGCTGCTGCTAGTGGAGACTTGTTAGATTTGGTTTAACTGCATGTCCTTACCTAACGAGCTGATCAGAATTGCCCTGGTCTTGTTCCTTTGAGTTTGTTGCAACTATATTGCCCGTGACTGACCAGAAGCATTGTTTGCTCTCGAGATGGGGGCATTACTTCACTTCCAGGAGGACCACATCTCAAAAGCAAGTATACCCAATATCTGTGCTTCTCCCTTGGTTGCAGTAGGGGTATATGCAAGTCGGAGAAGAAACTGTTCCCAATTAGATATTTAGAAGCTGCTTTTTAAAACAGAAAAAATGAAGACTGGGTACATGAGGGAGAGCCTAAGTCAGTTTTATAGTTACTTTTGGATTGCATGAAGATGCTCTTCAAACAAAAATAGAGAGAAAATGCAGTTAAGTGTTTGAAACTGAATTAATGATTTGTGAGGTTATACTGCAGAAATGCCTTGTCCTACTTAGATGTACTCAAAAAGTAAATATATACTTGGACAAATGAAGTCCTAGTGTAAATGAATGCAACTCTTTTGGTAGTAATAGTGTCACAGCTTCTTGAAACAAGCTGAAATGATATTTATATTGCTGAAAAAGTAGGAGGCATGTCCTACTGAAATGCGACTTGTTCTTTGAACAGTATTCAACCTTCTCTAAGCTGACAAGTGTTTTAAACCCCCTCTATTATTTGTGTTCTGTCAACTATTTGTATTTCAAGGCACCAGCCAGGTTGGGCTCTTATTGTATAAAGCGCTGTGCCAGAACTTAGGAAGAGAGAGTACCTTCCCCGTGGAATTTACAATTAAATGGACCTGGCAAGGGTGGGTAGGATATTGAATTTTGCAACTTGTTTTAATTCATTGCAGTCCTTGTATTGGAGAAGATAAATAGAGTGACATCAAAGTGTAAAACTTTTTGATGGTGTTTTTAGGTTTACCTCATGAAATATGTCAAGTATGATTACTAGACATAGGACTGATAGGTGTAGATAATTTAAGAAAGGCAGAGGGAGCTCAAGGAGGAAGAACTGAGGTGATTAAGAGGGACAGAGGTAAGAGAGTATTAGATGGACAGTGTCTGGCACAGTGTTCATTCTGAGGTACTGTCATTTCCTGTGAGCACAGAGTGGTGTGAGCCACAAAGACGGAGTTCGTGATTGAATTGGGAGGGAACTAGAATTTGTGAAATAAGATGGTTCATAAAAGAAATAAGTGATGCCTTCTACTGCTTGGGTCTGTTACGGCATCAGACAGCTTTCCTGGGAAGGTAGTGGTATCCATGGTTTTAGTGTTTAAAATGATTGACTGGCATGACTGTTTAATGAACAGATTTATCTTGGCTGCCAAGGAAAGGAAGGGGGTATAAAGAGGTATCATACTGGATTTTTGGGGTGCTGTGAGCCGTGTGTTTCTGATAGCCACCAGAATCCTGGGTTTTAATAGTCAAGAAAGGGCTACTAGGAAAAGAAATATTTAAAGCAGGTAGTCCTAGTACTAGGGGTCTGATATTTAGTCTAATATGCCTCTTGTCATCTGGACAGTTGGAGTAAATAAGGAGGGAAATTGTAGTCCTCATTTTGCTTTCATGTACTTTTGGTGATTAGAGATTTCCAGGTACACTCAAATATCTGACATTTTTTGCTGATACTTACCATAAAAAGTGTATCAAACTCTGAAATTTGGTATGAGACTTGATTGTGTTTTGGTCAACCATCTTGTCGTGAGACCCTTCTCTGATAACAAATTATTTTTAAATGCATAAGTAAACTTCTTGATCTTGGTGCAAATTGGGATTTTGTAGCTGTATGGGATCATTCTTTGGACTGCTGGAGGAGTTAATCCCAGATAAATATGATTAAAATGTCATTTAAAAAATCATGCTTGTTCAGCCAGTAAGCTTTTAGTATGAGCGTTCTGCTTGTCTTCCTGCCAGCTTTGGTCAGGCCTTTCTTCCCTTTTTTCTTATCAGTCTGAAAAGGCGTAGCCACATTGCAGTGTGATTTCACACAAGCTTCATTTAGAACAAAAGGGAAAATACATTAATAAGTTCCACTTCCTCTCTGTTACCTGACGCTACTTTCTGAATGATGGCATCAGATTTATTTGATATATTTTCACTTTCATGTCTTTTAAAATCTTTATTATTTAGACTTTACTTTTTGTATCATTGTGATATTTATAACTTATCAAAACTGAAATAAGCCGTTAATTTACACTGAGGATCAGGACAAATGGTGGGATGTAGAAGAGAGCCAACATATAAGACCTTTTCTAAAATATCTAAGCTATCCTTAATACCAAAGATACTTGAATGCTGGACCCTGTGATATTGTGATTGGTCTAGAAGAATCGTTATTGTCCAAGAGGAACAGACAACGCAAAGGATTTAGAAGTCCAAATGAAATTGTAGGTGCAAGAAAAGGCTGTTAGGAGGAGGAATATTTAAAGCAGATAGTGCAAGTGGAGACAACAGACTAATACTAGAGGTCTGATATTTGGTTTAATATGCCTCTTGTAGGCTAGACGGAGTAAATAAGGAGGCAAATCATAATCCTCATTTTTCTTTCATGTACTTCTGGAGATTAAAGATTTCCATGTACACTCAAATGCCTTATATAGTCTGTTACAATTAGGTCTTCATTAATGAAATTGTGTGTGCGTATCTGGTTTTAATAGTTTCTGTGGAGAGAGGAAGAATTCTTTCATTACATAGATTCATAGAGTGAGAATTTTTTGAGCGACCAGCCCTGCTTGCCTTAGCTGTGTCACCAGCAAGAAAGGCCTGCTAAGGAAATTATGAATAGAAAGAGAGAAAATTGGCAAACATGTTTGCAGTGCCATTCAGTGCAGTGCAGTTCAAGCAGTGCTGTTGACTGGTCAGTCACTGACCTTCTGAGGCCAGTGTAAGCACTTCATTTCATGTCTCCATGCCTCAGTTTCACCATCTGTAAAATACCTGTGTAAAAGATTTTGGGCTGCTCTATACAAATGACTAAGGTGAATGTAGGCACTGGGAGTGAGTTGCTTGTTACTTAGCACTGATTTAGGCTTAGCGGAGTCGCTTTCAAGGTGAGAGATTTCCCTTAGGAAGGGAATGGTGCCATTTGGGATGCAAGAGCAGCCTCATTGAAAAAGTAACTCTCACTGAAGCCCCTAGAACCATACCCAGGTTTTCTCAACACACTCTACAGCTTCACAATGACTCAAGTGGGCCAAAATCCCATACCAGGGTTAAGTATAACATATGACAAATGTAACTCCCACACAGTCATGAGGAACAGAGTCTTCCTGTTTACTCTGTGCAGACAGTCATCACACTTTTTCTGCTCACAGGGCTGTTGTCTTAACACAGATAATTAAGGAAAACAACAGCAGCGAAACACAAAATGTTGTTGAGGTAGGAAGGTCCAGATTGACAGCCCTGAAGACTGATAAAAATTTCATAGTGTTTCATCTCCTAGTGAAGGACAGAGTATGGACTATGGTAGAATAAGTTACCCTCTGATGTAGTGTGAAGGATCAGCATTTGCATCCAAGTGTAGGTGTCTGCTGTGACCATCAGCTTGCTGCAGGTGGTGTGGTGCACAGTGACAAGATAATGTCACCCTCTTCATCTCTGCAGTATGGAGCTACTGCATGAGTGTGGAAGTGAAACTGGTTCATCTGGCTTGCAGTGGGCAGGACGCAAACAGTAAGCAAGCTGCATAGCTGGTGGATGGCAAAGGAAGAGAATCCCAAATATAGTCTTAGTGTTGGCTCATAATTTCTAAACCAGGCTCATAATAGTCCTTTTTAAAATGTATTTTAAGGGGTGTATGTATTGGTAGTGCAGGAGATCTGACTCAGTTTTTTAGTTACATTTGCTTTTTGGCATTTTTATTGACAGGCTAGAATGGCAATCAGAGATACTGTAGAGAACCTATTTCCTAGAGATGGAGGTACATTGGTCTTTTTCTTTGAGAGGGTATAATGATGTATTAAAGATTCTTCTAGGCTCTTAAAAGACAATATACTTTGTAAGTAAAGTAATGAGCTACGTTCATCTTGGTGACGACTCACCAGCTGCCTGCCCACACTATGATAATTTATGTGTGTCATGTTTTGAGTAGTCAGACAATGTCCTAGACACCAATAAGCATTTGGATGATTTTGATGGAAACTGGAGAAGCCTCATTTCCATCGGTGTAAACATTGGATTATATTGGCTCTAGGTAACAGGGTGAGCTCACAGAAGGCTACAGCAAAGGAATAGAGTTGCTGTGGATTCAAGGCTGTGTTAGTGACCTCCCAGAAGACTATGGATGAAAACAGGGCTGGAAAGTAGATGAGAGGACTTGGGGCTGAGATGAGGGTACCAGAAGAATTCCTCTACCTATAGTGCAAGATTGACCCAGTGTAGGTTCAATTTGATGGAAATGAGGCTGCTCATCAGAATTGGAAAAGAGCCAGTGGCTGCCAGCATTTCTATGCTTCTGAACTCCCCAACTCCAATAATTAAGACTGTCAGCGTCTAGTTTCATGGGACAGTTGGCTGGTAAGAGATGATGTTAACTGTAAATAACACAGTATCTTTAACTTCAGGTCTCATTTCAGCATGGACAAAGCAGCTGACCTCACGTGGCAGCTGGAGGATTCACCTGGCAAAGCAGGACAGCAAAGGCAAAGCCCTGATGATGGAGACAAAGCAGAAGTGCTGGGACAGCCTGCACACAGCAAGGACAAGCCACCCCAGAGCCATACCCTCCAGTGGGAGACTCTAGGCAGACAGTTTGTAGAGTATGAGCAGGTGGCTCCATTTCTCGTCCCAGAGGAGCAACAGAGAAGGCTGCTGGACTTTCTTCCCCTCTTCTTACAGGTTTGTTCTCCTTGTTGCCTTTGGTGCAGATGCCAAGGATGTAAATTTGAGTTTCTGTTGCTCTATCTGTTCTGCGGTCACCCTAATTGCCAGTGGAGTTAATTGGAGCATGATCCCTTTGTCTAGGTGATAATTACATTTTTTCCATTGGGAGCCTGGGGAAACAGTTTCTTGTCCTCCTTTCATCTAACTAACCTGCAATGTTAGCATGAGAAAAGTGTATGGGGGAGCACTGCTCTGCTTTCATGAATGGCTAAATTCTATTCGTGAAGTCGAGGGATATATTGATGAGACAGGCATGTTTCAAAGTGAGTACCCTGTGAAGAGGTTACTTCATGTCTGCCTCATCTATTTTATTACTCAGTTGGGGGCTGAGCACAGTTTCAGTCTGGGAAAATGTGGTTGTGGCACGCAGCCAGCTAGGGGAAATGCAGGGCTACAGTCTTAAGATGGAATTTTTGGGTTAATGACAGTGCTGTTGTCTACTTTTAGTGCTTGAGAGAGGAGCTGTGTTATAGATGGGGAAACTGTGGCATGAGGAGAGGAAGGTCATACTGTGGGTGAGGGATACAGCTGAGAACTAGAAAATTTTAGTTTGCAGGCTGCCCTACCCCACGCCCTAGAGCTTCCATCAGCCAACAATTTCTGAGATGGCCATATTGAAAGGTGAGACTGGAAGAGCTCTGTAATGAATGGGTTGGGTTTGTTTGCTAGAGTGTATGAAACATACAGGGAACTGTTTGAGTGGACCATACTGCAAGAGAATGGCAGAGCTTAACATTGAGAGGAGCAGAAAACCTGGCCTATCTTTAAATGTACTGTGGCCGTGTTGTAGTACAGAAGAATTGTTTTTCTTATGAATTACCTTGGGTATTTATGGGTATGGAATCTCTGTTTTTACACTCTCTCACTATGTAAGTCTTTCAGAAAGAAGATAAAAAATTCTTGGTGAAACCATATTTTAATGACGGAATATTTCAGCCATCTGTACTTGTGAGTTTTCAGTGCTTTTGAGTGACCAAACTCAGATCCATCTCTTCCCTACCTAGTTCAGCTGGTTTTCTAAAAAGAAGTTAGTGGGTAGGTGAGGAAAAAAAAAGTCAATGACATGGTCACTCTGTTTATATGGAAGCATTATGGGACATAAAAAGCGATACTCTGTAGTGAGAGGGACATTTTGAACTGTGTGTGCAGGGAAATCACTGTGCTCAGGGCTATGAAATCTTTGGTGTCCATGACAGTAAAGGAGGTATAACTTCCAGATAGTCATAAACATTTCGCTCAGCTGGATGGAGCACGAACATGTGAAGCTTGTAAGTCTTGCTGCAGAGCAGGACTTTGAAATTGCTGTAGATACTGGTGTCAGTTTACAGCACTGAAACAGGTCACCCGGTAGTGTCAGTGTGATGCAAACAACTGAGTTGCAAGTAGGATCTGGTGATGCCTGTGGTGAAGAGTTTGCTGTGTTTGAGTACAAGGTTGCCCTGGTCCAAGCCGGTGCAGACAAAATGAATGAAAGAGTCTGAAAAGGCAGTGAGTGTATAGCCTGGAGTCTCAGAAGGGGCTTTCTCATTTAATCTAAATGGCCCTACAGATATTTTACGATTACTGAACAAAGCTTTCACTTTTCACCACTTCCTCTCAATGTCTGGATTTGTTTGCATAGAAGAGTGTCCTTTCTGAACCAAAGGCTATATTTGGACAGAAGAGCTGTTGCTCTCTGCATATGTGCCTACACTGGAAACGAATCTCTCTCTGCATATGGCACTACATGTGCTGGGGCAGAGTTCGCTCTCTTGGGAGCTCACCACCTCTTTATCATCTCACAAAAATTCTGGCGTTGCAAAGGGGCAGTGTTCCTTGCGCAGCCTTCAAAGAATGCTCTTCAAAGTCAGATAAGACTGATAATTTGGCAGTTTTCTGTAAAGAAGCACCTTCTTGTTCCATGGATCTGCTTTTTAAATGGCTTGCTGAAAATTGCACTGTTCTTTTTCTGAGACAGCATAGCAACAAGATGCAACCTTTTTGCTTGGAGCAAAAGCCATCTGTTCTGCTTTTCCTAGAGCTGTTTTCAGACTTCCTATCTTCCTTCCTCCTGAAGCTTCATGGAAAACATACGTGCTTAATGCTTTGAGGGTATAAATTCATCCCAAGAAAGATAAACTTTGTTGTGGAAGATAGTCTCTCCAAACTGCTCCCTCCGGCTCTTGTAAGCAATGTATTGCAGGATTTTTGTGAAATTCTTCTGCTAAGGTTTTCCTGCCTCAAATTTACAATGAAATTGAAATTCCCAGATCTCAAGGTTTCTGAATTCTGTTGCAACTTTAGCTTTTGAACACCATATAGTGAACATGAAGTAAGCAAGTCTTGGTGAGATGAGATTATGTAGAACAACTTCAGATTTGCTGATCATTAACTAAATATGAACAGCAAGAACGGCTTTCAAGCAAAGGTCATTTTTTGGAGTGAAACTTTCAAAGGACTGAGGAAATTGTTGTTACTGAACAAAGGTGACAAAACCTATAAACTCTAGAAATCTTAGGAATTAAAAATTGAACAGCAAAGCAGGAAATCACTTATTTGTCATGACACAGGAGAAATAAACTTTAGTACCAGTGCATCAAAGGACAGCTATTCCCCAGGAGGCAAGCTGAGTATTGCTAAGGGACTGGCAATATTGTGCATATGCATATCCATCATGTGTTTCCGTTCTCTAGGGCTGAACGTCACATGCTTTAAGGTTGTAGAAAATGATTTCCTGAATTGCAGTAATGCTCACAAAGAGGGGATTTTAAATTCCTAAAGGGTATTTTGGCTACAGAATATATTCAGAATGGAGATGCGAATTTCTCATTAGCTTAACACTTCATTTTGTGCCCTAAGAGAGAGATTCTTCCCCTTCACTTTTCTTAGGTGTATCAGTGGAGCTTTGCAGTGCTTTGTAGGTCTTTAGGTGCAGATGTGTGGTTAGACCGTTTTGGCCTTGCATCATTGATTTAGGAGTACATTGTGGAGGATCTGGCCCTTTAGCTTTGAGTCATCGTGTCCCTCCCCATATGACTTTTACTCCTTTCATGTACCAGCCTTCTGCTTTGTGCTAAGCCCCTGGGCTGGCTTGAGCAAATGAATCTCAGTTTGTTGTACGTGTTATGAAGTTCTTATGGAAACTGCCTGGCTTCCTTCTGTTTAGCAGGGGACTCTGCATAAGCCCTCTCCCTCCTTGGAGGATTTTCATCTCTTGCTTTTACTTTCTTTGTTTGATCATGCAGATGCCAGTGCATCTCTGTCTTTTTGTCTTAGAGTGCTTTAGCTCTTGCTCAGTTGGATGGAGAGAGAGGGCACTAACCAGGAGCCACCAGGAGATGTGGGGGCTCCTTACTCACTGATACTCCTTGATATAGAAGGAAAAGGTGGAGGAGGAAAATGTTAGTCATCTGCTTGTGATTCAGGCCTAGGCTGGGGGTTATTTTAATGTGCCCTCTGTATTTTCCCTCTTGGTGTCTCAGAAAGTATCAGAATGTACTATTACATGGCTGGCTTTTGAGCTAGCATCACTCCATGAAGTATGGAATAGGAGGGACAGATGGCAACAGCAAACACAGGGAACTTATGGCAGAATCTTAAACATGTAGAAACAGGCTTAAGAGAAGGAAAGAAAATCAGATTACATTGATACTGTATTATTTGAGTTTCCCCTGAAGGCAGACATCCTGGAATGGAGTCAGGTTGATATTCTTCCAGATACAGATCTTTTATAGGCTCAAAGATGAATATGGAACTGATTAGGTCTGTTCTTAAAGGAGAGCGTATTCTAGAGGTTGGTGGCTGACCCACAGGAGGATCACCTGTAAAATCAAATCAGAACATTAGTGGTCTGGTCTGTAGTGAGATGGACTAGCTAAATTTTTGCACAATGGTAGCATTGCTATGAACCTTTGATTACTGCTCTCTGCTGTGTCTGGTCTGAACTTCTAAAATGCGTCCTGTTCTTTCTGTTAGCAGAAGAGTGAGTATAACAAGTCCTTTCTGAATTGTTCAGAGGGTGTTCCTCTTTGAGGCAGAGGGACGGGAATCTATCACTGCTTTCTTCTGAAAAAGGGTATAGCTTAATGACAAACATTGTATATTCTTAAGTGGCTGTGTGGGTTTCTTGTCATTGTGTTTGCCCAGCTTGCTTCTGGTCTTTACAGATATTCCCTCACTTCTGCATCAGAAGTAGAGGAATCAGTGGACCTTGCTCCTGCAACTGAGGGTCTCTGAAAATCATTTATGGTCAAAATCTGCAAAAACTAGCTTTTTTTTTTTAATATTGTTGGTTGATTGAAAATTAATTGATAGGCACACTGTGCAATTTTATTTCTCTCTTGTAGCTGAGAAAAAAGAGTTGGGTGCAGTTCCAGACAGGTCAGTGCAGTAAAATGAAGCAAAAACCAGGTGCTTGCCTGATTGCTGACAGACAACTGACACTTTGCGGGGAAAGAAATAGCTCCTCCACAAGCTGCCATCAGCAAAGAAAGAACAAGTAATTGAAAGCAATGGTAGGGAAGGAAATAATGTTTGTAGAGGATCTTCTTTCACAAAGAGCTGCACTGATTTCTTGGCAGACAGTATTATGGGTTGTCTGCTCCAATTATTTTAGGAGAACAGATGTGTTACTAATTTTGTTACCTTCCTTTCATCATCTGGCCTTACAGCTTGATTTTCCTGAACTTTTAGAAAGAGGAAACTTTTGTAAAGAAAATTTTCAAGGTTGCTGGGGACAGAGGTGTCTCAGCCTGGTATTTAGAGGTGAATGCTGCACTATTGCTAATACATTGATGTGTGTAGCATCGGATGTTCTATATAAAAGTAATGGTACCTGATTCTCGGAGGCCAGTTGGATGTGACAGTATTATTCTACTGGAATATCTTTTTAATTTGCTTTTGCTTTTTTTTTTTTTTCCTTCCCAAAGTCAAGGCAGGGACTTGGCAGTGCTAGGTTAACAATTGTCCTTAACAATTGGCCTTAATGATCTTAAAGGTCTTTTCCAACCTAAATGATTCTATGATAAACTTATTTATAAATTGTTTATAAACTTGTGTATAAATTTGTTTTCCTTGGGTAGCTATGCATTTAGGACTATGCCTTCCTATTTAGGGGTGCTTATTATAGCATAGGAAATGTTTAGAAATCCTGATCTCGTAAACATTTACTGTCATCATCTCAGCATTTTAGAAGTGCATTTTTTGCTACATCAGCACCAATCTGTACTCATGATGTAAGCTGGCTTGTAATGTTATAAATTCCTCGTCAGGCAAGGTTGTCACTCCAGGTGTGGCAGCCTACATCTTAACCTCATAGACAGTTGGGTTAGGCAATTCATATTGCTGCAAAATCACATCCAGTGCCTTTTCGGCTAGAATATTGCTGTATTTTCAGCCCCTTTCCCCATGTTTTCTTTTATTTCCTTAGTTTGCAACAAAGATTATTTCTGTCTGGCAAGAAATGCTGATTTTATGAGCCTTACTTTCCTCCCAAAATAGGGTAGAATTGAAAGGCAAAAACTTTATGAATGTGTTAAAAAAAAAAAAAAAACACAAAACAAAACAAAAAAACCCAAACCAAAACAAAAAAAAACCCAAAGGATTTTGCTTGTTTGTTCTTTCTGTGATTTTTATAAATTTATTGACTTGAAAGAAATAGTTCAGTTTCAGGTGAATCTTGGCCAGTATACTGCTAACTGGGAGCAGTAGTCCTGTATTACCATGGTTTCTTTTTAACAGATCTGTTGCAAATGCTCCATGAGAGCAGCAGTTCCAATCCCATTTCAGTCTCTAAGTAGTTGAGACTGTGCAATGACTTGCTGAACAGAGAAAATAAAATTTTTATTTTTAATTTTTATTCAATTAAATACTCAAGTTCTGTTTATGACTAGCTTTAGTTTTGGGGAGACCAGTTTTTGGAGAAGGATGTAGTTTTATTGAAAAATTCTTGGACAACTGTAGCTGTAACCTCTTCAGGGTACAGGGTGTTTATGTTGTATTTCGAAAGGGACTAGCATGCTTTTTGATACAAATAATTAATGGCACAGGGGCTATGACAAACATTTACATTGTTTTGATTGTATTCAGTGGAAAAAATAATGTAAATGCTCTCTAGTAGGTGCGTTACATGATTCAAAAGGTAGTTCCAGGTTGAGTTCTGTATCTGTAGTGTCAGGCTCCTGCCTGCCTGGCAAATACTGCTTAATGGACTACGCTGTCTGGAGATGGAATTTTGCAGGGGAATGTTAGATTTATGTTTGTTTATTTATATTTATTAGTACTTCTCAATCTACCGAAGACATGCTGTATCAGAAAGACTTAACAGTTACACTTGGATTTCAGGCCTGGGAACAGTCTTCTGGAGTGATCATATTCCCCAACATTCAGCTGTTAGCCAGTGAGGTTTCCAAGCTTCTGACAAAAGAAATTAAGAGGAACCTCAGTGGAAAGCCTGCAGGTAATGATCCCATACCATATTCAGCGGATCCACTTCTTCTGGGAATGTGCTGTCGTTCAGCTGTCCTCTGTGCTTACCATGAGAGGAATAAAGGGGGAACGGGAAAATGCTAAATGTAGCAAGCCAGATCTTTAGTAGGTGTGAGCTAGCACTGGTTTTGGATGATTGCACTGAAGATCTGGCCTTGTATGCCATGCTGACCTTGGTTTTGGAACTTTTGTAGCTGGAAATGTATAATACTGCAGCTATGCAGTAAAAGAGTAGGCTACACACTATTCTGAGAAGCTTTCTTTAATGAGAAAAATATTGCTAGCCACACATAGCTTTCCTGGTGGCTGTTGTACGTTCTTTCTTTGCCCTGATCAGCTGGCAGGCTTAATGAACTGAGCTGGTATTCCCAGTGAAGCTTGTCAGTTTGAAACGTGGTTTATATAAACTGACCTGAGCCTGATGCTGGATCAAAATCCTTTTAAGTCCTTCTATTCACTTCAGTGGACTCCTGCTACTGTAATTTTGTTAAATTTGTCAGATCTGTTAAGAAAGGATCAATGCAGCATTTTCATCATTCATTAAGGAATTAAAGTTTAATGTGTTTGTGGTAACAGAGGAAGCTCGTCTGGCTTTGGAGCAATTGCTACGACAGAAAGGGGAAGCAGAAGATGGCCGTTTGCTCCTGAAATCAGTGTATCTGCTCTCACAGACTGACTTGGTAAGAGAAATGAATACAAAGGGGTATTTTTGTTTGTTTTGTCTTGTTTTGGTTTTTTCCTTTTTATTTTAGAGAAGCTGGGTAGCCACCCCAACAGTGGAACACCTAAGCTTCATAACATTTGTGTTATCCCCAATGCTTTGTGCTTCAGCATGCCCAGCGTATACAGTCAGATAGAGGACACATCACCAGGTTTATAGTCCAAGCTTTTCTAAAAGAGGGAAGTAAGTGCTCTGTGCTTTCAGATACCCTTTCTGTTTTGATCATCAGGCAGCTGTTTTTTCTAGTGTTCCTCTGATTTATCTTTTTTTTTTCCCATTGTGTATCACTGCTCTTCAACCTTTCTTTGTCACTCCAGCTTATATATCAAAAAGATGACTAGTGAGGATCTGTCTGTCTGGTAATGCAGTGGCTGAGTTTTCCATCTTGATAGCCTCTCACTCTGAAGCATTTCAAAGCATTTCACAAACTCTACTTGTACAGCCATCCTGAATGCAGACGGGCATCAGCAGTGCAGCCTGCTGATGGGCATCAGGGGTACGCTTATCCCTAACACTGAGCTCAGCAGTTTGTCTAATCGTTATTCAGATACATGAAAATAAAATCTTACTGTCAGCTTCTAATGGACATGTTCTATGTTGTAAGGAGCTCTATAAAATTATATATAGTTAGTCACAGCATGAAGTTCCTGATGAGGTTTGTGTTTTTCACAGATTTAAGACATTGCTAATTTTTGTAGCACACACACTCACAAAACTTCATATCACAAACCTCACTCTACTGTTTAATTTGCTGCTGATTTTTGTTTGGATTATTGTGTGCCAAGCAGGCACACTGGGACTTCTCTGTAAGTTGTACACAGCCGTAGTGAAGATGGGAAGAATCTAAGTGTTGAGAAACATTGTGGAGAAACAGTGTCTCTTTTATTTATAAAAGCTATAATTAGAAGTGTGTGTGCAGTTATTCAGTATGTTACAAAAGCAAAAGCATTATAGTTAAATTGCTGCTGTGCTGAGTCAAGGAGGGAATGGAGAATTCATGCTTTTAATATACCAGGCCTCTATAGCTGCAGGGTGTCCTATGAACTCATGATAAAGGAGGCACTGTCTGCCCCTGGACTTACTGCTATTTTAGCTGCTAGTTAGTTTGCAGGTTGTGTGCTTTGTCGACTGTAGGTCTCCTTATGCAGGACATAGTAAGTATCTCTGCCAAAGCTGGAGTGAGAAGTCCTGGGAATAGCTACGGCAACACATGGTCAGTGTGTTTACTTCTGCCAAATGGATTTGTACAGCCATGCTATATGATTGCCGCGCTTGTGTGCCGTAGAGTACTTGTAAGGATAAAATGCTCAAGTAGCTCCTTCATCTGCCATGACTACACTCAGTGTGTAGAAATACAAGAAAACTCTGATCAGCTTCTGGAGGGGCTGATTTTTATTTTCCTTACTTAGAGAACTATGTGGAACATCATTGGATCTGGCCTTCCAGCTGCTCTGATGCAGTGCCTGTACCTTTTCTTTACTTTTCCTCTGAAGAAAACCAGTGATGATGGAAAGACAAGTGAGGATGACACTCAAACTCAGGAAATGCTTGTTAAGGTGAGATGCGCCTCTGGGAGTTCATTTGCCCTGAGTACTCAGATGTTCACTTAGGCTTTTAGCTGGTGAGTGATTCAAACTGCCAAAAAAGGAGTAAATTTGGACTGAAAATGATTGAACAAGCATCAGGAGCAGTATAAAACAATCTGAGATAATGCCACTATATCCCTTTTTTCTTTTTGTTAAACAAAACAACATGACTTTGTAAGTGGGGAAAAAAATCCATTGAGAGTATCCTGGCGATAGTTTTGCTTGTTCATTTCACTGCATCCTTTCTCCTGGCATTAGTATCAAACTATAATGCCCCCCTCCAAATGGATTTTTCTTCATCTCCCAGATATTTGTAGAAGTGTTTATTGTAGCTGATGTTTGTTTGCCTTTCAGATAATGCTTAACATGTACAGAGAGGAACAAGGTGTAGAGGAACTTCTGGCAGCTGATAAGCTTCAATCATTAATTATAGCAACTGCTTCCCTCTGGGACCAGTGTAGCCACTCGTGGAAAGTACCTACAGGCCGTGTGCTGAGAACAATTTCAAAGGCTCAGACCAAAAACAGCATTGTGTACCTACAAGGTTTGGTTTAGTAATTTGGATTCTCCTTTCGTCGTAGCTCCACTGAGAATGAATTCTCAAGAAGAGTCTCCCCGGGATGGATAGATTTTTGTTTCTACATCATCTGGTAGTCAGTCAGTTGCAAAGTATGGGCTCTTGGCTTTCTAGACAGGAGCTTTATTTAGTACTGATAGCCATCTGGAAGCTGAAGTTTTTTCTACATAAAAAATAAAATTACAGGCAAGAGCCAATCTCACCTGATCACACTAATGTAGGCAAGGACAAGATGTATTATGTTTTTTTTAAGTTGTGTGACTCAATGTGTGAGCCTAAGGCTCATGCACACTCTAAATACAAGGTTGAGGGCACTGCCAAAGGAACAGTATCTTTTGGGACAACATCATGATTGGTTGAGTTACATCCTCATGTCTTCCTAGGCTTTATTAGAGTAAGCAGTTTTTTTGTTAAGAAGTGCAAAGGCCATGAGTCTCAATTTCTTAGAAGGAAAAAAAATAGTTTTATAATCCACACTTTACTGTCAGTATTCCTTGTTATGGAGTAACTGCATAGAGGTATTTTTATTTTTTAAAATAAAAATTTGGTTTCCTGGGTGAGATTGAAAGACTGGAGAATAATAATTCTAAGAGTACTGAACTGTTTAGATATTTTGAAGCTGTCCTGGAATGACTGGCCATCAGATTAGACAAGAAAACTAGGCTTCATCGCTCACAGCAAGATGTGTATACCACATTACATATGCCTCATTGAGCAAAGAATTAATCTGTGAACTCTGCACAGAATATGTGATTGACTTAGTACAAGACAATTAAATATGTCGGCCTCCACTTACCTTGTATTCAGGCAGCTGGATTCACTGTATATGAATCTTGGTGAGTGGGTGGATTGGAAGTTTGTACTCCTGAGACTGAATCAGCTTCTGGTGGTTAAGCAAAGAAATGCATGCATACTTTAAAACCAGAAATGTTCTTCATGTAGCTTCTGAGATGAGTGTGGTGTTCATATATCCTTTTGTCTTTTCTTTCCAGAAAAAGAGTGAACTGACTCCTATTTTACTGGGAAATAACTTTGAACTTCTTGTTCCATTTTTGTTAGTAACTTTGAACTTGTTTGACTGTCAGTTCTTAAATACCTGCTATATTTATTTTTTTTTTTCCCCCACAGCTGCGGACTGCATTAAAATAGCTATTCAGAATCTCTTTAAACTGGCTGATACCCTACCTGCTTGTGATGTGTGTGAAGCTGCTAGTATTGTCTTGTGCTTTGTGAAAGATTCCTATCCAATATCACCAGCTTTATTAACAGAGTTTGAAAATAATGATGGCTACCAACTCCTACTAAAAATTTTACTCAGGTAAGTAGAGAGGTTTTTAGTGGGGTTCTAGAGGATGGTAAAACTTTGTTTTCAGAACGGATGGTGGTCTGTTTTAAAATATGAATCATGTAGGTAATCCCGTGTGGATGCAAAGCCGGTAATACCCTGATACTGGGTCTTTCATTGCTGTTTTAGGAAGGGAAGCAGTACATAACTTCTTCTACTGAAACCATAATGGAATTAATGGTAGAATAAGTTAGTCTACAGGTGGGATAGGGACTTACCTAAGACAAGATAAAGGTTCTTCATCAATTAGTATTAGAGGGGATGTAGGTCAGAGATATTTGTCTCAGTTAACTCTTGATGCAGGAATGCAGTCAGCTAGGGAAGGAAAGCTGATCTCCTTGCTGTGCAGAAAACAAACAAACACAACACCACCACCCCCCAACTTATATCTGAAATGGTTATGTTCTTCAGAACTGAGAAGAATATGAACATATCAGGACAAATCCCCATTAGTTATCCTAATCAAACATACAAAGTAGAATCTTTTACTCTCCTTGTCTCCTTGCATTGTCTAACCAGGCTCTGAGTTTGCTATGTCAAAACAGTACATTATACCACTTCCCTGAAGCACTGAGGGGCTTTTTTCTGGTTTTCTTTAATATCATATGAAGAAAGCATTTCCAGTTCTTCTCAATCTGTTGTTGTTTCCATTCTGGCTTTGCCTTTTCTTGTACTTCTCCAACACTTGCAAGAACTTTTGTCCCTGACCAGTATATTAGACTGAGGGGGGGTATTTTGTAATTTGGATCTAGAGGATTATCATTTCAATCATGAATCCAGAGATATCCATAGATGAGTATGATTTCTGATTATTTTTGGATGGCACAAAATTATTAACCTACATTGGACGAAGTTTTGTCTTTTTCTGGCAGTGTTTTTTTTTTTAGTTACCATAGATTGTCTCGCTTTCCCTTATAAATAAGCTGTGTTGAGAGTATATTTCTGATTAAATTCTATCCATATAAGGGCAGAAACACCCAATCTTTATCCATAAGGGCTATGACTGCCCCCGTCCTTTTTAACTGATGTAACTAGGCTAGAGAGACAGAAATAGCATACAGGTGCTCAGGGCTTCAGATTAGTCTCCCTTCCCTGGCAGAAAGGGATAGACAGAGCACCTCTTTCCTGAACACTTTGTGTGACCAGGTTTCCTCTTCTCTGGTGTTTGGAATTTCTTTTCAGGTAAAAAGAATGTTGCTGATTGCATTCTTTCCCACCAAAATGGATACTAGCATTTGCCCTGGCCCTTTTTTTTTGTTTGTTTATATCAAAACAGAACATATTTGTTTTTTCTTCTGAGATTTTCCTGACTTCCCGTATCAGTCTATTGCTCTGCTGCTAACCCACACCCAGATGCTGCAGTTTTCCTTAAGAACTGACCCCTCTAAGCAGTACAGAATAGGACAATATGACAAGCAGCTCTCTGCCCTTTGACAGACTCTCACTTCAGTCTAAACTATGGCAAATCTGGGGTTACAGTTCAAACTGTTTCCTTATGTAGGACAGACATGCCATCTTCATGTCTGATTCACAAAGTGCAGGCAATACAATATTTTTCCCTTCCTAATGACTGAGATTTTTCTGTTATTTATCTCAGTAAGGTAAGTCCCTTACCTTGCCAACCTTTATGCCTATCTTTTAATGTGAAGTATTAATTTTTTGATCTCTCACAAAATTTAAACTTTTACTCCCCAAAACAAGCATTCTTTTGGAGAGAATTACTTTTTTTTTTTTAAAGAAGTACACGTAACTGGACTAAAGTCCAACATTTATCTTCTTTTTCTTCAGAAGAATCTTACAGTGTCACTTCAGTTTTCTTCTTCAGTTTGTAAGTTTTGTTCTGATTCAGAATATGCTACCATGGTGTGGAGTTACTGTTTGTAAAGTGGTTAAACAAGTCACAGAAATAAGACAGACAGTAAAATAGACTGGGGAGGAGTGGGGAGTAAAACGGGTAGCTCATGTGTGCTCAGTACCTGGTGATAAATCCAAAACGTTTGTATTACTAAGGCATGAAGATATGACTATGCCAAGTTTTGTTCCTAGATGTGAGGGGTTGCAGCAAAATGAAGGAGATCCCTATCTGGATGAGATCTTGGACATGCTGACTTGCCTTACAACCTGTGGAAAAACTGAACTGAAAGTTTCTGGCAACATTGTACACCCACAATTACCGCACTTTAATTTTGAACAGACACGGTCTTCTGGTACAGTATATATATATACGTATATATGTGGCTATGTAGACGGGTCATAGAAAAATGAAGTTCTGATCAATATGTGTTTTAAGATGGAGGAAGGAGTATGAGATGGCATCTTCTGATCTATGTGCTTAATGCTGCAGGAGCCTGAATGCTACCTACATCAAAATGAACTGACCGTGTCAGCTGTAGGGTCTGATCCAAGGTTGAGAACATGCCTCCCAATCACATCCCTCATGTCTGTGACTCCTATTTCCACTCTCAGAAATAATTTAACATTGTAGTTATGGTGCTTAGAGTCTTAAATAGCATTGATGTAAAAATGATCTCACCTGGTTTTACCCCACAGGAATGACAGTGAAAAACCTCCAGGCTTTTCAGGTGTTGCAGTCCATTTTCCAGAAAAGTAATGATCAGCACCTGGGTGGAAGAATCTTGGCAGCAATTGGTACCATATGGGCCTGGGACACAGTGAACTTCTTTCTTCTGGAATGGACACTACAACCTATCAACCAGTTTACTGACATAATCCATTTCAAACCACACACAGTCCAAGTCCAGTTCTTCAGACTGGTGGAGTCCATAGTGCTAGACCTGTCCTATGTCCCTCATGAAATTTTGAAGAAGGTTCAGTATTTGATAAAGGAAAATATAGTGCCATTCTGCACCTTAACAGCTCTCCGGTGTCTTCTCAGCATGACCAAGAAGGACCTGTTATTCAGCGACATATTCCGTGACTCTGGGCTCTTAGGCCTACTGCTGGCACTTTTGAGGAAACAAGCCAAGATCCTGAGGAAATCAGGTACAACTTAATGTCATTCACAATGACTGTTGAAGTAGGCAGATCAATAGGAACGAATGAACCTCTTTCTACGGGCAATTTATAAATTTTATATACTGAGTAGCTAGATTTTGTCTGCAAGCCAACTGGCCTAAGTTTATAACATACTAAGGTGGGTCCTCTCTGAAATCTTAGCTGTTTATCATTCTATTTGCTAGACTAAACATTTCTGGTCTATTCTTCACCATGAATTATTCTGGAGGGTACCATTCAGCCCACACTTTTAAACACATCTGAATTTGGGGTTCTCTAGAATGCCAGCTTGAGAGTAGAGGAAGAAAGAGTTTTCCACAGTGCTTAGTTCCTCTGGAAATAACACTTAATCCTGAGGACTGATGATGGAAAGCAGTTTCTTGAATTTTGGCCATGTACTACCCACAATTACTACCACCCGTTGTCATCTGATGTAGTTATCTCCTATTATGAAAACAGGAAGGTGATAGTCCTGGTGTGGTAACTCTGGGGTACAGCTGACTTAGGGGACGGGCTCACATATTTAAAAGTTTATAACTGCTATTTTAAAGAAAGAAAAATGCATAATAACATTTTCTATGCCATATGAATTGGGAAAAACCTTTAAATTTCAGTGCAACAGTTGTTTAGTAAAGGAGGAGGGACCCAAAGTACTGGGTATAACTTCTGATGCAGCAAGCACAAATGAATTATTTATACACATTTATTTCAAGCAACAGAAGGAATATAAATTTCACCAGAAGTTCCAGAGTGCAGACATCCATTACCTGCAAGGATACTTAGATTTACATTCTTGATATCAGAGAACTAGAGTTTTGTACAAGAGTACTTAGATAAGGATTGTCAAGATAAATACCAAGGTTTTTGAAAACTTATATTCTGGGTATGAGCTGGTGCATAGGGGCTTTCTTCTGTCTTTGCATTAATTTCACTGCTTTAGATCACTTGGTGATCTAAATGTTATAGAATAAGTGATTGAATGGCTATGTAATTTGAAATTTAGACACACAGATGAAGAGGGACAGGTGGAAAGATGCTGTGTGAAGTGATCACTACTTCCCTCTTTTGGTTTCCAGAAATTTAGCCTGCAAACTTCAAGACTTAGATATAAAAATAACCTACCTTACGCTGTCTGATCCTGGAAATGTTTGCCTTTGAACCTGCCAGGGGTTTCTGCTCTTCACTTTTAGTTTAAGTATTTAAATACTCCCTGTTGCTATAATATTTTACCACTTCATAGCTCATAATCTGTAAAGTTCTTTTATTTGTGTGTGTTCCTACTAGGTATCACTAAACAGGTAACTCTACGTCAGTTGGGAAGTGGAAACACCACTGTTACCAGTATTTCCTATAGTTATGTGGGAGATCTGGGCTGCAGAGCATAGAATCAGACCTGTGTTTCCCAATCTCAGACTAGACCCTGATGACTAGACAATGCCCTGTCTGTATTTTGTTGTTCATTTTAAGGTTCAAGTAGCCTGTAAGTAACATTTAAGAGAAAACTAGAATTTGCTGGAGAACTGGTTTTCCTTTTTGGTTTAATATATTTTAGCTACAGTTAACAATGTCTTGTATAAATTGTATTATGACTTTTAATATACTGACAGCTGGAACCCATCTGTCCAGTCTGGAAGAAGGCACTGAGAAGGAATTAAATGCTGTGATGCTGAAGATGGTGGCTGCCCTTACAGTGGGGTCTGTGAGGAACACTGGTAAGAAATGACATATGACTGCATTACCTTTGTGATATTTGGTGGTAAGTGGCCATGATGTCTTTTAAGGAGCACCAACAAATTTTCCAACTTTTGTGCTTCAGTGAGAAGTGGAGGACAAAAGCTAGAAGTGTAGGTATAACAGTATTACACCAGGAAGAAATGTGGCAAATATATTCTCATCCTGCATAATGAGCCTTATCCCAGTAGTCACCCTGCTTCCCTCATCAGTGTGGATACTCCTGAAGTGTTTACATGGAAAACACAAACTTACCTTGTGGAAAACAACACTCTCGTGTGTGAGTTTTGTATTGTTTGTTCATCCAGATTTTCTTTCATGGTATCGATTATTTGAAATCTTGATGGGATCAGATGCGTGCTGGGTAACACTCATATGTTTAGTATTGGCATACCTAAGAGGTGTATGTGTGGGAAATCTTGTGGAACACAGTAATGCAGAAGTGAACTTTTCTGAATACTGGAATCCACTCACTTAATTCACTCTTGAATCCTAGAATCATCATGTTTGCAGCATCTTACGCAATGCAAACATATTGCCACAAATTATCAAATAGTCCCCTTCATAAACTAAAGAGATGTTTAAGCTGAAAACTAATAAGGCGTCTTTTCCTTTTCATTCATTATTGTATTGGGAAGCTGTCATCTCTGATGATTACAAACCATGGTCATCCAGTCATTTTATCCCTAGTTGTTCTTGTACTGTTCAGTTTGTGTTGTCTTTAGCTGAATGAGGTCTTCTTCTTGCGTCTCCTGCTGTATTTGTAGAAATTTGGCACTTTACACCAACACTGAAAATCTGCCTGTGAAAACTACACGTAAAGGATAGTTTAAGTAACAAATGATACCGTATTTGTTCCCAGTTGTTCTGAAGGACTACGGAATGGTGCCATATATCAAGATATTTTTGGATGATGAGTGCTACAGGACTGCTACTCTCAGCATCTTGGAGCAACTATCAGTCATCAACTATGAAGAATATATGAGTATTATTATTGGGGCCCTCTGTTCTTCTACTCAAGGGGAACTACAGCTGAAACGAGATCTGCTGAAGGTAATTAATGTGGTTTCTGACTTCATTGTTGTTTTCTTGGAAACTGCTTGGCTTGTGGAAAATTACTCTTAATCTCACCCCTAGCACTGTGTTTTTTTCCAAGAAGGTAAGTGCAGAAGAAAAAAGAGCCTTGGGACAGTTTTGGTTCTCATAAATTGGGCACTGTGATTTTTAACGATGTATGTATGGTCAACACCTTCACTCAGTATCACATTGTGAAGTATTTTGAAGCCTTAAATAGTAATGCAGGATGGAGAAATGGAAATGGCAAAGGGCACAGTTCTATGAGCCTTTCTATGTAACATGACAGAGAAAGGAGAAACAAATGTGAATGCAAGTGGAGGAGATGTGGAGGAGGATGTGAGAAGAGGTAAAGGAGTAAGATTGGAAGGGGTAGGGTAGGCATGAGATGAACAGCTTGATTCTGATAAGTTTCCAAGGTTTAAACTTTACTGTCCTTAATTTTGTCATCTCTCACATACACCAGTGTCGTGGAAAAAGAGATGTGAGGTAATTGAAAGAAGGAGTCTTATGAATGCTTGGAGGAAGAAACTAAAACTATTCATAGCCTCTATTGTGTTTATAGAGGGTCTGATCCATAAGCAATGAAACAGGCTAAAGAATCAGTGTGTTTTATTTTGGTTTAGATTATAGGCATCAAATTGAAAAGCAACAGTGTGGTAAGCACTAATTTAAAGTTTCATTCTACCTTCTCTACCAAGTGTGAACTGAATCCACCTTTCAGCAGCTGCTTCTGTGATAAAAGAACCATGTTACTTTAAAAAAAACAAAAATGGGACGAAGTTTATAGCTTTGATTTGAAAAAGTAAACTTTAACAATATTTGTGGAAAAGTTGAGTACGGTGTCCAAACTAATATGAAAATAAATGCAGCTTCAGTGTCTAATTTTGACAAATGATAACTGTATTAAAGCATAATGTAAGCAAATGAATTTATTATCTGCATCCATTGGGACTGTGATTGTGTTACACACAAATTCAGATTGATTTGCTAATATATATTTAGCTGTTAAAGCCTGAGCCCAAATGCAATTAGCACTGCCGTATTGCAGTGTGGCACGTGGGCAATTATGAGGAATAACAAATAATGGAATGTGAAATAAATTCTGTTAACGCTAACCGAATTAGGGGGTTTCCAGCAGACATCAGTTTTATAGATTCAAGACAGAGGAATACTAACTCATAGGCGATTAAATTCTAACTGAGTTAGAGCTGGAGGAAACGTGGTTACTGTTGACCTTCTCTGAAATGTGTTAAAGCCATCCTGATAACTTCAGCTCTGAGTTATTAAATTTACTCCCTGTTCAGAAGTCTCTGCCTGGTTTGATACATTATCATACAAAATTGAATGACAGTAATAGAGTTTTCCCCTCCCCCCCCAGTTCTGGCAACCCTTTCTTACAGTCCTGGATCCTGTTACGGGGAGATATGCTTATGTTAGAAACTGTTCCTCTCCAGCAGGTTGTGAAGTGAACCTCTTTCATTGGATATCTGTTGGGAAACTTCATATGTAAAATTATCCCTTTCCAATGTGAAAAGTCACAGCCTGAAAGTTCCCTGGTGCCAGAAAGAACATCATATTTACAAAATGAATTGTGTAACATCCCAAAAAACTGGGATGGATTACATTCAAATACAGTAGACTGTTTTCCTTGCAAGCTCTTTTTTCTCACTAATTTTACTTCCACCACTACAACTCTTAATAGCTTTTCTAGATTTGTTTTAAAATGGCAAGCCCATAGCATTCAAAATTTACAAGTGGCATAGGTTGGTTTTTATGCATGTGTAATAATTGTCAGGTGACATTCATTTCTAACCTGCTTTAAGCCTACTGAAGTTAGAGAAAATCTAATGACTTTGTTATCTTGGGATCTGACTCTTTATGACTTTTTACCTCCAAAGTGTTGTGCAAACTTTTTAAAAATAACACTACTGAGAAAAGGAATTATTATTGCCTTCCTTAATGAGGAGAGCCTGCTGCTTGCAATATTCTTTGGACCATCCTGTGTTGCTTCTTTTTTGGAAAGGGTCTGCTCAGTCCTATGAGCAAAAGTCTAGTGTGGCTGCTCATGTGTATTCAGGGCTGTAAGAAGATTGGCCCATAGAGAGCTGCGCCACCTTCTCAGTTTCTATATGAGGTTATTTACAATTGAATATCTGCTTTCATTTAATTAAGGCAAAGGCAGGTTTCTTGAGAGAGTCTGAGAAGACTGATGAAAGAATAGCCAAAGGTCTGAAACTACCTCTGGCCAAACTGACTAGGATATGTAATGTAGGAAATTTGATTTCTTTGCTTATTCCTGTGAGTACTATTCCCTACCTGTCAGGCTGACTCCATGGGTTGCTCCTGAGGGTGCATTCAAATCTTGGTTGTTTGACCCATTGTGTATAAGGGGGAAGGGAGGAAGAGAAAAGTTGTGCAGTAGTGACCTTTACTTTGACTAACTTTTTCTTTTTTTTCTTCAAAATTTCACTGAAATTTCAGTGAAAGAATTTTGGTGCAAACTTGGAATTTTAAAATATTCTGAAGCTTCTTTTTCGCTTGGTTTAAGTGCTTCTTTTGTCTCCTTTCTTCCCGATGTTTGTAGTCACTCCTGAGGATACTGGAGAGTCCCAAGAGCCATTCAGCTTTCAGAACCTGCAGTGGATTCAATGGACTCCTGTCCCTTCTCTCAGACATGGAAGGTGCATTGCAGGACCCTCCATCTGGGCTGTGGACAGCAGTTGGGCAGAATTGCATATTGGAGCTTGTTTTCTACACACTTCAGGGGATAACAGCAGCCCTGCACCTGGACCCTGTCAACAGCAACTTCTTCCAGAGGAATGGTCTTTTTGAAAAGATGGCAGAAGATCTCGGGTCACTTGGATGCTTCTGGACACAAGGGGAATGGCAAATCCCTCTGAGCCTTGAGAAGACAAGGACGTTTGCAGAATTCTTGGATGCAGCTTTCTGCTCTTCAGAACCTTTCCCAATGTGGCTAAAGAACTGCATATGGATTCTAAATTTTCTTGATCACATGGTCAAAGGAACCCTCCATCTGGAGAGCTACTGCAAGGAGAGAAAGCCAGAGATGGGAGAGGCATCAAGAGATGATCAGGAGGCACTCCAAGCTCAAGAAGAGCACCCCGTTGCTTTCAAAAGACCAGGCAACAAATTACCAGCCTCCGCCTACAGGCTAAGGGATAACCCTGAAGAGAAGTAAGTCTTTATTTACTACAGGAAATATAGTGGGAAGACTGGTATCTGCGTTTTATATGGTAGTAAACTGAGGTAAGGTGTGACATAACCTGCGTAGAACAAGCACATCAGTGCCACAGTCCCAACTCCCAGGCCTCCAGACAGCAGAAATCGCCTCTTTTTGAAAGGTAAATGAAGGTAAACATTGGGGCATAAGTGTTCAGTGGAGCAGTGGGACACAGAGCCCTGAGAGCTGCAGAGTTTGTGCTGAAGGTTCTGACACATGCAATGTGGGAGCAGAACTGAGCTCTAAGGAAAGAGTTGCTGGGACTTGAAGCTTGCATTTAGTCTCTGCTTGAATTTGCCCTGATCAATTTTGACTTTTTCAATTATGTGGAAAACTGTTTCCAGTCACCTGATACATTAAAAAATAAAAACTCTTATTTTGAATTCTCCCTCATGCTTGTGTGTCCTGGCACATGTGTACAGACACATACTCTCACTCATTTACTCATATAGCTGAAATTGAGAAAATTGGAAAAGGGATAGTAATGCTGCCTGCCTCATATAATGAAGGATTATATCAAAATATATATCCTTTGCAGGAAGGAAAGACTACACCAGAAATCAACGTAGCTGTCAGCTGTGAGTCAATTCTGAATAACTTAAATTTCATAACTTGTGAAATCTTCTGCCCCTTCATGAGTCTGTAGCTTTATCTTGGATCTCTCAGTCCTTTTCTCAAAAATGTTTCTGGTTGGAGTTATGCTTAAAAACGCTAAGTTTATAACTGTGAGATTCCTTCAGCCCTTATTGTAGGTTATTCCACAGTCATCTTCCAGGTTTAAAGACCAAGTCATTCGGTCTGCCACTCGTAGCTAGCAGTCACTGAAGTCAGCAGAACTTTTTTCCCTGAGTACAGAGACAGGCTGAGTAAGTATTTCTGGTCATATTTGTACTTGTTTGAAGCAACTAGAAAAACCTGCAGTAGATTTCTTTGTTCCTTGTGTAACTGATTTTAAAATAGTCATGGGGATGTTTGCTCCCTGTTACCACTCTTCAAATTACACTGGAAGCTTCTGGTTAGATACTCAGTGCTGGTGAGAGGACTTGGTGGCTGAGGAGGAATGAATGCTCTTTTCAAAGTGGATCTTCCTAGCCCCATTTGGGAGAACGTCAGTCAGTGCGCGGAGAGTGTATGAATCGTGGTGGTTGTGCGAAGTCCACAGCCTGTAGCTTAAGTGTGTGTATAAGGGAGGCCCAGGGAAGATAAGGGAGAAAGAGTAGATCAGTGCAATGCTGGGAAGGGTATGGCTCTGTCTTCTGCTTGTTTTTCTCAAGTTACTAGATCTGAAACATAAAGCAAGGCTTCCTAGGTCCTTGTGTTGTTTTGCTGGCTGAGCTGTGAGGCTGTGCAGTAACTGAATGAATACCACTTGTAGAGAATGTACCACTCCTCTTTGGGAGGGAAGCCCCTCTTCATGCCCACCCTAGCAGAATGGCTGCTGCAGCTGCTGTTACCGCAGACTCACCATGCTAATGGCTCTTCAGGTTCTTTGCAGCATCTCATTTTGTCCCCAAACCCTCTTATTTGTCTTATTTTTAAGTAGCAGCCAGTGCACAGCAGATTTGGGATTCACGCCATGATACTGGTGGGGTAGATGGAGTGGAATCATGGGGGTGATGGGATAGCCCTGAGACAGGAGTGTGAGAGATGGGATATTTGCAGGAGTGAGGAGTTGCTACATGGAAACAGCTTTTGTACTAAGACAAGCCAGAAAATGAGGTCCTCTTGGAAAACCACAGAGAAGGCTGAAGATACGGCTTATATAATATTCTTAGAGGGGAGCAAGTAAGCATTGCTGGCAGGGAAGTTGAGGTGTGGTTTGATGCTGGTCAGGGACTCTGGGTTTTCCTTCTTTGTTCTTCCTTTTTAACAGCCCTGGAGAGTGCTAAACCTGCCAGGCAGTGCCCCAAAATAAGAGAACATCTCCTTATAGTTATGGCAATATCTTCACCATTTCATGATTCTATTTATTTTTTTAAAGGATCACTTTCTATTATTGTCTTCTGATATTCACATTTTGTTAGCTCACATTTTACTTTTACTACACATCATATGGGTTATAAAAAAAAAAATTGTCTATATGAAAGAAAAATTTTGAGGTTCGGAGGTAACCATATTTCTTCATTGCTTAAGTCTTTAGGAAAACTGCTGTATGTTAGGAGAACTGGGCACACTGCCTGGCAATGTATTTTTACAATGTTAGAGATGGAAGTTTGAATTGAATTGAAAGTTTGGGAAGTCAGTCCTTGAATACAGTGGCTTAGTTTAAAACTGAACTTGCTCTGGGGAGCACAGCCGCAGCAGGAAAACAGACTGAAATTTCAATGCTATTGATTCTAGTGGGCCTGGATTTCTCTCTTTAAAGGTGGTTAGGGTTTTTTGGGAGAGATGGGAGGAGAGCATATTTTCAGTCTGTGCTTTTTTCTTGTTTGGCATTTAAAAACTCACCCACATTCATGTCAAGTACAGGTGTGTGTGTCCACACTAGAGCCACTGCTGCAGTAAGTATTTATACCAGATCTGATTTTGATTCATTACACAGAAAATATTGCAAATGAGCAATTTCTTTGAAAGTCTTTCTTGAGGGTGCAGTAAGAATTATTTGTCACTGTGTGGCAGTGTGCTACACATTACTCCCTGCTCTGATGTGTCAGATGAGCCTTTTTACAAGTGGCTAACATGTTAATTACAGCTTTTTTACTCTTCTTTAGGTCCCTTGTAAAAGCTTTTTTCTATGTTCACTTTTACTTGTACCCTTTGTTTTATACACTCCATAAAGCATATCTGCTTTATTTTTCCAGTCTAATTATGGCTGTTAGATGTTGCCTTCGCTTTTCTCATGAAATCTATTTGGGACAGATGTTTCTGATAGTGCACATCGTAACTCTGGTTCAGAGGTGCACTCAGAAATGCTGATGATACTCTGAACATGACGAGCCTGCAGTGCCTAAACTAGAGTTAATGCTATGCTGTGGCTTCATTTTGAGATGTATCTGACCTCTAGCCTGCATCATGGCATAAGCAGATGATCTCTGTGGTAACTCTGATGCCTCAGTTCCTTCCTGTGCCTCAATGTGCAAAGGTGATAAGTGGCAAAAATGAAAACTGGTGGGGAAGCACAGATATTTAACTTTCTTTTACTAGTTTAAGCAGGTTCTGGTGTTGGAAGGGAGGCATACTGATTTCATCAAGATTGTCTCATCTTTGCTTATTGCTATTATGGTTTGAAAGTACTGAAGTTATTGTCTGATTAAAGTTACAGACTGCTTGAAAATAGAAAATATAACACTAGTTCTGGGCTGATGCATCAGAGAGATCCCTCTGGTTGTCTGTTCTCTGTGCTGCAAGTACCTTCAAAGGCAAAGTTTGTTTAAAGAGGCTGCTGCACATCTTTGAATGTACAGGTCCCTGAGATGTGAGCTCATGAGCAGGTTATGTCCTGTCTTTGTTACTCTAAGGAGGCTTCCAGCTGTTCCAGGTCATCTGTATTGTTTGCTTAGTTTCAAATGCTGAGCCTGGTTACTGCTAGGAGGATTTAATGCTGCACTCTTCTGGAACATTGCTGGACCCTCTTTGCTACTGTTAATGATAATTATGATGATAAGTCTTGTGCATCTTTTTCCTGAAGGTGGCAAGTGGGAGACTGCGCCATTGTACATCCAGGTGCTGTCTGTGTTATGGTGAGGTTGCTGCCAAAGCTGTACAAAGAGGGACACTCTCAGGTGAGTCTGAACATATCAAAGTGTCATCTAAACAGTGTCTACTACTTTTCTGTAGCTTCATTTCCAAGAACTGCTTACTCTTTGCAGCTGTGGAAGTACTAAAATTTACCTAGAACACTGGCAGGAGGAACAGCACAAATTTCACTGAGTGAACAGATATAAGAACAACAAAGGCTCTTGGCTATCAGTTTGACTAAGTGTTTCTATACCTGTCTGATGCAATGCGTGGGTCTTGGTCCCAGAGTACTTACTGCAAAGGCACAAGTGTAGAAGTCCCTTGAAAATTGTTTAAAATACTGCTAATGGACCTAGCCACCAGAACAGTCTGGCTCTTTAGGCCTAACAGTCCATAAACTTTCAGTGCAGCTTAGAATCTGCTTTGCTTTGTCAAACCTTCCATACACACACCTGCTCTGAACAAGCATATTGTATCTGCTATCTGATCCAAAATACTTGAACACAGTTAAAGTACATACGGAGGGATTGAAATAAAACCAGATTGTTCATCCGGAGCTATGGAAGGTGGGAGTGCAATTAACTGCTGGCACATCCCAACTCTGTGTAGCAGAACTAAGCCACCAGCTAGTGAAATTTTGTTAATTACAGTAATTAATTTCTGAAAAACAAGTAGAAGAGTTAATAACACTTTCTCTCATCCAATTAAGTAACTATTGGGGTTAGCTTTAGGGCTGAGCTCTACGAGAAAGTCTCTCAGACCCTCAGTAGATGGCAGTGTTCTTAAAAATATGAAGTGCTAGAGCACAAATTCCAGCAATTTCAGTTCTGTATTTAATTGTGTTAATCTTTTCTTCCTTTCTCACTCCTTTTTTCTTAATCAACAAGAAATTATTACTGATGGTGGTTTTTTAGTATTGCTGTTGTGAATAGGATTGCCCCAGGTAAAATGAGACCACTGTCATATGGGGTCCTGAGTCAGACTCTGGCTAGGAGTTAACACATGTCCTGAAGAGTTTTTTCATCAAATGACCCACAAAAAGAATAGAGGAAAAATAGAATTTTTCTGACTAATTCTATTTAAAAGTGGGTGAGAGAATGAGTGGAACCTCATGTCCCATAGCTTGGGCAGCTCACTGATGCTGTCAGGTAGTGACGGAAAAGGCTGGACTTTAGTACCTTTAATCATAACATGTACTACTGCATGAACCCTTGTGAAACAAGATGCTACTTGGAAGATGGGACTCAGGCAAGATCTGATGCAAAAGGTAGACATCAATGACGAGTGAAGAGGAGGTACTTGGTAGAAGGTAATAACTGAAGGAATTTCCCTTTGAATAGATATATTCTGTCCCAAACAGGGTACTGTTCTTTCCTTTAGTGCGACAGTGTTTGACAGCTATATGAGAGATGAAATAATTTCTCTGTGGATGGAGCTTTTTTAACTGCAGACTTTCATTCAAGGGCTTCTTGCTCTGAGTTTAATACTGAGTCAAATAGTACATTTTTTAGGAGCAATGGTGAAGAACAGACAGTAACTCATCTCTTTCTGCTTGTTTTAATGATATGATAGATCTTTTAGGCCCAGGTATTCATGGGTAATCTGGAAAAATCTTCAGAATCAGTTCAGGTCACGTGCAAATCCTTTGCTTTCACAGAAATGGCAAAGAGAAAGCACTGCTTTTACAGAAACATTAATAGAACTCAATAAAATTAATGTACTTTAATTCTGACCCTCAGAGATAATATCCATTTCCTGCCAAATTTGCTGCTTCTCAGTGACCTTTGTCAGACCCAAGCAGTGATGAGCTGAAGCAATGCTGAGCCTGTCAGCATAGAAAAAACATTAACAGACAGTAAAACAGGTGGTCTTGCACTTCAGCCATTTCTTCTGAGTGTCTACAATGACAATTAAAAGCTGAGGAGAATAGATTTGTGATTGTATATTACTGTCATTCCCAGGTATGATCAAAAATCATTTGAATGTCATATGTGTATGAAAATTTGCTTAAAAGCCTTAAAACCCCCCAAGAGACAGTAAACTGTATTTAGAAGATATTGCTCATGTTCATGCCTAGGACTGGTACTAAGCCAGTGTGCATCAAACTGCATACAGTTTGACAAAATACAAGGTGGATTTTCCTTTTATTAATATGCTGCCTGTTCAGTGATGAAAGATTAGCATTGTCACGTGTTTCAAAAACTAAGTACAAGTGAGACAAGTTAACATCCACTTTAGATATGTGGCTCAAGATATTCACAGATTCCCCTCAGACACATCTCATTCTTGTCTGGCATTTTGGAACTGGGGCTTTTAAGACTCCAGGGTGTCATGCCAGATCTATTCCATTTGCAATGTCAAATAAGGAGATCTCCTAGATCTGATGAGATTGGGTAAGGAAAGAAAAGAACTTTTGAGAAGAGACTCAAAGCATGATTCAGTTCTCTGGCATCACCCTGGCAGGTTTCTTGTGAGTATGGACAAAAAAATCCTCATGTGATTCATTATGTAAATTATCTGTACTTTTGTTAAATAATATTATTGCTGCTACAGTTGGATTTGTCATCTGTTTTTATCTGTGTCTCTCCTATGATGAACTGCTGTCATATTCACTGTTGTAAAACTAAAACGTGTATCAATAAGTACTTTGCACCCTTTTAAAACATCCCTGTTTTAAATTTAGCCTAAACTAGTTGTTCTCACTGCAGACGTTAACAGCATAACACTTTCCAAGTATTTGTACTTCTTAAAAATGTAAATTCTTTCTAAACTGAAAAGGTCTCTAACATATTTAGATATGGCCCACAGAAGACTCCACGACATTTGAGATTTGTCTGCCTTCAGACATATAGTACTAATATCACTGCTAATGTAACTAACTGTTGATATCACAGTGAATTCCTAAATTACTGCACTGCATTATCTGCACAAGGAAATTCTTTGGGTATTTGGCCAGAGCTTAATTCTCCTTGGGTTGTGCAGCCAAGACTTTGGGAGAAAGGAAAGGAGAATGGACAAGAATTCTGGTAGGAGGAAGGAGACTAGAAACACCCTGGCAGTGGGTCCTCCAGCCTGGGCTGGTAGCTGAAGGTCAGCTCTTTCCCCTGAGCACTTTCCTGCAGGCTTTGCTCCAGCCTTGTCTCCTGGGGGATTTTTCTTTGCTGAGCCTGTTCTGATTACTGCACAACTTTTTTTTTTTTTTTTACAGAAAATGCACAGCCTGTCTGCTTTTTCTTTTCCAAGGTTATTTTTGGGCTTTTAGTAAGAAGTTGGCTTGTTCATTGATCAATCTACTTCTGAAGCTTTCACTGTTTATACAGACCAAGCAATTTTCCTTCTGTGCTTCCAACTCCACAGCCTGTCCTTTTATTTGTCCTGTTTCTCTTGCTATTCACTTTCTCCTTAAAAAGCAGCCAGTGTCTCTGAAGTTGCACTAACATCTTGGTAATGTACCCTGGATTGAAGAGATAGGAACTCTGCCAAGAATACCTGGCTAACTATACTGAAGATAATTTTCTACTTTGTCTTGTTTTTCATGCAATCGTATCATTTATAAGGTGGCACACAGAGACAGCTTTGCCTTCCTCTCAGGTGTCTGATGAAGATCATATTATAGTACTGCACAGTAGCTTAGAAAAATGAGGAGGAGACACTACATTCAGCCAATACTGGGAAAAAAAAAATACTGCAACTTAATGTAATTTGGCAAGCAAGAGGTCTGTCAGACCACAGAATTAACAAAAGGATTCTTAACATTACAAAGAGATTTTGTTGCTTGGCTTCAAACGGTCAAGACTTGCTAGTATATTTTCTCTAGAAGGCAATAGTAGCCCTGGTATTCATATGAGGAAAGCTCTGTAGCTTCTCTCACACGTAAGCTGTACCAAGGGAAAATGTGAAAAGCCTCATGGAGATGACATAATTTATGTGAGGCATTTAACTAGGCCCTATCTAGGTCATGTTTTTGGAAAAGCAGAAACAGTTCACAGTTCACAGTGCTTTTTTCCCTGTCTACTTGCAAGGAGTGCATGAACACAAGTTATTCTGTAACTCTGTAAAACCAGTTATACATACTGTCAGCAAAGTAAGTTTTGCTTGTTAAGGGCAGCGGCTGAGAGTTAATCAGCAAAATATTGTGACAGAATGGCAATGTGCTTGCAGCTGGGACCTATGCATCAGGAATTTGGGCCGTGATGAATTTATGAATTACTTATTTTTGATAACATTTTAAGGAAAAATAATTGCACAGGTGATTTTCAGAAGTGGAGTCAAACTCTCTACAGACAGTGGGTTTTAAGCTGATGGATGTCTACATTTTCTTCTGAAAGCATGATTTAAAATCCTGGGTCACTTGGAACTTTTTGAAAGCACTACTTTCAATGCCCTGATTTCTTTATTAGTAAAATGAAATCTCTGTGGTATGTTAGGAGGTTAACTCTAATTTTCTATGAAGGGCTGCTACCTTTTCAAGTGAGAGGTGCTCCTGAGATTGAAAAGTAAGTTTGATTTTTGCAATTGCACACAGAATTATTATTACTACTATTATTATTATTATTATTATTATTATTATTATTATACCCAAGAAAATTACATCCTTTTGAAATGAACCCACACTGTCAAAGGTTCAAAGTTCTTGCTGATCTTAAACAGAGCATAAGCATTTTGAGGACTAATAACGGTGAATTAAATTCAGCTACCAAGTTTTGAAACTATGGACTCTTAGGAGAAAGAATCTGGGAACTACTTAAACAGATTGGGTGAACTGCTAGGTGACATTTTGCCCTTAAGACTCTAATCTGAGGCAGAGCTGTGAGCCCAACTACATTATAACTGCACCTTCAATATCCTGACTCATGGTGCAAGTAATATGTGTTAGGAAAATCAATCCATGCATATAGAAACACACAGCCTGGTTTCCTGGCCACCATTAATATTTCCACTAAAATCTTATTTTACTGGAACTAAGATCCATGAAAACAGCACGTTTTATTCAAAACAAGGCAATACTGGTATTGACAAAGCTGCTAAGCTAATGAATATAATCCATTTTTTGTATGCCATTATGCTTTTATTGGATTTATTTCAGAGTAAACGAGTAGTTTCACTTAGCCAAGACCTATGTCTTTCTCTGTTTTCATGTGGTTTTACACATCCAGATACTTTCCTGCATCCAGTCAAAAATGGAGTAAAATACTAATTAAAAGATCCAAAAAGTTATAAGTGAGGGTTTGATACAGTGTAGCAATAAGTGCCTCTCTGTGAAGAATAGTGTAGTTCGTTCTGGTGGGTGATTTCTGTATGTAATGAGATGCACAGTGAAATTGTGTCACTGAGAATGAACAGTCATTCAGAGAGAAGAAAATGTTATCCAAAGAACTCGCTCTTCAGATATCAAAAGTAGTAGTTGAGTTTACAAAAGCAATTTGCATGTTGCATTGGATGTGCTAGTATTATTGTCTAAGTGTTGCAACTGGGGCTTTTGGTTGCTATGCACTTTGAAAACAAATTGCTTGTTGGCTTTGCATTTTTCCTGTACTGGTTTTGAGTTTGGTCTGGGTGCAAAAGAGCTGAATTCCTCTTTACACTTAATAAGCTAGCTTATTCTGAATCCAGTGAAGTTGCTTCTCATTCATGTTATAAAATCAAATCCCAATGTCCTAATCTGCATGTATGCCACCATTGTTGTTCTTTTCTTTAAAAGTTTGCATAGATATTTCCTAGAAGATCATATGAGAAAGCCAAAGAGCTCTTGGGGGCGGGGAACATTTCATCTTTGTAAGATTTGTGTTTATGATGCACAGTTAGATTTATGTGAAATCTAGTTAGGTCAATGGGGTAGGCTCCATTCCTAATTGGGAACAAATTGCTTTAAAGATAATTTTTGAAAATTGAAATATTTCTTTAAGACCATTAAGAAGCAATAATGAAGTAAAGCTTCAATTCAGCAAAACATAGAATCATAGAATCATTAAGGTTGGAAAGGACCTCTGAGATCATCGAGCCCAACCTGTTAACCTAATTGTCTGGTCCACCTCTAAACCATGTCCCTAAGCACCACATCCACACGTTTTTTGAATACTTCCAGGGACTGTGATTGTACCACTTCCCTGGGCAGTCTGTTCCAATGCCTAACCACTCTCCTCATGAAGACATGTAGGGAAGTGTTTAAAAAAAAAAAAAACAAAAACAAAACACTTTAAAAATAAGTGTTTCATGACATTGCTAGATGCAGTTTTGTTTAAGAACAGTGCTTTTGGAGCGAAGAGTAGATCATGTCAATATGACTCTCCACATGCTTAATGTTAAATATATTCTGAGTTACTGTGTTGGTCTTGGAGTTTATGCCTAATAACCTGCCCTTGGTGATGGTTCCTTCTTTTGAATGAGAGCCAATTGTTCTCTTCCTTCACTACTGTAGTGTTCTGGCAGGAAAGCTGAACTGGGGATGGTTGAGCAGCTACTCAGATGGATATATGCACACTGTTCAAGTGCAGAGCTTTATAGAACCACCATGCAGTTGCACTTGAGCCTCTGGCCTTAGAGGCTTCATTTCTGGGCCAAATTTTTACACCCAGAGATTTGACAATTAAAAAAAAAAAAAATCAGTCACCATGTACAGTTTCAGTTCCAGCCCACTGACTTCAGTTCTGTGTCTGTTTCAGCTTTCACAGGAAATCCAATGTGCTGTTGTTGATCATATCCAGTCCCTGGTGAAGTCAGAGAAGAGCCGCCAGGTGATGTGTGGATCTGGCTTGCTGAGAACCATCATAACTTCCTGTCAGGATGCCTTCCGCAATGAGAGCCATCCACTGCATCTGCCCCTCACTAGAGTGTTTGAGAAGCTTGCATCGCAGGCTATTGAGCCAGATGTGTTAAGGTATCAGATTGTATCTAATGGAACCAATTTGCTTTAGTGGTGCAAGTTTTTTGCAAAGTTTGTGTAATAATTGGATACTTCATTTAGTGCTCTTATTCAGCAAGACTCTTAGCCTTTTGTTTCAAGTCTCAGTTAATACTACTCACATGCTGATCACAGGTTATATGCTTAAATGACTTACTGAAGATGGTATGAGTCCGTAGTGTTCTGCTGCATCATCTCTGCAGGCGTTGTAAAGCCATTTATGAATGGTAACTAATTAAGTAATTGCAAAACAACTAGGGTTATTCTTTCCTGGTATTCATATGGAGAAGCTGTTTCTTAAAGAGTAAAAGTGACTTTCCCTTAGCTCAGATCCATGTTAATGACAGATGCAGAAATAAGAAGTGTAGTCTTGTTTCTCAGTGTCTGTTGTTTCTACTTTGAGGATGTATTTTCTTCGTGAATGCTAACAAAAGCTAGGCATGAGAGTACCTAATAGAGATCAGTGCAGATGAAGTGGAAGATTAGATTTATTTTACTCAAAAACAGAACAGAATTTCTTAAAAAAAAACAAAACAAAACAAAAACCCATAGATTTTTTCTGATAAATTATTAGCATTCAAAAGTATTGCTGAAGAAAATAAACCTTTGATTTTTTTTCAATAGGAAAAAAAACACTCCCCTTGAAAGGTGAAGTGTAACGCAAAACAAATATTTGTGATGATACAATGGGAAACATTCCTTCTGGTTTATTTGGGATGTCTTTAAAATTTGGTATCCAACAAGAAATCATATAATCATAGAATAGTTTGCGTTGCAAGGGACCTTTAAAGGTCATCTAGTCCAAGCCCCCCTGCTATGAGCTGGGACATCTTCAACTAGATCAGGCTGCTCAGAGCCCCATCCAACCCGACCTTGAATGTTTCCAGGGATGGGGCATCTACCACCTTTCTGGGCAACCCATTCCAGTGTTTTACTACCCTCATCATAAAAAATTTCTTCCTTATATCTAGTCTAAATCTACCCCCTTTTAGCTTAAAACCATTACCCCTTGTCCTATCGTTACAGTCCCTGCTAAAAAGTCTGTCCCCATCTTTCTTTGAAGCCCCCTTTAAGTATTGAAAGGCCCCAATAAGGTGACCCCGCAGCCTTCTCCTCTCCAGGCTGAACAACCACAACTCTTTCAGCCTTTCCTCATAGCAGAGGTGTTCCATCCCTCTGATCATTTTTGTGGCCCTCCTCTGGACCCTCTCCAACAGGTCCATGTCCTTCCTGTACTGAGGACTCCAGAGCTGGATGCAATACTCCAGGTGGGGTCTCACCAGAGCAGAGTAGAGGGGCAGAACCACCTCCCTTGACCTGCTGCCATGCTTCTTTTGATGCAGCCCAGGATATGGTTGACTTTCTGGCTGCAAGCACACATTGCTGGCTCATGTCTAGCTTTTCATCCACCAGTACCCCTGAGTCCTTCTCCTCAGGGCTACTTTCAATCCCTTCATGCCCCAGCTGGTATTGATAACAGAGGTTGCCCTGACCCAGGTGCAGGACCTTGCACTTGTCCTTGTTGAACCTCATGAGGTTCACATGGGCCCACTTCTTGAGTTTGTCTAGGTCCCTCTGGATGGCATCCCATCCCTCAGGTGTGTCAACTGCACCACTCAGCTTGGTGTCATCTGCAAACTGGCTGAGAGTGCACTCGGTCCCACTCTCTGTCATTGATGAAGATATTAAACAGTACCAGTCCCAATACGGACCCCCAGGGGACACCACTTGTCACTGATCTCCATCTGGACATTGAGCCGTTGACCACCACCCTCTGGATGCGACCATCTAACACATTCCTCATCCATCGAACAGTCTGCCCATCAAATCCATATCTCTCCAATTTAGAGTGAAGGATGATGTGGGGGACCATGTCAAAGGCCTTACAGAAGTCCAGATAGATGACATCTGTAGCTCTTCCTTTGTCTGCTGATGTAGTCACTCCATCATAGAAGCCCACTGGGTTGGTCAGGCATAGAAAGAAAGTTGGTCTCCAGAGAGCTGAGCTGTATTTGCGTGGTTGCTATGACTCCAAAGTGTCTGGCTTGATTGTTTTCCTTTTTTTTGTTGCTTGCTTTCTTTTTTCATGTTAGGCAATTTCTTTGGCTGGGAGGTTCTCCACCCCTGCCTTCCAGGACCAGCACAAACAGGACTGAGGCCCTTACATGTCAGGGGAGTGATTCAGCTAACGCAGCTTGGAATGAAGGTAAGCACACAATGAACAGCCTGTTGCTGATACAGTGGCTGGGTTATAGATGTCTCTGTAATGACAGGAAACTGCTGTTGGAGTAGGTTGCTTCAAGACAGTCACAGTGAAAGTGGCATATGCCTGGGTGTTTTAGACTGGGTATTGCCCAGGTTGGGTGGTACCTGACCAACACTGAGAGCTGATCTAATGGCCAGCAGAGATCAAATTATAATACGTGTGCCGAAGCCAGATGCTGACATAGACTCAGACTTTGCTAGATCAGTCATGACAGCAATCTATAAAAATACTAATCGTATTCCACAATAGTGTCTTCTGGATTTGCAGTGTGTTTTCCCTGTGGTTTATAGCTAGAAATAAAGATGTGAATAAAGAGCACTGCTTTTTGTAATCCCTAGGATATTCTAGTAGTCTGCCTTGCTTATACAGACCATTTTCCATCCAAGTCCTTTCTCTGTTCTAATGTATTTGGAAGTGATAGGCTATAATAGTAGTATTTGGCACTTAAACTGTTCTCATGCCTATGAGACACCCAATACAGTGTGGTGCAAATTTGGGTCTTATGTTCTTTGCAGTTGTTCTTCAGATCCTCTCCCATGTGTTGGTTATAACTGTTCTGTTATGGCAGAATTGAATGGTCTGTGTACAAGAAAAATGGAACCAATGGGTCAGGAACCTTTTTTACTGGAGGTGAAGTTTGGAGCTGCCTGAAGATGTGTGGGGAGAAAATATGACTATCTCTTCTGTAAGCTCCTCTCTCCTGCCAGTCTCCTATTTTGAAATTCCTTCAGTGCAATATTTTTGTGTATTGCTGAGGATTTCTGCAGGCTGCTGAGGATGTTAGTTGAAGAGCATGCAGTGCTGTTCTTAGCAGTGATGAATTGAATATGGGCAAGGCCTGTGACTGAAAAAAGTATTGCAGACACTGATCTGGTTAGCCACTATGTTGATCTTGTAGGTTCGGAAGAGGATATGTCGGACAATAAAACTGATCCTCAGACAGTTGTGCCTGTCAGCAGCTCTCCTTGGGTGTCTAAGGGATCTGCATTGGCACTCCAGACTGCAATGAGTCTCATCTCCATGACATCACCTAGAAACTTCCAGCTCCGCAGCACTGCTTTGGCTCCATCATTTGTGGAGTTTGACATGTCTATGGAAGGATACGGGTATTACTGCTGTTGCTTTTCTCTTTAGCTGCTCTGCAGTCTCCAAGGCCTTATTCTGGACACAGCAACTAATCACTTCTCTTTCCATCTTAGTCAATCCTTGTGCCCTATCGCTGCCTTCCTTGCAGCAATGTTGCCAACCTATTTTGTTATTGTCTTATTGCTGACAGCCTAGACTCTGCCTTGCTACCATGATTCTGCCGTATTAAGTCACTGGTGACCTTCAGGGATGATTTTACGTTTCTGATGAATGTGTTCTTGCTTGCTTTTGTAGGTGTTTATACCTCCCTACCTTGGCCACTGTCATGGGACCGAGTGCAGAGCAATCTGTCTCAGGAGGAATTGGTGTGGGTAAGCACTTTGACTCACCTACAGCTTCCTGAAAGCACTGACTTTTCAGCCCCACTGAAAACATTCAACATTTGTAAGAAATGGCGGCAAATAAGCTGTGTGTTTCAATACGCTTCTGTCTCTGTGTCCCAGTCCAGCTCTGAGCTGTATAACTCAGACTGCTCACCAAAATGCAGTATCAGATGCAGCTTAATAGTATGATGCATTAACATTAGCAATACAAATTTAAAGCAGGCTGCTAAGAAAACAGTCTTAACATGCAAGAGCCACCAGATTTTAGGGTAATCTCCCATGGAAGGAATAGAAACTGTCACTTAACATGAGAAGGGATTCTCCTACACATCAAAATCCTCTATTGGGTGAACTGGGAAATGGCTGTACCTCTTGCTTACTAAATTTTGTGAACTCTGAGAAAACTTGTTTCTGGCTTAGTGCTTCCCAATTGATGAGCTCTGTGGCATGGGGATCTAGTAGTTATTTCTCATCAGTCAATTTTAGGTCGTTTATACATGTGCACACACTCAAAAGTGCAGTCTCTATGATATTGAAGGTAGGCAGTGAAATCTAATAGAACAGAACAGAAATGAAACCTCATATTCTAATGCTGGTTCTGGTTTGGGCTACAAATAAAATAGAAAGCAGTTTGCTAATGTCTGCACAGGGAAACCAACTTCCTTACTGCCTTTTTTTTTCCCACCTGCAGGCACCAGAATATTCCCTCCCTCAAGCGGTCTGACTCTCTCATGCTGGTTTCTGGTTAGCAAGTTTGGTTTGGTGCACAGCAGTCACCCACTCCGTTTCTTCACAGTCGTGAGGCACATGTCAAGAACAGAGCAAGAATTTGTTTGCTTTTCAGTAAGCTTCTTCCCACAGGACCGTTCTTTGGTCATTTCCACAGAAGAAGTGGAATTCCAGCCACTCGGTAAGGCTCTTCTCAGTCAAGCTGCAGTGCTGTCTCCTCTGATTATCTGGAATTTTTCTTTAACAAATTTCCTCTTCTTCTAAGTACCCAGGACATTAATGAGACTTTTTATCTCTTTGGTTTTCTTCTGGCAGCCTGTTGTGATTGTAATTCTTGGTCATATTTCAGTTTTAAGTTTGCTGTAGGCATTGAGAATTATTTTGTGGCCTGCAACATACGGGAAGGGTCTGGAGCACAAGTCTTACAGAAATGGGCTCAAGTTGTGCCAGGGGAGGTTTAGATTAGATATTAGGAAAAATTTCTTCTTGGAGAGAGTGGTTAGGCTTTGGAACAGACTGCCCAGGGAAGTGGTACAATCACAGTCCCTGGAAGTGTTCAAAAAACATGTGGATGTGGTGCTTAGGGACATGGTTTAGAGGTGGACCAGTTAGGTTAACAGGTTGGGCTCGATGATCTCAGAGGTCCTTTCCAATCTTAACGATTCTATGATTCTATAAAACTTACAGATATTCTGAGGAAAACTTTTGAATGTCAGTTATATGTTTGTGTGCCCTTGTGGGGACTGGACTTGAACTGGACTGGTCCCTGACTGTTCTGTGTGGCAGTAGGCAGGTTTGGAGAGTGGGACTGAGGAGCGTGGGAGTGATCTAGCTTCCTAATCAAACAGCTCATTTTCTCTCCTCACTTTTAGAATGTTTTCTATCATGCCAGCCTATTAATCTTTTTTCCTTGTTGACATTTATCCCTTTCTCCTTATTGAGTACAGTAGGTAATTCAAATGTGAATGTGATCAAACATTGCAGAGAGGTTGGGAATGGAGTCAGAATAGTAGCTGGGATTTTTTCATGCACAGCTGACATTGTGTGAGCGCTCTGATTCCCTTAGATGACGTTAAAAATCCCAGCTTGCCTGTTTTCATAAAAACTACAAATTAATGTAGAGTTTTATCATCTCATGAATTCACTATGAATTTTTTTCTGTGTCAGCTAACTCAGTGAATATTCTGAGGGATTCTCTTAGAGAATACGTTGGCTTTGTCCTCGTTCAGTCTAGTTTTTCATCATTGAGGCAGCCAGCAGGTGTTACTTGGGAGTATGGTACATTGTATGCCGGAGGGTCTTGAGTGTTGTGCAAGTCTCAGGTCCTGATAGTAGACCATCAGGGAATGTTTTAAAGACATTGAACAGAATAGCACCAAATCACTCTATACCCACAGAGAGTCATGTTCTTTGGGTCACATTTGATAGCTGTGTTCCAGAGGCAGGGGAAAGTGAGAGAGACTTTCTGTTGACTGCCCCCTGTTTCTGCTGTTACAGATATCATGGAACCTGAGGGTGAGGTCCTAAATCCCTCCCAATTTCCAGGGCAAGTCCAGTTTGGCTGTGGCAAGCTGCTGGTCACTGGCCAGTGGCATCATCTCACAGTAACAGTTGCTAAGGAAGCAAAGAAGAACTGCATTGTGTCAGCTTATATAAATGGTCAGATGCTTGGCTCTGCAAAGGTAAAGACTCTCTGCATAGATCTTGTGCCTGACATTTGCCTTTCATTGCTTTTCATTTTTCATCTCCCCATGCACATACCATGACTTTTCAGTATTAACCTGAGAGACTCAAAGCATGGTGATTTACATACATAAGATGTGCCACTCTGCACTGTGCGTGAGTGGAGTCAGAAATCCATACAAACCAGGGTGCATTTGTGCTGCTTTTCAGAAGTATGTTATCAGCTTATACTGATGCTTTGAACTAGTTCCTCCCTCCCCCCTCAGCATGCAGATAACCAGGGCAATTTTGAGTGGTTACACTCATCTGAGAGTTGGGGTTACCTAGTTTGCAGGTAGCTCAGGATTATGTTGATGAAATTCAGTTGTACTCCTAGGCCAAAATTTTCTGAATTGACTAGTGATTTTGAGGATCTCTCAGTTTACACCCAAGATTTGCAGAAGTTGTCAGCTATAAAAAGTACATCACATTAAGGTGTGACGAGAGAATGCTAAACCGAAGGTGCTTTGGATTTAGGCTAAAACCTGCAAAGGTGATGAGTTATGTGGGGACCCTCCATTTTTTAAGAAAGGCCTGGAAAAGGGAAAAGGTTGTAGAGAAACAAGCTTCTGTGACTGGCTAGCTCTTTGCAAGAATCCCAAGATGAATGGAACTTCCTCAAGCATCTTACATGGGCTTGTTTCAAGCTGTCCTCTTCCTGTTACACCTATTGAACAATCAGCTGATGAGTCAGTGGCCTTTTTCCACTGGCACTCTAAGCATTCAAGAACAGATAAATGTTCCTCAGGGTTAGTTGTTCAGTGTGTGAGATAGCTCTTGAATTAAAATAATACTTCTTTTTTGAGTTAATAGAAATGAAAGAAATGTTTCAATTAGGAGAAATTTGTAAACTTCAATGATATCAACTCATGAGTTCATTGCAAATATTGGTGTAGCTACTATTTCCCCTAACGTGCCATTTCTTGTGATCTTGTTGCATAGGTGTTAGTTTCAGGTTGCCTGAGGTATCACAAGAAAGCAATCCAAATGCACCTGAAGGGTTCATAATCTACAAGATAAATGAGAAGAGCCCCTGGTTTATATTATCATTATCATCATGCTCCTGGTTTTGAAGCCAATCTCAAATTATTTCTGAGATTTTATTTTTGGATTTTGAATGCTCCAGGCTGGCAATGTTGAAAATGCAGCCTGTTTCTACTGCAGCTCTGTTTGGTGTGGTGTTTTTTTGTTTCTGTTTTGGAATAGACTCCTTTTATTAGTTGAAACTTGTAACCTTGGTCGCTTCCCTCTTGTTCCCATATTTCAAATCAATCTCAACACATGCAAAGCTCACTTGTCTGTTTTATACTTCCCTTGTAAAAGCAACCTGTTTAATTCCAAATATTCTCTTTCCCATACTTGAGAAAAATGATCTGTCTTCTAAATGCCTTTTGGGACCTATATCTATTTCAAGAATGAAAATTTAATTTAATTTGCCTTCCTTCAAATGAGACTGAAAGTCATCAATAAAACTAGGCCTAAGCACTGCACTTGATTAAAGAATTCACAGCAAATGTGTTTAACATACAGTGAAACAGCTCATAATAAATAAAACAAGCCTTTAGTAAATAAAAGATGGTCCCAGTGCTGGGGTCTCTGATGTGATGTAAGCCTTCATCCTGATGTGTACAGTGAAGAAAAGATTGTGTAAGAAATTAGAATTGCACAAAGGTTGTTAACAATGCCAAAAGCTATTTTTGGGTGGTGGAGCTGGGAGTGGAGAGGTTGGGGTGGGTTACTGTGTTGTCTCAAGCCTAATATTTGTTCACTGAAGTATCAAGTCCTGCCTGCTAATATTGACTAACCCTTTCTTCTGTATCTCGGTAGTCAGAGATCAGTAAATACTAGGAGTCTCTCATCCTAACAGCAAATTGTTAAAGGCAGGGCTAAGCCCTGAAGTACAACATAGTTTCTACCAAAAAAATTCCAACTACTTCCTACTAGAGCTGTCCATATTTAAATAAAATAATACACGCAGTTTAGGACGCTGAATCCTTATTTTGACACCAAAAATAAATGGTCTAATTTCCTAAGCTATGTCACTTTCATTGAAGCTAACTGATGCACTTGGGCACTCTACACTCTTCAAAACCTCTAGGTGCTTAGTACAAGATGTAATCTGTAACTTGGCTTTCTGGGTTGAAAGTCACAGTCTGAGTTATGAAGTTAAGAACAGGAAAATTAAATCTGGGGTCAAGATAGAGTTTTTCTTTGCCAACACTTGAAATTATTTTGACTGTGTTTTTTAAACAAAAAGTAGGCTTGAACTTTCCAAAATGCTTATGTTTGTGATACTTCTGAAAGTCCAATTTCTAAACAGTAGTTGATAATTGTGTCGCACAGCTGACTGAGACTTCATTGAGGAAAGGCAGCAGACAGTACCTTCCAGGGACAAGACCTTAAGGCACCCCGAGTGTATTGAGTCCCCTCAGTGAATTCTTCCTCTGTTGCAGATGCAGTATCTCCAGCCCTTACCAGGTAGCTGTATTTCCATGGAACCCTCTTCCTTTATTGATGTCTATGGGTACATAGCTACTCCTCGAATTTGGAAACAGAATTCCTCCTTGACCTGGCGCCTTGGCCCTACATACTTGTTTGAAGAAGCCATCTCTGTGGAAACCATGGAGGTGATCAATAAGCTTGGTCCACAGTACTGTAGCAATTTCCAAGCAGTACAGCTTCAAGGTATGTGATAATTCTCATTTTCATCACTATTTGTTTGTCAGGGCAACACTCTTTTTATTCTTATAATCTGCTCTTAGTATTCCAACTGTGCCTAGAACTCTGTGTTACTGAGCGTTGTACAAGATTGCAGTAAGACACCGTGAGGGTCTTGTAACATACTGTAAATTGGACAGAAAAAGAAGGGCAGGAATCAAGCAGCAGACAGAGTTGGAGAGTAAAGAGGGATAACATGTCCTTGAGGAGATGTAAGATTGCAATTTCTGTTGGACAAGCATTAAAGCAGCAGCTTTGGAACTGAAACATTGTGCATTTATGGTGCTACAGGAAAAACACGGCAGAAAAAGAAGCATCATTTTTAATTGCAACTGCCTGCAGAGTAGGAGAGAGCACAGGGGAGAGAGGAGTAGGGGAATAAGTTACATTCCATTTAATGAAGAGGCTTTTTAACTGAAGTATACTGTTAGCTTCAATTATTAAACAGGCAGACAAAACATTTCAGTTATTGATTACAGTTTGTTCAACAAGTAGTGCATTCACCTCTGTACTAGAGCTTGGGATGAAATGGGATGGTCATCTCTGTTTGAAAAGAGCAGAATAATCCCACCTGGTGATGCTCCAGCCTAAAGCAAAGTGAAAAGACTGGCTGAACGTACTCCTTCAGAATGCTGTCTATCTAGACCAAAAAAATCTCCAAGTCAAGCATGGGAAGGGGTTGTTGAAAGAGAAATTATGTCAAAATACAGCCCTAAAAATTATTACCAGTAGAAGTCAGAAGGGTCTGATTTTTGAAGTGTTGAGTCTTTATGAAGTCTGGGGTGCTTGTTCTCTGCACACTGGTCTCCCCAGCTGGACTTTAGTACTAATCATGGATTGTGGTCATCTGACTCCAGTGATGCCCTGATGCAGGGAAATCACAGGGCACTATACAAGATGTGATCTCATCATTGTGAAATGATGTCTCTCCCTCTCTCTCTACCTATCCCCCTGCCTCTTTTTTTTTTTTTTTTTTGGGGGGGGGGGGCAGGGAGGGGAGGTGGTACCTAACATCTCCCTATTCCATCAAAACACCCAAGGAAACTTTTCTAATGGAAATTTTGACTTTAAAAAAGTTTCAGCACAAAACCCCAAGATATTATGGTTTATTCCTTAAAATGAATTTATGTCCTTGTTGCAAACAGCAGTTTAAATTGTTTCAGCAGTGTTGTGTCCCATCTCACCAGTATCTCATTGCTTCTCACTAATCATCAGCAGCTGTGCAGAGGCTTAGCCATAAGTCCCTGTCCTACTGGAAGGGAAATAGGTGACATAGTCTTGGGGCATTTATTTCTAGTTAATCTTCATGTAGAATACGTGCCTCTAAGGGCTGTGTCACCAGCATTAGTAAACAGTTCCATAAATCAGCTGTTTTCCCAGTCTATAGAATTGTCTAAAATACAAGATTTTTTTTTAAAAGGTACACATAGTTTTTCCAAGTGCAAACAGGAATAGAAAATTCTTTAAAGAAAAACATGTGAGAATTTCATACAATCATTAAACTGCCAAACCTGGTAGTTTTTACAGGCTTCTCATATGTTGTGAGTTGGCAGCTCTTTTCATAGAATCATAGAATGCTTTGGGATGGAAGGGACCTTTAAACGTCATCTAGTCCAGCCCCCCTGCAACTGGCAGGGACATCTACAACTAGATCAGGTTGCTCAGAGCCCCATACAGCGTGTCCTTGAATGTTTCCAAGGATGGGGCACCTACCACCTCTCTGGGCAACCCATTCCAGTGTTTCACTACCCTCACTGTAAAAAAATTTCTTCCTTATATCTAGTCTGAATCTACCCTCTTTTATTTTAAAACCATTACCCCTTGTCCTATTGCTATTGGCCCTGCTAAAAAGTCTGTCCCCAGAGCCTCTGTCCTTTTTCTTCCACATGAATCCTTGCTCCTAGTACCCTGAGAAAGCTCCCAGTAACATGGAAGGCCTCTGAAATGTTTTCTCTGCACAGAAAGTTTGTTTATCTTGTGTGGACAGAGAAAGGTTTATTCTGGGCTTTTCTGAGCTTCATGAGATACTGAGAGAGGATGTAGGATCTACACAAAGCAGTAACCAGAGGAGACAAGCCAAGCACGTCTCCTACTAATGCTTGTGCTGGCAAGATGCCATGGACTGTTGCAAAGGGTGAGGGCTTTTTTTCTGATTATAGTTAAGTCAAAATCAAATTCCTGTCTAAATGTTGGTTTCCTCCAGTTATTTTTCATCTGCCTCACTCCTGTCTCACATGTTGAGCACACAGAGTTCCTTCAGAGGTTTATAGTCTCTCTTGTTTTAGGTGAGGACCAGTACAGTGATCATAATCCTACACCTCTGGTGGCAGAAGAGAAGATTTCTTTTGGAATCAATGCCATGTGCTCATCTGTCACTACGGTCCAAGATATAAGGAGCTCCTACAATGAAGTGGATGGCCGGCTGATTGCCAAAGAGGTCACAAATTTCCCTCATTTGTCTTAAATACCTTTTCTCATTTCTGATTGGTTTCCTACAGCAAAGTTTGTGACTTTGTCTTAATTGCATACCTTCAGTGATTTTTCTTCCAGCTTCTCTTCCCATTCCTTAACTCCATTCTACTCGTGGTTTTGTTTTCATCTGTGGAGAGGAATATATTGGACAGTGTGAACACAATGTTAAAAGCCTTTCTTGAAACAGCAACAGAAGCCATAGTTTTCAGGTCTAATGATAATTTGTTTCAGTCTGTGATTTCTTAATGCCTTCATGATGACCTTTCACATGCTGTTCTAGAATTCTTGCCAATGCCAGGCTTACTGACATGTCAAAGTAATCCGGTTGTGTGATATTTTAGGTGGGCGAATGTTTGTCCTACCAATCAATTTTGAAGGAAAAAAAAATTGTTTTCATAGTCAAAAAGTAATAAAATAATCTAAATTATTAGAGTGTCTGCTTATTACTTTTTGTCTCCCCAATATTACCACGTTTTTTCTTAGGATGTCTCTTTTATGTGTTTTAGATTGGGATTAGCTCTCGGGACAGTGCAACTCCAATATTCCTGGCTAAGAATATTGCTGGACACCTCTCAGGTTCCTTGCGGACTATTGGGTCAGTTGCTGTGGGCCAATATGGTAAATGCACTATGCCTTAATGTTTCATATTTTTTAAGAGTTGGGCCTTTCTCTGTCCAATAACAGATTTGGTTCATGTAACTTCCTGGTGGACTAACTCTGCAATTTCCTAGGGGTAAGAGTGTTCCAGTCGTGTCCAGCAGCTACTAGCCTGAACTTTATTGGAGGCCCTGCCATTCTCCTGGGTCTCATTGCTATGGCCTGTGATGACCACACCATGTATGCAGCTGTCAAAGTCCTGAACTCCATCCTGAACAGTAGCCCAATGAGTGAAAAATTGATGAGGCATATGGGTGGATACCAGGTAATACTCTTTTGTTCATTCATTCTGGATATAGTCTTATCCCAAAACCTATCAATGACAATGAACCAAGCATATCCTGGCTATCAGCCCTTACAGTTGGAACTTTGTAAGTTATGAGATTTTTGAGAGGGGGATATAGGATAGTGCCCTAAATCCTGTGCTTACAATCTCTGGGAACCTCTGTAACTATATCTACTGATGGGAAGGTGAGGACAGATGCATCTTGGTCAGATGTGATCTAATAATGGAAGGTGTCATGCTGACCATATTAAGATGACTGTAGTTAGTAAAGTCAATGCAGCAGATTTGAGTTGAGTCACCCTTCACCTTTTACCAACACACTTGATCCCTCCCACAAGAGACCACTTCTCAGGCAGGTCTGCTTCTTTCCCTTGGCTCATCCAGCCTAAGATTTCTCTTTACAGACTGCCCAGTGCAGGGCTGGCAATGAATTCCTATGGCTCAGTCTTCATTTCAGCACTGAAATTGTGCTGATATTAATAAGCGCTGCCTGGATTTCAAACTGTATTGATTAGATCTGTCCTAAATACATCTTTCAGACCTTAAAGCTGTGCAGACTGAAGAGTTTGGTTGTCTCAGGGCTTTGGGAGAACCAGGGCAAATTTTAAGCACTATATATGTAATATTGGATGGGTTAAGGCTCAAGTGTGAAGTTTCAGTTCAGTATCATTTACTTTATGCTGCGCAGACTAAGCAGAGCCTTATGGAATAGAGAAGACTCTTTTAACAGAGATGTTTCCAAGTGAGGCTCTTAACATTAGGGCTTCATGAATGATTTATTATAAACTTTCCATTTTCCCAATTTGTGAATTGTTCATAAATTGATCCTGATTCATATGAATCTATTTATCATACTTAGATATTGCTTGCCCAATCCTTTCTTCTAGGTGAATGCCAGCCTTTAGATTGTGTATGAGCTGTTCCTTTCAACTTTATGCTAAATAATGTTCTCTTCGTGTGACTGATCATCATGTTGCAATGGAGTGGTTTTGCTCTTTGTTTGGATGTCCGAACTTTTTTTTTTTTTAAACAGGCAACTCATAAAAATGTATCTTGATATGTATTTTCAAATGAATGTCTATTCCTCCTAACCTATTCAAAATGTAGTAGCTTTCTGAACATTTTTCCTGCTCTATCAGGAATTCATTGAATAAGCAAAGATAGACTCAGTTGAGAAACTGGCAATGTTTCACACAGATGTCTTTCATCTGAAGAAGGCAACATCAATTTTTTTTTTTAAACTAACACCATTTGCAAGCAACTAAGAATACATCCATGAAGAATAGTGTAGAAAACCTACTGTAGTTATTTAAAAATATATTTGTATGTTTCTTTTTGTAAATTCCATTCAACATAATATGGCATGTATTTTGCTCCTGTTCAATGCCACAGAGTTGTCAAACTCCTTCAAAAACTTACCTTTTCACTTACTGCACAAAATTTTATGCCTGGACTGAAATCTTCACTTTCTTCATAATGCTTATGTAAGATGTATGCATGCGTGACCATTACAGCCAAATAAACTGTAAAAATGTTATACATTAAAAAATAATGTTATACGTTAGTTTATCAATACAGATTTATACTCAGTAGATAGTTATTAAATCTTTTTTTCAGTTGCTGACCTATCTGTTGAAGAGGAAGACACAGCTGTTAAACAACAGGATTTTACAGTTAATGTTTTCCCTAGTGGGCACAGCTGAGCTTGGCTTTGAGTCTTCAGTCATCAAGAATTGTAGTGCATTCCAGTATGTTCTGTGCAACTTTGAGGTAAAACTATTGATGTTACCTTGTGGGTTTGGCTGTATTAAAGATGGCTTTATAGTACGATGTTTGGTTTGTTCATAGCACAATATGGATCCAATATTTGGGATGGGTTGGTGTGCAGTGATTTTCCACACTGTGGCTCACTTGGGGAGGTGGTTTTGGAACAGCAGGTCCTCTGTCACCATGGCTCTCCACCGTGCCATGGTGCAGTTTCTGGAGTGTTCCTGCAGATCCTGAAGGCCTGCTCCTCAGGGCTTGCTCAGGAGCAGCAACTCCTCACACCAGCAGGGATTTCCCAGTGCCTGCGGATTATCATTGCAGAAATGACTGAGTTTATGATGTTATCCTCCCTGAACTGCCTGTAATTTTTTCTCTGCAACAGGTTATTGTCCCCTCAGCTCAGCAGAGCAGTAAAACCTCTGCTTTCCTTTGTCTTTCAGCTTTGGATGAAAGCACCAGAAAATCTTGACCTTGCTCTTTTTTCACATCTTGTGGAGATCTTGAAGTCCTCCAGGTACACAAGCTAGTGTTTGAATCAGAAACATGTGGGACAAGCTCATCTGTAACCTGAAGCTGGAACTGTGAGGTGGATATGAAGGGTCCAATCCTAGTTGGAATCAGTGGACTCTGGGAGTGAATCATTCCTATATTGCTCTTTCAAGGCTAGAGTTAGTGATTTGATCAGCCCCTGCAATGACTGTGGGGCCAGACTGGGAAAACCTATCTGGTGACCTCGTTCACGTGGAACCACTGCTGTACAATGAAAGTTTAAATGTCTGCTGGGGAGGGGAAATCTGAATGTTTGAATTGAGTATGAAATAATAAAAAAAATTATAAGTGAAGGTATGTTTAAAACCAAAACACAACCCAGGAAGACTTTTTTTGTAAGAGTATCCTTTCTTAATCAGCTGCACTACAGTTAAAGGTATCAGAAGAAATGGCAGAAGGGCTGAGTAGAACAGGATGAGTAGAAAAGATTCCTTCTTTTTAGTACCAGAAAGTTCTATGCAGAGCTGTCTGGTGTCCCTTGCTGAGTTTTATAAGAATAGCATTTATTACCACCAACTCACTGCTTGAAAATTCAATAATGTTGTTTTCTTTGAACTCGTTGAAATGCAGAAGTTTCCGGGCGAGAGGGCAGATGGGAAGGGTAAAGAACACACAAAGAAGTCTTCAGATCTCCATTGCTGACACATATTCAATTTGTCTGACAGTGTTTGAAATGTTGCCAAGGCAACATTAGAAGCCAAAGGTGCAAAGTATCAGTGCAACATGAGATCCTTTTAGCTGAAACCCAGCAAATTTGCTTCTTTCCAGTAAAAGCTTTTAATAGTGCCTGTGCTTTTTTACAGAGATGGATGTCAGAATGCCGCACTTGCCTACCAGGTGCAAATGGTGCCCAAGCTCATTTTCCTCTTCAATGATCCTGAAATCAGTAACTCCAGGATCACTGTGGCCTGCACTATTCTCTCTCATCTGTTGCAAGGATACTTTAACACAAGGGATGTTCTCAGGTAACCTTCAAGTTACCTGAGTTACCAAAGTTACCAAAGTTACCAAACCTGCTTTTTCTCAGTTTGCAGATGAACTATAGTCCTGCCAGTGTTGGAGAGAGCTCTATAGCACAACTTCCCTCACCTCATCTTTGGCAGGAGCCACCAGATCTTTGGCAACTGCAGGATGCTCACTGATGAAAAACTCTTTCATGCTTTCGAAACAGAGTTCAGTCCAACCTTATATTTATGTGAGGATGGGTTGGGTGATGACCCTTACAATGATGGCACAAACAGCTCTGCTGGTATGACTGGCACTACTCAAAGTCTGTGCTTAATATTTGGCTTCATTAAAGCCTGCCCCTGAAGTATTGCAATTGCTATAGTATTGCAACTTGGCCCCAGTCAACTATGTACCTAATCCTGTTGGCTTGGCTTATATCCCAGTAGCTATCCTTTCTGTTCTTGAATTTCAATCAGTTAACATATGTTAGTCAGGATTTCATGAAGCAAAGAACTTAAATACTTTATTTTCTTTCCATAGAATGTAAACACTGCTCCATTTTATATTCCCGGCCTAGTTGCATCAGCCTGTAGCCTATGAACTGAGGAAGGTCCACACAGTGCTGTCTACAGCCACCTAACTCCAGGGAAACGCACTGCACAGATGACAGCTCTGTTTTTAAAGCTATTTGTCCAAATAAAACGCAGAAACAGAGTTGCATCTTGAATCTGTTGTTTCTGCAGTCAGCCTTTAGCTCTGTTGAAGAGTACGAGCACCTCAAGTAGTTACTGTGGAGTAAGCTAATGCGTGAATTTAGTGCTTGCCATCCGTTTTGTGGAATTACTTATATGGATTTGTATGAGTTAGCCTATTCTTTTTTCATACAGGTGTGAGTAGTGGATTTAGTATATCAAATTTGCCATGTGGTAAGCAGCGTGAATGAGCATTTTTCTTAAAATATCATGATTTTTTATTCCATGGTAATTTGATTGGTTGAGTGCTGAGCGAGTGGATAAAGGCAGTCCCTATCCTTTCAGATCCAGGAGAGCAGAGACTATAGCAGGCTCTCAGCAGCACTCAAAGGTGCTGGGGTTTCTGCAGGTCCCAGACTTTTGACACATCTAATGGAACTTGCTGTGTGGACTGTTCCTGCAGAACAAGAAGTGTTCTGTCCCTTAAAAAATGCCTTTCTTGTGGGCAGGAGGAGGTTATGCACTTTCAGTAACTGTGTATGTCACATTAATCTATCTATCCTTTGAACCAGGTAATGTGTTAAAGCAAACTATAGGTGAAAAGAGATTGTCAGTCCTCCTCCCTGAGTAGCTGCTGAGGTTTCTCTGCTGTCCTCTATGTGCTTGGAAACCAAGTGGAGATAACAGTGATATCTGAATGCAACAGGCAGTTCAGAATCTTTTGTATGAACAGAGTGCTTAATTCAGTATTGCTTTCCTCATGGTGCAAGACCTGTAAAATCAAGACATAAAGAGAAAAATGTTTCCATAGTAGAACAGATATTATTTACATTTGTAGATAGATGTCCTTTTTATTTGCTTCCTAGTTTGTGAACTTTTGCATTCCTATTTCAACCCTATTTCTGCAGCCGTTAGAATTTCCAATGGTTGTCGTTAACAGCCATCATTAATTGGTATTGAGATTTGCATGTAATCTCAAAGTAATTAAATGAATGTCTATCTTTCTGCTGACCAAAACTGGTTCCCTCTTTCTCTGCAAGGATTGGATTGTTCCTTGTTTACACTTTGAAACCTTCTTCTGTGGATGAAAATCAGATTTGCCTGGGTGGTGTGGCTGAGATGCCCAATGAAGGTGAGGAGCTGCCTTTGGTGTATGTGTTCTGATAGATAGCTAAAGTACTTCCCTTCTTCCCCAGGGCATGATGAACCCTAAATGCAACATAGTGCTTCTGCCTCCAGTGGCAGGAAGAGACACAATTCACGTGACTTCATCTGGAAAGGGACAGGCTGCACTGAGGTGACCTGAAATTGTGGGGAAAACTTATATTGCTGCAAAGGCATGATGTGAAGAATAGTGAAGTGACAGTCACTGTGAATATATCCAGGAAGGCCTGACCTACAGCAAGATCCTTCTCCTGCTAAGGGAGTTCCCCTTTTGTCCTCTCTCTGCTAATGAGCCAACAGTATTGCATTGTCCAGAGCCTACACAATGTTGGATTTCACAGATATACACAGAGATGAAGGACATTAAATTGAAATTTCCCCAAAACTAACGTACTGGGCGGTTATGAAGAATAAAATTTCACTTGGCATCCTGGATTTTCTGTGAACGCTTTGCTACGCTTACAGTTGTAGCAAATAATAATGTGGAGCTCTGCACCTTTTAAAGTAGCTGTGTATTTATGTCAGTTTTGTGTGTGTGAACTTCCAGTCAGCTGGCTCTTCCATTGTGATCTTTCAGTTGAGACTATATTGGTTATTGCACCTCTAAACAATATATTATATTAAGGAGACACTGTTAACTGTAGTTTATATATATAGACATCACAGCTACGCAATACAAGTCAGATTGCCTATTAGCATTTCCCTCTCTAGTTAACCTGAGATTGCTTCCTGTGGATTATTATTCAACATGTAGTCTGGATGAGTTTCAAGTAACTCTAAAGAGAGGACTTTGACAATGTAAGCACTGGTCATTTCTGATGTTAGCAGGAATTCTTATGTCTAAAATCTGATGTCTGCATCTTCTTACTTTACAAAAGACTAATATAAGTACTTCCATTGGGCTAATCTGGTGCAAACAAGATTGTTCATCAAAGCAAAGGAACATGTGTTTTGTCTCTTCATTACTCTTTATTACTTTCTGATATTTGTAGCCTTAAGCCAAACATCTGGAAATACAATCTGGCTTCGAAACCAGTTACTGAAGACGCTGTTAGATGTAATGCACTCAGACAAACTTCATCTGTCCTCTGAGTAAGTAGAAACAATTTAGGAAGGCGTGTCTCCTAGAAGGTTTCCTAGAGGAAATCTGTCTCCTAGATTTCCTCTTTACTGGTGCTTGACCAGAACTGAACATACTAATAACATTTGAGTCTCAACAAAATAGTAAATAAGAGCAAACTGGATTCAGAGGGTTTTTTTGTCAGTGATTTATCTGGCATTCACACAGATGTATGATCAGATCACACATCTGATCTCCATTTTGAAAAATGTTTAAAGTTTTCAGAAAATGTCTCAAAGGAGGAACTTGAATATTGCTGTTTCTTCTGCATTGCCAGGGTTGAAGAAATCCCAGCTATCTTTGAAAATCAATTCAATTTAATGTGGGATTACATGCAGCTCTCTATCGTAACCATGAACATGCAATTACTATAGTTCTGCCTTGTATAACTGAAAGGCAGGGTTCATAGTGCTGGGTGCTGTAACTGTGCATTTTCATTAGTTAACATATCTTGGACTTCAAAATTTGAACCAAAATTTTGGATTTCATAGGTTGAAAGATCTAGTCTGGAATGTAGTTTACCTCAGTTATTGATACACACTCTCAGAAGAGGCTTCGTGGTAATGAGCTTTTTTGTCTGACAGTAATATAAGGTTGGATTTAGTGGGAATTAAGCAGCTTGAACTGTGTGGATGAGTCTGCTGTTAAATCTTTATAATTCTGTGTTGCAGTAAACCTTTAATCAGATTTTTTTCTAGAGAAACTTGAGTTTCTAAATGACTTAGAGATAATTTTAAATAAAATCTACTTTCTGTCTTTCACCATGTCTCCTTTCATGTGCTTTCATTTCCCTGTTTGTCCTAGGGAGCAGGTAGAGACATTTTTGGCACTGGGGCCAGACTGGTTTCTGCTGTTCACACAGAGCCACCTGCACTCTAGCACAGTTGTGCTAGGAATCAAGCTACTTCTGTGCTTCCTCCACAATCGTTTGCTGCTGAACAAATTCAAGGAGGGGACAGTGGCTGGGCGCTGGCTGGAAAATAGCTCTGTGGGTTTGAGTATTCTAATGGGTATGTGTTGGTTTAATGCTCCCAAAACAATCCCTTGATTCAGCTCAGTGACAGGAGATCACTGAAGTAGGTGATAGGAGAATTCCCACTGATCTCAGTAGACCAAGAATTAATATTACTTTCTAGGTCAAGCTTGTCCTAGTACTTCAGCTTTTCTGTGCTGAAGAGTGGAAAGCATTGCTTCTCCCTTGCATGATAGTTGGCATTTCTGATTAGCAGTTGCAGGGAAATGGGCCTTTTTGTCTTGCATAAAATCGGGCTAGTTGATAAGCCTGTGAGGTGTTCAGATGTCAGCTTGTACCCTGAAACCTTCTGTTTCTTTAAGATTTGTTCAGCTTGCTTTTTGATAACTAGACCTGTGGTTCTGAGAAAGGGAAGAGAAAGGAAGAAGAATAGTTCAGGGAGAATCTCCTGTAACAGAAGTGATAGTGAGAAAAATTGTTATCTGTTACTCTAAGGAGGTTTTGTGAACTGTTGATATTGCAGCCTAGCAGAGTACTGAGTGGCCTGGGACACAGACAAATGAGGATAGAGTTGGGTCAGTAATCCTTCCTCTGATATGGCATTTATTTTTTAGACACTTACTCAGAATATTTTCCTTTTCTTTTCTTTTACAGATAATTTAAAAACTCATCCTCCAGTGCCTGACAACAGCTCCTTCCTGATTTTTGGGTTTTCTGTATTGCAAAGATGTCTGACTGATCATGTCCACATCCCTGAGATCTACTTCCTTGTGGCAGAGCTCTTTCTGGCAACTCCACAGTCTGAACCACCTGAAGCAGCCAAGGTATGAAAAAAATAGTGAAATAAGGAAATTTGTGTTCACAACAAACTTGTTCACGCAGCTGTTTAATGATATTTAACTACAGCACTTTAGAAGGTAATTCAGATTAGCTTCCCTGTCCTTACATTGTCAAGACTCATTAAAAATCTCAGAATTAGTGGATTTGGGTACTGTCCCCCCGTGTCCTGAGAAGTCATAAGACATTTTTGCCCTGAGAGTGCCAAAGATATCTTTCAGAAGAGGACAATTCATTAGTGCTATCCTGGGGAAATGCATTTAATAGGAGAGGGAGGAGCTGCTGGAGGTGAAGATGTTTGGGGTTTTTACTGATTTAGAGAGAGCAGGCATTGCTCTTGATGTATCATCAATAATTCCCATCTCTTCTTGAAATATATCTCCTCCTGTTGTAGAAAGATCTTGAGTCTCTATTGCAGTGGATCTTGCAGCACCACCTTACGGAGAACGTGCTCAAAATTGGGTTGTGTGCAGAGGCAGCTGCTTTACTGCTGGAAATGGTTAGAGTTACTGTGGACAAGGTAAGCATTTTGTTACAAGGACAGTGCAGTGTGAATGGCAGAATAAACTGCCTGAGAGTGTCAGATGTTAGTGGTAGTCTTTACCTGTAACCCCTAGCCTTCCTGTGCCCTCACAGGGCAATACTGAGCATAATAGTGAGCAAGGACTTTGAAGTGTCAGCACAGCTATTGGCTTGGTTATGTTACATAGCAGATGATGTGATGGGCTCATGTTTAAGAACTTCTGAACACAGAGATGGATCTTACCCACAGCATTACCCATTTTGTTTGTTCTTGATGATGAGAATATGCCACCTTTCTGATTGTGGGTGTGTCTTCAGTCTACAAGCTGGGAGTTCACTGCTTGTGCCTTGCCTGACTTCTCTGTGGCCATGTCATGTTTGCTTAGCTGCTTAGGAATACCTAGAGAGGAGCAAAGACAAGCTTATATGAGTGAGAGGAATGCTGCCTTGACTAGATGCACATTTGTCTCTGTTCAGCCTATTGCAGATACAGAAGACTCCTGGGAGATTGCCTATCCAGGGAACGTTATCCAGTTTCTGTGCTTGATCTATCACAGTTATACTCAGGACCCTGTGTGGCACTGTCCTGACTTCTTGAAAACTTTGGCTATGCTTGCTTTCCATTCTGGACCACCCAAGGTACGTGCATCTGAGCCAGCACAAGCCCTTCAGATCAGAGATGGATTGCTAGGAGGAAAAATCAATTTGAAGGGGATATTATGGTTAAAATGCATTGCTGTCTGCTTCCACAGGGAGGCTCTGAAGGCCTTTTGTCTCCTGATGGTCCAGCCATTGCTGAAGGGAAAGGCTGTGTTGATTCCTCCTCTCTCCCACTCCTACCACACCCTGCCAAGAAACAAGTGTGGGATTTTGTGCGAGTCCTCCTGATGGATAGTCTTCTCAACATCCCAGCAAACAAACAAGGGCACCCACTTGAGCTGCTTCTTGAGGTCTCTCTTGTAGTCATCAGGCTTTGCTGCTCTACCTTGCACTGGGGGTGGAAGGACAGGAGGTATCCTGCTAGTGGCCTGGTGAAAAAAGTGATGACAGTGATGAAGAGGTGTACTCAGTCAGCATTTTCAACAGTGTAGGATAAGGCTGGGATCACAGCTCTTAGAGAGAAGGCACTACTTCCTGGCAGATCTGGACAGCCTGCTTAGTGGAATGGAATTTCTACTTTCTCAGCAAAGAAGACAGACCTTTTCTGCCTGCTCTGCATTAATGTGAACTAAGAAAATGCTGCCCCTAGACAACAACAAAGGCATTTTTCAGGCAACATTTAACATTGAAGTAAAGCATGAAAAAATTTCCGTTTTCCTTAGTAATACCTGCTTATCATTAGAGCAGCCCTTGAATTTGTTGAGAAGATTTCACATGGAGCATTCCTGTGTACTGATTTTTGAGACAACAATTTCTTTTCAATGCTCAAATAAACCAAAAACAACTGTCTTCACTTTTAGGACAGACTAATACAAGCTGTAACAGCTGAGTCTGGATTATGGATTTCAACCACTCAAAGCACTGGAAAGATTTAGAGTAGTCTGAAGAAAGGGAAAATTGGGAAATTTAGCCTTCAGCTCCAAATTGTCAGTAGTCCAGGTGTCCCAGATGTGAGTTCTGATGCAGACTTTGCTTAGTAATGCAAATAGTAATGGACATAAGCTTGACTGCGACGGTCATGAGTTAAATCGTCTTGCAGAGCAGCAGTTCCCTAAAGGTTTATACGATAACATCTCAAGGCCTGATACAGTTTAAAATAGAGGATGGCTCTTCTGATTATCTGAATCCTGAGCCTGCTAAATGGAGCTAAAATTCCCTGAGGGCAAGATCTCTTGGGAACCACCTGTGAACCTGGGTTCTGGCCCTGTGCAAAACCTTGTTTGTGTTCAGTGTGCAGAGGGCAACTGTACTGGCTATCAGCTAGAGAGAGTAGACCGATGTAAGATTTCCTGTTTTCCCAGCTAGGGTATGAGGTTCTGCGATCTCATCTGCTGTCCAGGAACTGTCCACATGTGCACTCTTGCTGAATTCTGTATGAGAGGTGCCTTGTTGCCTTTACACAGAGGAGTACACCAGATCTCTGCATTTATGTGTTACTGTGGATTAGCTGTCACAGATAACTTCTCAGCTTGCAGCAGCTGTTTGATATGTCCACACGAAGGGCTGAAGTGTGCAAATGAGGTGGAGTAGTTGTCCTTGCTCTTTTTGTGCTGTTTTTCCCCTCCTCTTCCTAACACGGTGCCTAGGTGTTTAAGGGAAATGTCAGGCATTTTGAGTTATCTCAGATAGGACTGAATGTCTCTTGGAATTTCTGCTCGCTTCTTTGAGAAAAACTTTTACTGGAGCTGCATCTTTGGCAGTCATAATCTGACAAAGATCCAATTAAATCAAAGGCCTTTGAGTAAAGGCTGAAAATGAATTTGAGTCTGATTTCCTGGCTGTTTTCCTGCTGTACTAATATGTATACGGTCACTATATAGGCTTCTCCAGAGGGTGCCACCAGTGAGCAGAAGAGACATTTTCAGACAAAAGTTTTACTGTCTGCTATGGACATCTTCCATGTTACCAGCCAAGGCGAGGGGAAAACAAGACCAAGAGGTGAGTGGTGAGAATCAGATCATTAGCTAGCTGGTATTTAGCATGTAGCTGTAATTGCTAGAAAGGTTTGGAAACAGCAGCTAGGACTGTCCATTCACTCCTGCTGTAGGCCAGTTTGCATAAATTACTGTAGTTTTACTGTTTTTCTAGGGAACCTCTTCACTTTTTTTCTCTCTTTTTGAGAACAGATTGTGGACATTAAAAAGGGAGTACTTAGAAAGAAACCTAGGTTTATCTTTGAGTGCTTCTGGAAACAACCCTGATAACTTAGTTGTTGCTGCTCTCCTTTCTGAGTCATTATTTGGACCAGTCCTTCATGACGGTATTTTAGTGAGATTGGTCCTGTCCTTAGGATGGAGCTGTTATTTCCAGTCTGAGTAAGGTATTTCTTCTAGACCTAGAGTTTTCTTAGACACGTCCCAACTTTGAGACATTATGGCATGAGAGTGTTCCTTCTCAGCTCTGGTAACCTCACATCTTGCATCTTTTTTTTTTTTTTTTTTTTTTTTGCATTTCAGCTTATTTTGGAATAATCAACCCTCTTGTATCCTCTCCAGGGAGCAGTGATCCTCATGACACTTCAGAATCAACTGCACCTGTATCCATGATGAATATTGCTTATTGTGCTCAGAAGCTGGTTGAGAAGCTGAACAGCAGAATGTTTGCTGCTGACCCCAAGCAAATTCTGATCTTCACTGCTAAACAGATTATGGGGGTGAGTCACATGAAATTTTTTTCCAACTGTTATAAACATGTTGTAATGTGCTCTGTTTCACACTGAGGTCGTGATACTGCAATTCTCAAGAAGTTGGCTGTAATCCATTTGGTGATTGTGATTATTCCTGTTTTCTTGCATGAGCACATAATGGCTCTAAATGACAATCAGAACTACATTGTGCAGTATAAAGAAGGGATAGTTAGCTCTTTGGTGCCACTGTCTGTTGGCTATGTACGTGTTGCTGAACAGGAATAAATTAATCTCCTCCACAATTCTGGGGACTTCAGCAGAAATACAGGAAAATTGAATTTGTATCTAACACGTAGTTCAGTGGTATTTTCCTGAAATAAGTTTGCAGCACCTTAAATGAAGTGAGAGGAGTGGATCCTTGGGGAGAGAGTTCGTTGAGCAAGCCAAGTACTCTGCTGTTTTGTGTTTTCACAGGTCTTAGAAAGCTCCGTTTCTCAAAAGGAAGTTTTCCTCAGTGCCCTATACAGCTGTCTAAACAGAGTCATCCTATACTGCTTATCCAGACCACAACAATCGCTGCCTGAACAGTTTAATGTCCTGAACACTCTCAATGTCCTGCAGGAGCAGTGGGACATTATTTTTGCAACTTACAACTCAAATAATAATTTCATCGTCTGCCTAATGTACTGCCTTTGCCAACTGAATTCGGGCAGGTACAAATGTCCATCTCAGTATAACATTTGTTTACATCTTTGTGCTGTTATCTATGGGAGTGGGTGTAGAGGGGGAGATTTCACAAAACTTAGGCAATATCCATTTGGGGGAATTGCTGGAAGCTGAGATTGAGCTGGATTCACCTACAGTAAGGACTCTGGATGTAGTATGTGTACTGTATCCTAGCAAGCATTTGACCCATTGGGCTCCGTGCTCTGGGGGTTTAAAGCACCATTCTGCTTTAAACAGAGCAAACATTCCAGTCTGATTTGGTGTCTGTTGAAGTGGCAGAGTAAAGCCACTTGAGGAAAGATGGTTGTTTTCCTCATACACTTAAAAAGAAAGAAAAACAACAACAGAAATGTTTTCATGTACTTTTTTATCATTTAATTTGGAGTAGAAGAAGGTTACTAATGTGCTCAGTATTCTGGAGGCAATGGATTGTCTTTCAGCAAGAAGGCGGAAGAGATAAACTGTTCTTCAATCAGAAGGCTATTTTCTCCTTGAAACACTAATGAGCAGAAAATTTCATACCACCTCTCTTGCTCAGAAGCAGGCTGGTATGTGTGTTTGTGGGTGTAATAAGCAAGGCACAGTGGATGGTAATAATGTAACGCTTAATTCCGTTTTTTTCATTTTGAAAAGGGTGTTTCATTTCAGAGACATCCAGACAAGCTTGCATGTTTGTCTAAGCAGAACCCTTAAATTTGCACATAGGTTTAATTGCTACTCTTTATTAACCAAAACATCTGTGTGTACCTGTTTTACTCATCCAGCATTTCCAGCAGCTTACTCACTTCGGAGTAGTAAGTGCAGTTAACAAGCTTGAACTGATTTCAGTGGAGTTGGCTCACAAGCCCATCATTAAAATGAGAATCTGGAAAACTTCCTGGGATGTGGGCTAGAATCACTCCACAAGCATGCAGGTGGCCATTCTCTGAGAAATCTGCCTGGACTAATTTAGGGAGATGCTTTTTCTGATCCAGCAGCTATTCTTATGTGGGTACATTTAAAAAATATATATAAAACTGTGCATGGATCTTGTGAATCTTTCTGTTGTGGTTATTGTTACTTGGATCTGAGCTGCAAAGTCCTGGTTGTACTGAAGTTGTGAGTTTTGCCATTGACTTGGATAGGGCTAGAACATCCAGGCACGCTCTGTTTGGTATTCTTACAGGTGATGTGTCAGAAGTACTCTTGCTAATGTAAGCTGGGGATTTATTTTGGACAGCTCTGTTTTGTCAAAAGAAGCAAATATCGGCTAGTGCTTTATTCACTATAATGATGTTCATTGTTTCAATGAAAACTGTCTGTGCTGCTTAGATGGTCTGAATTGAATCCATTAATACAGTATCACATCAGAAATGAGTGGCACTTCATGAGGTCTCTTCTTGATTGTTCTTCTTGATTGTTCTTATTCCAGTCAGATAATTTCCAGGCCAAAACTGTTGAGATGGGGTAAGGATTGTTTTTATGTAGCAAGAGCATAAATATAAAAAAAAAAAAAAAAAAACCAAACCAGAAATGTTGGTGTTATCCAAAAGCCAAATGTAGCAGATCCAGGGAATCAGAATTGTGGTATTTAAAAGAAAATCAGAAATAAAAATGGCAGCTTTGCATACCCAAGAGATTTGACTCTCCCATGTAGTAGTGCCTGTTTACAATTGAAAGAACATATTATGTTACTAGTGGCTATATATAATATATATATTATTGACAGCATTTCTGTGACCAAGTATACATTGTCTGGATGCCTTAACTAAGCCTGTTGCATTTATTGTAAGTAGTATGCTGTGCTGAAATTCCTGGTGTCTTTTACCTATTGACTGGTAAATTATCTGACACACACCCCCCACACACCACCAAAGCAGCACTAACTCTTTTTGGCAGTGGTGGTCTCGATTATAATCACATCTACGTGACACTAACATCATGGTGCTAAAGTCTGCAGTTTTTTTGTGCTGAGTGGTTTATAAACTGAATGAACAATCATTGGTGCAAAGAACTTAGACTAAGTAAGTGGTTCAGGTGCTTACCTGAATGGAAGATACCTCTAGTGAAGAAATTCAGAGCAATGAGATGGCATACAAGATGCTCAGGGGAGGTGCAAGAAAGCTGTATGCAATCTGGCTCCACCAGTACAGCCCTGTGTTCCAGGTAATTGAGATGAATGGTAGATACAAATGCGCTAAGAAGTGCAGGGGTAAGGCATGTACAACAGTGTGTTCCACAGGATCTTGATGAGTGCTCCTTGATTTTGAAAACCAGACAGGCAGTGGTTTAGTTCCCACTTCCTGTAAATTCTTCAATATCATGATTAGTGTAAGCCCTCAAGCCTGGGAATATTGGTCTACTAAATTAATCGAGTAGGAATGGATGTGTAGAAATACCTTTAGCTTTTGCACTATTCTCAGTTTGTTCAAGTCTGGTTTACTCATGTGCCCTCCTTTTTTTTTGTCACAGCTATCCAGAAGGTTTTGGGGTGGATACAAAACCAAAGTTGGCTTCGTATCACCAAATTTTCCTTGCACCCAGTGAAGAGGACAAGGGCAACCTGCCTACTCCAGATGATGGTAATTTATGGCACACGTTACCTTTGGCTTACAGACCAGGAAAGTGCCTGACCTAAACAGTTATCAGAGCAGTTTGTGCAAGTGCTACTGAATTGCCTCTTCAGTATATAGGCACTGCAGGCACAGCATAGAGAAAGGAAGGTTGTGCTAAAAATTACTTCTGTTCGCATCATACCTTTTTATTCAAAATTCACACCCCGCATCCTCAGGAGTAATGGATATCAGTTTGGAGATCTCTTCCCCATGTTGTGGCCAGTATCAGTGCCCAGCTACGTACTATTTGTAGCTCTATTTCTTTTTTCAAGGCCTATACAGAGCTTGTGTCTGTCTGTTGTACACAGGAAGAAACATTTTGATCTTTTAAGAGAAACACTGGAAAAAATTTTGGGCAGGTTTCAGTGTGAGGGCTCTCAGCTGAACCCTACAGCAGAGTGATGCTTTTTTTTTTCTTTTTTTTTTTTTTTTTTTTTAATATATATGTTGGCTTGGATATGATGCAACCAGAGAAGTCTGATTTGCAGGGAAATACAGCAAAACAGCTCAGCACTTCCTTGTACAGCATCCTGTTGCTGTGTCAAATTGTTTCACGACTTGGTTACCTTCCCCCACTGTGTCTAATGATGTTTGGCAACAGGATGCTTTAGCACTCTCTGTATGATAATAAGATCATCAAAATTCTGATGAGATGGTTTTCCAAGGCAGAAAACAGTTAGAATCATCTGTCGCTCCTACTTGTTTCTTTTGGGGAGTTGAAACATAGTAAAAGAAATGTCCTGCTGTTTTCTGTATTAGACTAGCTAGTCTGGCTTAGAACCTATGGAGGCAGTAGACAAAATGGAGCGACTCCACTGACTCCAGCAGTTACTCTTGGCCAATGTTGTTACAAATGAGATGTTTCTACTTTATCTGCTGCTTGACTTATTACACAAAAAATTATTCTTCATTTGTAGTTTCTTTTTTTTCTTAGTCCATCAGGAAATTCTGAGAACAGTAGAAATCATCTGGAAGCAGCTCATTTCTCAGAGGCGGCAGGCTCTGGAGGACACTTACAAGATGGATCTTTCTATAAAAGGAAATGACAAAGAAAGGGACATGAAGATAACGGAGATCACTCCTTTATGGGAAGAAATTATGACAAAAGCATGGCAACACTTGATAGGTCTCTGTTCTTTTATGGAGCACTCGTTGTAGTAAGCAAAAACATTGCAGTAAATGTAGCGCTTAATGGCAAGCCGCTGATTCCTTGGTTATACCCTTCCTCTGCACATCACCTGCTAGACAAAGCAGATTCTCAGTTTCTCTCATCCAGGATTGTGATTGCTTTCTGTGTCATGCCCCAGCCCTTCTGTAATCACCTGGTGATGTTGTAGGGCTCGTACTGTACTGCAACAAAGAGAAATCTCCTTAGACAATTGTATCCCATTAGAGAATTTAAAAGGGAGGATATTTCAGTGACAAACGGCATCCCAATGTGTGTAGTGCTGCAGGGATTCAAAGTTCATGTCTGTATAATGACAGTGGTCTATGGCAGACCTCTGTGAGGCTTTTAAATAAAGACTTGAGAAGTAAATGTTAATTCAATGCTCTTCTTGCAAATAGAAGGACAAGCCAGCTGGAGTGAGGCACTGCCATGTTCTTGTGTCTTGTGTGAAGTGGATACAAACCCTCTACCTTCCCACAGGCTCAACTTTAAGTCTTACAAGCTATTTTTTCTGTTCTGGCCCACAGCATCTGAAAAGAAGATTCTCCAGACTAAAGCAGGGCCAGGCCTGTCGCAGAGCAAGCACAATTCCTGGAGTGAAAGCTTGTCTTCAGCTATTAGGTTGATGCCTGGCCGAAACACAAAGGAAATGGCATGCAAATCTGAGGTAAGTTCTGCTTTTTGTCTTTTCTGGCACTGTCGCCAGCTCTGCCTTTGATATGGCTCTGGAGAGTTTGTCTGGACCTGGGAGGCTTCCGAGTATTTCTGTTGACATGTTCCACTAGACACCTATTGCTGTTAAGGTTCCTTTTCTAGACTGCTAGAAATAATCACTAAGAAATAGTCATTGATCTGAAGAACTTCAATTGGCAGCCTTAAGGAATAGAATCAGATTGGAAAAGACCTTTAAAATCATCAAGTCCAATTGTTACTTTTTGCATGAGGCCTAATTATTGCACTTGAAAGGACAAACCTAAGCAACCCATGTGTGCTTGTGCTCATGGGGCTCTGCTTGGGTCAGAGCAAGGTGAGGAGATGCTGGTTTTGCTGCTGCTTTTGGCTTACATCGGTTATGTAAACCTTGTCCTTCGGACACTGAATTAGTAGAAAGGATCAGGTATTACCATAGTACTGTCCTTTCATTTTCTACTCAATATGAAGTATTAAAGGTCCAAATTTTAGTTTAGCCTCAAGAGATAAGGAGACAAGTGCTTATATAAACCAGGGATGGGTCTGGAGGGTATGCAGCTTTGCTACTGCCAGCAATGCAGCTGGACTATCTTTTCCATGTGTAAGCTCCTCCTTTGCTGACAGGGCCATTGCCATGTTTTTGCTGGGCATATATGCTGAGAATGCAAATAAAAAGCACCAGTTAGATGTTACTTGCTTAAGTGTGTTAGGGCTAGAGTAACCATCTATATAGGGTAGGGCAGCAGTGCATTGACAGAATATTCAGAGCTTTGGACTGAGGTTGTGTTATTGCAGTGCTGAACATATTAAGGTCTTTTTTCCTCCTCATGAGAAGATAGTGAGTCTGTTACAGCTTCAGTTTAGGGAGTCAGTCCTCTAGCTCAAGCTGTAGCAGGTTGCAGCTTTATCCCCAGTGATGACTGGTTCACTTCTAGGTGTGTTGATCAGGAAGGCTATGATACACAAGTAATGTTTCTGATAGTACCTTACTGAGCTGCAAGTTTTTTCTCAGCATGCCACAGCATCCTTCTAATTCCTTAAAATCACTTTGCTGCTTACAGAAGGAGCAAGTTCTTTCCAGGTACATAATGTAGACTGTGATGTCATACTACAAGAGCATCGACTATTTGCCCTGGGGTCTGTTTAATTATTTTTTAAAATTAATTTTGATTATTACAGCTGATTACACCTCAGTGAGCAATGTAATTGATATTTGTAAATGTATCCCAAGGAACATTTTGTACAACATGCTTTTTGCTGTTGAAGGTTAAAGACTCCGTTATTGGTTTTTCCCTAAATATGCCCACATCATTAGTTCCTCCAGTGAAAAGGTTGCCATCTGGAAAAGGCAGCACGGAGACATTATTCAGGCACAAGTGCATGAAATTGGTGTTTCTGCATCTTCTGTCTCTCTTCTGCGAGGAAGCGGCTTGTAATTAAAGGAGCTGGGTTTGGAGGAAACATTACTCATTTGGTGTTATTCCTTATCATGTCAAGGACTGACAGCTCCACAGCTCTGATAAATTGTTCCTCTCAATGACATGTGAAGCTACACTTCCAAATGTTCTTCTCTACTCTCCCTCTCCCCCTTTCTCCCTCCAGCCTATCTTTGAAAGAGTTTGATGCGCTTTTCAGAGAGATGAAATCTAAGGGGAAGAAAATTAATTTATTTGCTCCTCAGCGGCCCTCTTCATACACTTCAAAAGCAAGGTATAAGGTGTGATTTTCAGCATCAAAGGAAGTTGGGAGCACAAGTTACATTAAAAGTAAATGGTATTTGTGCTTCTAACTTGTATTTTTGACCTCACTTTGGTAGTCACTTTAAAGGTGCTGTAACGTGATTTTGAATCATTTTCGGTGTCTCAGGTGCCTTCTGTATTCACTTGTGAAAAATCTTCAAATACTGGTCTCTGTCTTCACTACTGCTAGTTATAGACCTGTGTCATACAGCAGTAGGCACCTGGTTGAAACATTGAGATAAAAGGATAAGTAGCAGTATGAACTACATAGTGAGAGACAAAACCTTTAAATCCCATAGTAAAATAAAAATCTTTGCATTTACTGAGAGCCAAGCATGGTTGTTCCTAACTCAGCAAAACTTATTAAATTTGAGAAAAGTGAAGAAATTTAGCCAGGATTTGAAAGCTTTGCTCAGCAGAAAGAAGAAATGGGTTGGCTCCTGGGTTGTTAGTTTGATTCCTGTATAGATTGAAAATAAACAAAGAAGTTGAAGCAGTAGTAGTATTTGCTGCAGATTAAAAAAAATAAATAAATACAAAACACCCCCCTCAAAACTATCAACTTTTTTCCCTGTTGTCATTTACAAGATAGCAAGAGTGCTTTTGAGACCAAATCCTCAATCTGGGAAAAAAAACAGCAAAATTAAAACTATTCACTCCAGCAAAGGATCAGGCCCCATGTTTCTGCTGTATTTTCGCTCAGGATCTCCAGCATCGGTGATGCTAATTCCATGCTTTTTGGTGGCAAATAAAATTAACAATCCAATACAGCTGTGTTTTCCCCATATTTCTGAATCCACTTTGCTATCTCATACTCTGCTCTGGGCTTTGTCTGGAACACATGGTCATTCAGCAGGGAGAGTGTGATCACATTTCTGGTAGTAGAAGGGCAATAATCTGCTATAGTAATTGCCATCTTGTGCTTTCTTGGAAGTCTGAGTAGCTACACAGGAGCAAGAGGAGCACTGTACAAAGTCAGATTTTTTTAATGCTTACAGTTGAGAGAGTTGGGTAAGTTTGCCAGCAGGAGGGTCTATAAGACTCTGAATACAGTGACAAAGGTTTCCAAATCATTGACTTTCCTGTTTCAAAGGGAGCCTTTTGATCTCTTGCTCTTTCTCCTCCTTTCCTCCCCCTGTCCCCTTCTACCTCAATTTTGCTGTCAGAATCTAGAATATGCATTTAATTTTTAGGTTAGCAATGACTGATTGTTTTTCTCATCTTCAACAAGCTGCAAGAGCAGCAAGGGACCACTATAACAATCATATTTCAGTAAATTAGTCAACAGGTTCTACCATGCAGTGTCCTGAGGTTCTTCCTGAGGATGAGTGCCTGAGCAAGGTTATAAGCAGCATACTTCTAACTACTCTAAGACACACTGCCTCAGGGCTGTAGATATAGTTGTTATCCTTTACAAGAAATGCAGAGCCTCCTGAGTTTTACAGCAGGCCTGATCATGTCTGACCTCTCCTGTTTTAGTTCATTAATTACATTTATCTATGCCAGAGACCCATATACCTTGAGAGAATGAAATAGAAAAGTTCTTTTTAATCCCAGTCTTTAGAATGAAGAGGTTAACAGAGGCCTCCTAACTTGTAATTGCAAACCCAGAAACCTTATGGTAGGATTTGAGTCAGCAAGTGTACACTTGTGAAGACAGCTATAGATATAGAGCCAGCATCTGACCTCCTTTGTGCCAGTTTTGTCACTGTCCATTGCAAGAGAATTCTTCCTAGTTAAGTGATAGGAGAATGCAGCTGTTGAACTCTAAGGATTTTTGAACAGTTTGATGAATATCTTGGTTTCTGCTCTGCTGCCCTCGGCGCATGCAAGGTCACTGCAGAGCTAACGGCAAAAAAAAGCATTTAATGGTGTAGTTCTACAAACCAGAAAATACAAGGTGCTAAGTTTGGCTTGACTGGGAGTGATTCATTTTTCTTCAGTTGGCTTTGTAGTAAGAGCCCATCTCTTGTGCTTACTTTTGTAAGCAACAGGCAGATTGTTAAACCTACAGCAAATCCGTTACAAATAACTCCATCAATGTGTCAGTGAGAGCCACCTTTGTTTCTGTGGATAACTTTCTGAAGTCAGGAGCTCCAAGAAGACACCTCCTAACTGAGACTTAAGTCACTGTCAAACAGAGAATCTATTTCAGTTCCTTTTGAAAATTCTTCCTCTTAAATTTTTACAATGTAATATTTTATTTATTTATACTGATGGCTGAGAACTCTTGAGGTACCTGCTGCAAAGAAACTGCAAGTTCATTAACTCATTTAGGAAAGTGGGTTGTATGTCCTCATCTTATCACTGTGCAAGAAGATAGTGATATGACCAAGAAGGACTTGAATTCTGCATAGTTTCCTAACAACAGATATCCTTGCTTAAAGTAATAACAAATGTCTCTTGGGCAAGCTCCACTGAAAGTTGTCTGTTGAGTCCTGCCTCTATAGTTAGATTCCCAAGAGGAAGAATCAAATCTTTTCTAGGAGTTAATGTTTCTTTTGAAGTCTGAGAAAACTGAGGCATGTTTCAAACAACATGTTATTTCAAAGTCTTTAAGACTTTCTTTGGTTTTAGATTTACAGGAAATTTTTTTTTTTTTTTTTTTAGTTTTCTCATGTGTTTATTCACCAGGCTTTTCTCTTAGCTAGAAGTGTTGTTGCTACAGAAAATTATTCATTTGTTATACCAAGAACAAAAATCTTTTCAAATTTCACAGCCAGCAAAAGAATTTAAAAAATTGTTTCACATGTTAACACTCATTCTTAAGATAAATATGGCTAGTATACCTGGTATCTCTAGTGATTCACCAGTGGTGGTAATGCATTGTATTTTGAAAAGTATTTAAACATAACATTCCATTGACTGCAGTGGGAGTTTGAACTACAGACTTACATTCCTTCCTTCCCGGAAATTTAAATCTCTACATCAACACTTACAGGGCTTTTTAATGTGTTTTGTACAGTGCTAGGACTTACTTACCTAGTACAAATAGTAGCTGCATTACAGATACAGGATCAGTCCTGTCTGGGGCAGGGCTCTCACCCCACATGACACCATCAGGAAAGAGCACTGTGGCTTCATTCGCTCCTGGCTGTCAGTCTTGCTTCACACTTTTTGCAGCCATCTTTACAGGTTTTGCATTAGGTGTGGGGGAAGAGGGAGAAATGACCTGTTTTAAATTAATATGTATAGGTCATACTCACAAATTCTTGGGTGAGATGTCTGTGTGCAAAAGTCTGTGTTTTAGAGGGTAGTTTGAAACAAGACTTTTCAAGCAGAAGTGTTTAATGTTGAACTGGCTGATGATGTAGGCTCTTGTCAGGGCACGGAAGACTCAACCCCAGGACATAAAATCAGTGTTAGCTCTAAATGCTGTGTGTCAGTGGGCTTTGACTGCTGTAAGAAAGAAGCTTTATCTCGAGTTGACGGACATGAATTCACAGACACTTGGCCGTTATCACCCAAGATGTCAGTGGCAACACTAGCAGCTGAACCCAGAGCTCAATAGTGGACCAGTGCCTTCAAACACTAGCTGCTACTTTCCTGCATTGTTATAGCATCTTTCAAAAACTGACTGTAAAATCAAGGCTGATGCTGACCAGCCTGGGTTTTCAAACAATAGGAGAGCCACTGCATCAGAGAGTCGTTTAAAGTGGGGAGGTATATGAGGTAGTGAAAAGGAGAACAAGGTTGAACAAAAAGAGCTTGCTAATTTGGGATGAAGGAGGGAGAAGCTCAACTTAGCAGTTCATGATAGGTGAAATGAAGAAGACAGAAATATTTGAAACATAATCACAATTATTATTTAAACAAATATTTTTCTTACCAATCACTCAGTTGGTCTTTTATGAGATTTTCAAGTTACAAACATGTAATGATATTTCTTTGAAAAGTGCATCATTTGTGTAACATCTTTATCTTCACAATAGAAGGATAATTAACATCACTAATTATCTAATTAAGTTCATTAACTATCCACCAACAGTGCACCGTGAAGTTGACATTATGTTCTTCTGTCAACAAATGCTTTGATTTCTTAGGAAGTAATTAAAATGTAAATTAGCATGTCATTAAATGCACAAGGGAAGTTTGGAATCAAATATTCATTTCAAAACTGCTCATAGCATGCATTTTTTTTACTTCAATGAAAGCAGGCACTTTACTATTAATGATGTATATTAAACAATTTCCATTATAATATTATTGTCTTGTTTAATAACTGGCTCAAAGCTAAATTACAGTATGCTGCAGCAAGCTGGAAAAAGTTTCTTTAACTTTGAACAAAGAAATTTTTATGTCCTTTTAAGCAGATATCTGACACGCTGCTCATTTATCATTTTCAGATTGTTTACGAGATCATAAAGAAATAATTCAACAGGTCAATAAGTTAGATAAGAACTGCACGAAAACAAAAAATGCATAGCTATCTAGTTTTATATAATACAAATCACTGAACTTTCTGAAATGTATGGGAATAATTTCCATGTTAATTGAAGATAACCATTTAACAGAGAAGCTGGAATATAAAGGTTGTATGATGATGAATACAAATTATTAGGCTGACTCAGATCCACAGGCCACTCACCCCACAGTCTGTCCCCTAAAAATCCAGTACTGGTTGCTACAGGAGATGGTGTGTGACAGCACAATGCACAGTAGAAAATCTATCCTAGCAAAGTTGTTCCTTTCTTGATTAATATCAGTTTCATCTTAACACCTGAATACAAGAAATAATAACTCTTCCAAAAGTTTTTGTGGGTAACTATTCCGAGGGAGTTTTTCTGTATGTTTAAACTCAGTGGTGGCCTGTGGCAGTGAAGTCCCTTCATTTAATTACACATTGTATGAAAACATGTTTTCTTTTATGTTTCTTGTGTATTTTTTTTAAATATATTTTTGCCTTTCAAGCTAGAGGTTGTGTCTGGTTCAGGTTTAAGCTTGGATATAGGATTTCAGTGAGTGGAGTTTAATGTTTAAAGCTGTTGGCATTGAAATCTCATCATTCAAGAGCTGCTGGTTGCAGACTTTTATTTTCACGTAACAGAGATGATGCCAAATGAGTTGAATGGTGTTAGTGTGGATGAAAGCAGAGTTTTATTTGGTTGCAGAGAAACCCTAGAAACAAATGCTGGCCACTGAAACGGAACATGTTTTTTCGCTGCTGAATATATAGAAAGACAGATAATATTTCATATTTCTTTGTTCAAATATGTCTGTTTTCTTCTGGAATTTTTATGCAACATTTTATTTATAATAATTTCATAAAGAAATTGTTTGAATTAAGTTGTTTTGTATGGATTGTTTGAGTCAGTAGCCTTAAGTGGCAATTTAAACTGAATCAAACTTACATTCTTGTTTTAAAACTTTGTGGGGAATCAACATTCTCATCCACAGTTTCCCACAAGAAAATGATTTTTCATTATTCATTATTTTTTCAGTTCTATATTTGTTCTATTTTTAAAGACAAATAATGGATTTTTTCAATTATGTTATTTGTTATTAGAAATCTTTATAAGGAGAAGAATTATGACCAAATTTGCTTATCAAGAAGTTGTCAGTTTATATATGGTTTATTGTCCCATGCAGGGAGCAGTATAAAATGCACATAGGAGTCTGGGTGCCCAGAAAATTAAGTATGAGTTTCTATCAGACAGCAGGGACTGAAAATACCAAAGAGTATGAACTGAATGGTGATGTGTGCAAGTAGAGAACAGGAAATTGGGAGGTCCTAGAAATCTCTGCAAGATGAACTTAAAGGTTTTGCCTAAATGACGGTGTAGGTTGCTAGCCTGTGCTGAAGTCTGTGATCATTCATTTCTTGTTCTCATCCTTGCTAGCCAAATTAAAGATAAAGCTTGGTTGTGCCTAGCTGTGTTCTATTCATGCCTTCTGCTGCAGAGTAGCCTGTAGAATCCAGGATTGTTCTACAGGCACTAAAAAATTCCAGAAGTAATCTTGTCACCTTTAAATGTGTGCCATTTTAGGAAAACTGATAATTTTAGGGGTCAGGAAAGAGATGTTTCTTTGTATTCTGTACTTTGAGCTCTAGGCATACACTAATATTTACAGAATTCTTTCTTCAGCTAAAGCATTAGAAGCACACATTTTTCTTAAATAAAAGCCATAATTCAAATGTAATCAGAAAACACCAGCGCATGAGGCTTTCAGATAAATGCATTGAGATACTATGTAATAAAGCCCTAATTTACATACTCCTGTAGGACTTCACAGCAAATCACCATTTTAAATAGAAATAGGAAAATGGTGAGTAAGAACAAGTGAAGGAAAGAAGAGACCCCGTTGCTATTCCCCATAATGCCAAAGTCTGACCTTTACCTTTCACTAGAGGTAAAAGCTAATACTTCTTCTGTAACAGGATGGAAACTGAGCCCTCAAGAGGTTGAGTGAATTATCCATAAGTCACAGAAGTCAGTCTCAGAGATAGGATTAAAGAACAAACGTGTCTCGCCTCCCATTGTGGTTTTTTTGCTATTAGGAGACAAGTTATCTGTTCTCCCAGGAATTCATCTCTTCATTAGTATCGTCTGCTGAAGGAGAGTGTGTGTATGCACATATATATATAGTTGCTATAGAAGTAGAGCTGCTCCTGTGCTGCCTGAGTTTAGCTGATAAATGCAGTGTGGAAGTCTCATCACATGTACACCATACTTTGGGTTTATCCTCTTGAAACCCACCCTTGTGTGTGGGTACATTTATGATGCACTGAAATATGGAGGTTTTTCTCATTAAGTTTGCTATTCCCCAACCAACTGGCAATGCCAGGAATCCATCCATGATCCTTAGGAGCAGTTGGCACTGTGCATTAGCCTCCTAGCGGGCTGAGGCACGAAGCTTCCATGCAACACTTAACTGCTGGAACTACAGTCTGTTGAAAAGCTAAATGAATTTTGGCAAAGTAACAATAAAATCCACATGGCAATAACAATTTTGTGATTCAAAAGAGCCTGCAAACAACCCTCAGTGTGGAGAGTATATGTTAAGGGCTAGGACAAATCGCTCTTTCATCTGCTAAGGAAACCTTTATCTGCCTTAGCTTAATGCTTGTTACCTGGTGACTAATGAAAAAATTTTTCCTCTTATGCAATGAACCTACTTGCTTCCTAGTGCATAGTCAATTGAAATGTAGACTGGTCACAAGGTGGGTGGCTTATTGTTTGCATGGGGTAGCAGTGTACCTGGTCCCTGATTCACTGTGTTAGATTTAGTAGCAGTAGTAAACTTGGAGATGTTATGCACTTTGTCCCTGTATCTGAATACAACAGGGCTGGTCAGTTGGAGACTTCACCCAGCTCTAGTAATTTACTATAACACTCAGATTCTTCTCTGTAAAACTGCTATGCTAGCTGTAGTACTATCCTCTGCCTGTGAGGCTGATGAGGAAGGGATTTATTTTCTGTGATTTAGCAGGAAAGGGCCAGAAGTATTGGGCTTTAATTGTGTATGTCGGGAGGGGAAATTCTGGTTAGATGTGTGGAAGAAGGAGGAGCATGAGAACTGAAGTGAATACAAGAAGATAGTTTTCACACCTCAAAAGAGTTTAGGCTCAGAAGTTAACTGCTGACAATCTAGCTCTATACCTGTGTAAGTCATAGCGGTTCAGGAATTTTCCATTAAAAAGATTTTTGCAGTCAGCATCTAAACCCAATAATCAATCGCTTTTGTGAGAAAGTGTCTCCTTCCTAAGTCACATCATTGGTGACAGGATATCCACACTGCTTAGGGCATGCAGTCCAGAGGACAGAGCTGGGATATGGGGCTGCTGAGAGGAGCAATGCTGCACCACAGGTGGATGCCATTTAATGTTGAGCTGCTGGGAAATATATACTTAAGTAAAACTGAACAATTTGCTCTTTATAAAATGGTGTTTTCTTAGTGTTCCATTTAATGAAAAATGCAGCTTTTCTGTTTGATTCAAGGTGGGAAGCGTGTATCACATGAGTATCATATCATTTTTCTCATTCTAATGATGCTAATTTCCTGTTTCCCCCTTTTGCAGTCATCACCCATAGAGGTTTTAAGCATGTTTAATTGCCGCTTTTAAGGTCCAAGTGCTGCATATATATTATCTGTGTGTTTATATCTTAAATGCTTGGATTAAAGGCAAATCTGCCCCCCTTCAGTAGCAAACAACCTGTATATGAATGTTGCAAAATATATGCCTAAACACATCCTAAAACACAGCGTTTTCTTGAATTAGGGTCATGAAATCTGTTTCTGTCATGCACAAACTCTTTGCCACTGTCACATATGCTATTTGCATGCAGTTTATTGTGTCTGTAAGAGCTCCTTACCTATTGTTCTGTTTTTCTATGCCCATGGAATACTTTCTAAAAACCTAGTGATTGCTTGAATAGCTGTTATTAGGTCAAAAAACCTTCCATGTGGAATTGTGAAAGCCCAGGTTAGAGGAGCAAGGTATGTGCACTCTTCCTGTGATATAAGGTCTAATATCTGGTATATCAGCTATACTAGAATACGATCATACAATCTGAGGGATCTGGATATTTGGGCTTTCCTTTTGGCTTTTCTGAGTCCGAAATTATTTTGTCTTAAAGTTTACTTTTATTTATTAAGATTTTTGGCACATACTTTTGTGCGCACATGTGTTCTGTAATAAAACACATAGCCTTTAATTCCCCAAAGAAAGCCTCAAAGTGCAGAGGTCCAATGACATAATGTTTCTTTATGAAAGAACTATGGCATATGTGGCGTCTGTATCATGCAATATGAGTTTATTATGGCAAGCCTGAATATTTATAGGGTGCAAGAGTGTTAAGTGATATATATATATAAAAAATCCCACAGACTTAAAACATACCAGAGCTCAGTAGAGAATTGTTAACTTAGAAGTCACACCTCAACCTTTTTTTTTTTTTCTTTTCAACTGTTTCTATTACAAGCAGCCTTTCAGTTGCTTTATTTGAAAGAAATTATAGAACATCCACTCTCTGAGGTTTTTTGACATGTTAATTTCTCTGTTTGCCAGCATTTTCCTCCTTGCTGGTTTTACCTTTCCCCAACACTAATCATTTTCTCTCCTATTTGCATGAGGTCTCCATGCAGCAAGAGGAGAAACGGGGTTTGATTCTGTGGTTTCTTTTTTTTAATAGGGAAATAGCTTGTAAATTCCATCACCTTTTCAAGCTCTAAATATTGACTGGGGAATCTGAGGCAGCAAAATGACCTGATTCTACTTAGAATGTGATTGTCTAAGGCTGTGAAGTAGAGAAGTCTGTATAAAAAAAGACTTAAAGCATGGTATTATACTCAGATTTTTAGGCCAGGATGGATCAATATGACCTTTTAGTCTGCTCTTCCCTAGAATGCAGGTCATACTTCTTGCATTTACACCTGCTTTTCTGCATACAAAACTCAAACCTTATATTATGTTACACTGTATTAAGAATTATCAAAGCTGGCATATTGATTTTGTTCAAGATAGATATTACACTGTGGCACTGTTGTATTTAATCTACTGCACAAAGAGTCACCATTTTAAAGGGTAACCACCTACAATTTTTAATGGAAACTATTTATTTGTTAGCAACTTCTTTGCACTAGTTGTTCATTAAGCATTACAGTGTAATTGTTCTAACTGAACACTTAATAAATAATAGCCTGGTCTATATTTTCCATGTTTATTGGATATCTTTTTCAGGTTTTGTTTTTGTTTGATTTGTTTTGAGGTTTTTGTTTGTTTGTTTTTGGTTTGTTTTTTTGTTTTTTTTTTCAATCACAGTGATCTCCAATTTTGTTAACTGTTCATTTCATTTTACAACCAGCTGGTTTTCTTGTGGGGATGGTCATCAGGGACATATTCATCTGGCTGAAGATGGCTAGCTGTAGCTCATTTGGAAGCCAAAGTGGTTAGTCTTCAGTTCACCAGACGTGGCTAGCAGAATTTTTCTTTCGTAGGACCCTTCATAAGTTTCAAAGGCTGGGAGCTGGGTCAGTGAAGTCAGTCAGAATCTTTCCAATGTGGGCTTTGACCTAGGGGTCTGATTGGTGACCATGAGTGAAATACAGACTATGAGCAACTTTGAAACAGCTGCCAGTAGAACACTGACACAGCTGGAATAGCCTGTGGGTATCTGAAATGGTTGTTAATACTTGGAGGAATTGGTTGTCTACTCTGAATGGCTTTTACCCTATGTCCACATAGAGCTGGGATCTCAGCTCTTCTCCTGTATTGAGCCAGGCTCAACAGCACAGAGATGCTGTTGCTTTCTAGGTCAGCCTTTATGGGAGTTTTATATGAATTATGGAATAGTTTTGTGAGGCCGCAACTGTGATTACAGGTTTAATGATGCTTTAAACAAACAAAAATGTAATGACTTTCATCAGTATAAAACAGGAGCTTCCTGCAGGGAAACACCAATAAATGTGACTTCGCGGCAGGGGTACAGACCTGGCTGCCAGCCAGCAGTAATCGGCACACCACATAGACCTTGTGTGTTAACTTAATTATAGCACAGTGCAAGCAGCAGCTAGACAGTTTGCTGTGAGGAATCACTGCCAGCGTGGCACAGAGTCCATGCATTTAAAAGTTACCCATCTGATCCATGGCTTTAGGTAGGGAGAGGCTGGGACTTTTGCAGCCAGTTTAGCCTTGTGCTGTGGCTCACAGCAATCTCACCTTTGTCAGGGAACCTTGGGTGGGCATGAGAGCCTTTGCCTGGCACTGAGGGCACTCTCACCTCTCCCATATAATCTCTGAACAGCTTCTGCCTTCTCTGCCATGACTAATCCTCAGGAATTTATTAAAGGACCAGATACTTCTGCTGCTCTCTGTAATGCAGTTAATGGTCAGCCACTCTAATTGCCTCCCCCCCACCCTCCCACCCCCCCATTTCATGGCTTTGGTGTACCATTTGTAAATTCCTGGGAAGGGCAAGCAATCTTATTTTGGCTTCAAAATAATGTTGAAGTAAACCTGCATCCTTCCTAAATATTTGGCTGGCACATGGAATAGATATTTATGGTTTATTTGGATATTGTGACTTTTGGGATTCTGTTTCTTTCAGTAGTGATTAGGAGCATCATCCTGAGTCAGATCCCAAAGTGTTGTACCATTGACTTCAGGAAAAAAAAAAGTTGGTCTTTCAGACAGCTTTCAGTTTGGAAAATTTTAAAGCAAGTATGCCTAGAACATCAGACATGTCATCATGTAGTTGTAACAGGATAGCTAGAATCTTTTTCTGGAAAATACACTGTCAAACAGGAGAACTTTTACCTGTGACTTAGTAAGAAGTCTGTGATACTGAACTTCCCTCAGTAGCTACTTGTCAGCAGGCACACGAAGAGATACTGAGCAAGGAGAGAAATAGGTGGAGCAGCTGTCCTTGTGTTTGCATAAAAAGTTACAAGACCGTAGCCTGTTAAAGCAGAGTCCTGTGCTGGTTCTTCAGTTGCCCTCATGCAGATAAAACAAGCCAGTAGCTTACTCAGCAGTTGTTCAGTGCTTCAGCTATATGCACAACCTTTCAGTATGCTTTGTCATTCTGATCAGGCAAAAAAATGTCATGAGAACAAATACTTCAAGTCTCTTTGGGACTCAGAATTTCATAGATGGCTAGGAGAAAGGGGTGAACAAACCTAGCATTTTCAAAGCTGGAAGCTTGTCTTTTATTAATGTTTAACAGGTGAATTTGAGGAATTAGTATGATAGTGAATATCCTAGGTTGTATTTTATTGTTATTTGCATGGTGCTAGTTTGGCACCTGAGGGATTCAGCTGAGTTTAATAATGTTTCTGCTGATCTTTTTCAAAAGGGAGGCTCAGGTAGGAAGCGCTGTTTGAAATTTTCTGATTTGTGTTCTGTAAAGGTCTTGGCTACGTGAACCTTATGACCCAAAACCTGTGGGTTTTGGTGGAGTAGGTAAGAAAGAGTCCAGGAAGGCTGGACATTCTTCAGGAAGGAAATCTTCAAGGTGCAGGAGTAGGTCATCCCCATGTGCCAAAAGATGCGCTGGTGGGGAGGAAGACCAGCTTGGCTGAACAGAGAGATTTGGCTGGAACTCAGGAAAAAAGGGGAGTTTATGACCTTTGGAAGAAGAGGCAGGCAACTCAGGAGGACTACAAGGATGTCTTGAGGTTATTCAGGGAGAAGATTAGAAGGGGCAAAGTCCAACTACAACTTAATCTGGCTACTGCTGTACAAGACAATAAAAAATGTTTCTACAAATACATTAGCAACAAAAGGAGGGCTAAGGAGAATCTCCATTCTTTATTGGATGCAGGGGGAAACATAGTGACAAACGATGAGAAAAAGGCTGAGGTACTTAATGCCTTCTTTGCCTCAGTCTTTAGTAGTCAGACCAGTTGTTCTCAGGGTATCCAGACCCATGAGCTGGAAGACAGGGACAGGGAGCAGAGTGAAGTCCCCATAATCCAAGGGGAAATGGTTAGCGACCTGCTACGCTACTTAAACACACGAAAGTCTATGGGGCCAGATGAGGTCCACCCAGGGGTTCTGAGGGAGCTGGCAGAAGTGCTCACCAAGCCACTTGCAATCCTTTATCAGCAGTCCTGGCTAACGGGAGGTCCCAGTTGAGGGGGAGGTTAGCAAATGTGACACCCATTTACAAGAAGGGCCAGAAGGAGGATCCAGGGAACTACAGGCCTGTCAGCCTGACCTCGGTGCTGGGGAAGGTTATGGAGCAGATCATCCTGAGGGCCATTATGCAGCACGTATGGGACAGCCAGGCGATCAGGCCCAGTCAGCATGGGTTTATGAAAGGCAGGTCCTGCTTGACTAACCTGATCTCCTTCTGTGACAAGGTGACCGGCTTAGTGGATGAGGGAAAGGCTGTGGATGTTGTCTACCTGGACTTTAGTAAGGCCTTTGACACAGGTTCCCACAGCATTCTCCTGGAGAAACTGGCTGCTCGTGGCTTGGACTGGTGTACGCTTCACTGGGTAAAAAACTGGCTGGATGGCCGGGCCCAAAGAGTTGTGGTGAATGGAGTGAAATCCAGTTGGCGACCAGTCACAAGTGGTGTTCCCCAGGGCTCAGTACTGGGGCCAGTTCTGTTTAATATCTTTATCAGTGATCTGGATGAGGGGATCGAGTGCACCCTCAGTAAGTTTGCAGACGACACCAAGTTGGGTGGGAGTGTTGATCTGCTGGAGGGTAGAAGGGCTCTGCAGAGGGATCTGGACAGGCTGGATCAATGGATCAAGGCCAATTGTATGAGGTTCAAGAAGGCTAAGTGCCGGGTCCTGCACTTGGGTCACAACAACCCCATGCAATGCTACAGGCTTGGGGAAGAGTGGCTGGAGAGCTGCCTGGTGGAAAAGGACCTGGGGGTGTTGGTCGACAGCTGGCTAAATATGAGCTGGCAGTGTGCCCAGGTCCTTCGGCTGGGGCTGCACGGCTAGAAGGCGCGTCCCCTGGGTGGTGGATAGGCGATCCCTCTCTGGAGGGTGCACCGGATAAAATTGAAGAAGGTGCCGTGAACCAACGCAGCCTAAGGGAAGGCCACCCTGACAGAAAAACCACTGGCCCTCCAAGTCATGGGGGTTGGGCACGAGGCCAACTACCTCCTCCCGGAAAAAAAAAAAAAGAAAAAAAAAAAAAAGTTGCAGAAACGACGAGCATCAACTTTCATGGAGAAAATCAGTAACGAACTGAGGAGGAGGAGATGGAACTGGATCGGTCATGTCCTGAGGAAAAAACTGACAGAAGACTGCGCTGTGGCCCTTGGGTGGACTCCAGAGGGAAGAAGAAAGCGGGGTCGCCCAAAAACGACCTGGAGTCGGATGGTGGAGGTTGAGAGGAATGGTGCAGGCTGGAATTCTTGGGAAGCGGCACGGCATGCAGCCGCAGACTGATCGAAGTGGAAGAACGATGTTCGCGCCTTGTGTGCCTCCTGGCACTGAGAGAATTCAGAATCAGAATCAGAAGTGTGCCCAGGTGGCCAAGAAGGCCAATAGCATCCTGGCTTGTATCAGGAATAGTGTGGCCAGCAGGGCTAGTGAAGTGATCATCCCCCTGTACTTGGCACTGGTGAGGCCGCCCCTCGAATACTGTGTTCAGTTTTGGGCCCCTCACTACAAGAAGGACATTGAGGTGCTGGAGCGTGTCCAAAGAAGGGCAACGAAGTTGGTGAAGGGTCTAGAGAACAAGGCTTATGAGGAGCGGCTGGGGGAACTGGGGTTGTTTAGCCTGGAGAAGAGGAGGTTCAGGGGAGACCTTATCGCTCTCTACAAGTACGTGAAAGGAGGTTGTAGCGAGGTGGGGGTCGGTCTCTTCTGCCAGGTAGGAAGAAATAGGACAAGAGAAAATGGCCTCAAATTGTTCCCCCTCAATTGGGGAGGTTTAGGTTGGATATTAGGAAAAATTTCTTCACCAAAAGGTTTGTCAAGCATTGGAACAGGCTGCCCAGGGAAGGGGTTGAGTCCCCATTGCTGGAGGAATTTAAAAGATGTGTAGATGTGGTGCTTAGGGACATGGTTTAGTGGTGAAGTTGGCAGTGCTAGGTTAATGGTTGGACTTGATGATCTTAAAGGTCTTTTCCAATCTAAACAATCCTATGATTCTAAGAGAATGAAACCCATTTCATTTCCCTACTCCCTGAGTTTCAGGATCCCACCACACCGGTCCATTGTTCATGTTCTTAGCCTGTGTAACTCTGAGGTTAGTATTATAGTCTCTGTTTCGTGGTGGGAGAGGTAGAGGTTTAGGGCAATTGCATGTCTTGCTGAAGATCACATAACAATCTGCTTGTGGAGTGGGGAATGCAACCTATAATCTCTTGACAGCAGTTCATCAGTCTTATACTTGCACAGACACCCTTAGCTTGAGAAGTTCATTCCAATAAAACAGCAGGTGAAACGTATGACTGTTAATGCAGGTTCACTGTTCTGTGAGTCTAGTGCATTCTGGAAGGAAAGGTGGCCAGGAAGTTCTGTCAGACTGCCTTGAAAAACATCTATTTCCAGAAACACCTAAATAGCACTGGGGTTTAGGGCATGTCTGTGTTGCGTAGTGGAGCAGAGGCAGTTACTAGGTGTGTCTTCTTGCACTAGTACAGTTTTACAAGTTTCCAGTTCTAGAGCTAGCTCAGACATCTCTGCATCGCAATCCCATTAAATAGTGTATTTATACTCCAAGTCACTTGTTGCCAGAGGACTTAGGCTCCTAAATCTCAAAAATGTTTTTGGGAACAGGTGGTTTCCTGTCTGCAAAAAGGGGACATGGACCATTCCTTTGTCTGCACTTTCTGTTTATGCAGCAAGGAGCAGGTGTATAGTTACAAATCCTGGATCCTTGCCTCAGATGGGGCCTCTACAACAGATAACTGTCTTTTATGCTACTTGCAGGACTAACTAATTCGCTCCAAAAGGAAGAGCCTTAAATTTTATTTGCTGTTTTCTTTCTCCTTCTGAGTAGTTCCACTAATGACCCTTGTTAAGATCATGAATATGTTTATCTTCCTGGTGTAAGTGTACAGCTTTCTTTCAGATGATTGCCTCATCACTATACTGTCTGGAGAGCTGTCAAACTCTCAGACACAGGCCATATTCCCTAATTATTCTTGAAAAAGGCAGAGCAACTAATGCCTGCTTCTGCCTCTCACCTGCAGCACCTTGGTGTAATGGGGTCTGATGTTTCTTCTAGGGATTCGTGTCATGTATGGAACGGTACCGAAGAACTGGGCAGGAGCTGTACGCCTCTTTGTACAAGAACCACGTACAGGTAAACAACAGGAATATCATGCAACAGCTTTCTGTTGTTGAAAGGATGCTCTTGGACTACCCTGAGAAATAAGGCATTTCAGAAGTGAGATGAGTAGTATGCCCAAAGAAATGCTGAGTGTTGATGAGTCAATACTCTGTTCCTGACATGGCCACTGAAGTGTGATATAGCGTCACTCACCAATCAGATTGCTGATCCTCACTTTATCTTCAGGAGCCTTTTTTCTTTTGTTTAAATTAATTATTCCACTCTCACAGTGCTAGAAATGAAAGTGAGGATTTTGACCTTTTTTTCTTAGCACCAGTAAAACTTTCCAAGAGTTCTCAAGCTCATAGCCAGTAAAATCTCACAGGTATGTTTCTGTTTCAGGACTGGCCATCAGAGACCAACAAGCTTTTCATTCTTTGAAATTCTCACCTCTTCTCTCCTTTAAATTGATATTTTAGTGCCCCTCAACTCCCTGCACACACCTCCTAAGCAGAAATAATTAAATTTATGCAATGCTTGGAGGGAGCACAGTATACTTCTGACTGAAACTTTCAGACTGTGTTTTCAGTGAGTGTGGTTGCTGCCATTTGATACAAACATTCACCAGAAAAAAATGGAGTGAATAAAAGCTCTGTGATGCTGTTCTCCTGGCTCACTGGTTTTGAGTTGGAAGTCTAATGAAAACAGCCATTTTCAAGGCGATTGAACTTTGTGACATGCTTATATTTGTCACTGTATCTTTGTTTGACTAGTAGCATCTCCCACAGCACACTTTCAGTGGTCAGTCGGACCTGTGTTTGCTGGGTCTGCAGCGCTCCCCCTGCAGTGGTCCCATCCAGTAGGTTGGGTAGATCCCTCTGAATCACTGGGGTGGTGCCACTGCTGGACGGGAGGAGGGAAGTGTGAGAAACGTGGCACAAAGTGGTTCTGTCCCACAGATGCTGCAGTGTGGTTACAGCAAAGCAGCCAAGGACTGGATGATACTTGAGGAGCAACTTTTCTACAGAATGGGCCTGTGGGGAGATGCATCACGATCCTTAAAGCCACGATGGATTCTTGATTGTTATGAAGGGCCTTCACGAATGAGGAGGAGGATTCAGCATGCGAACAGTCAAGCGACAATGATGCGAATGAAGAGTGAGGTAGAAAGCTGTTGCAGGAGGTGCACAGTTTCTGTAACAGTTGCTGGTGACTTTATACTCTCCTGTTTCCTCTGGTTCTCATTACCTGACTCATCAATATACGGTGCCATGCATGGAGAACCCACTGAATGTGTCTGATTTTGAGAGAGTAAGAGGGGCTGCAATGTGTTCAGCAGCAACAGAATGATCTTCCTTCTTTTCTGGTATAAGATCTCCCCAGGCAGATAAGAGTATAACCCGACGACATTTTTCTGCTTGTAATATCTCGTGGGTATAACACTTCCCAATGTATGCAACAGAGTCCAGTTAGAAGGCTGCACTGTCCTGTTAGTCTTATGCTTATTAGGGCCGCTAGAACTGGTGGATGGCCAAAAGGGGAATTAGAGTGGTTTGAACTAAGCATTGAACTGTGTACGTTGGGTATTTACTACTGTCTGTCTCTATAGTATCTAAGTGCCAAATCCTATCAACCAGAAATTGAAGCACTTTAGTATATCAGGAGGTTCCCATCTCTAGGACGTTTTCAGCTTTTATGTGAAGCTTGGATTCTGGCTGTTTTCTGTAGACTGGGTGGTATGGTTTTTATCCTATAACTGGCCTCATGCAGGGTCTTCTTTGAAAAGACAAAGTCCTCTGGCTTAATTGTTGACATTTGTTCCTACATTTAATTGTTCCTTTGGGTCCTTTCAAATGAGTGTATTTGAATTTCCAAGGCATTTATTTGCAACATAGTTATAAATCTGTGGTTTTCTCTGCAGCAAGATTCTGAGTTATGTTTACCTGTCTGCATATTCCACTCTAGTCATACCTAGTCTCTTTTCAGATTCTCCTAGCAAACAGAAATGAAACAACCCCCACTGCTGAAGTGAATCCAGGTAACCTTTTAGGGCTAAATTACATCATGAAGAGGGTGGACACAAACAGCCAAAAAGAACTGGAGTTAGTGTATTGAGTTCTAGGTCAGAATTTCATCTAGTGAAAAAAACTTATTGTCAGTGCTCCGGGCTAAAAAGTTACTTGAACATCTGGGAAAAGACTGATGCAATTATTAGAGGTGGTATATAAACTGTCTTCAGAATTTGTTGCTCTCTTGTTGCCACCAGAAAGATCTGAAAGCAAAAAAGCTATCTTGAAATGAAAGCATTGAGTGTTCTTGGGCAGCTGGAAAACTCCCAACTGCTTAAACTCAGAAGGAAAAGTGCAGACTCTCCCCCTGCTTTTAGCAGACACCCCTGTTATACCTGTGAAACAGTATTTAAAACCAGGTGATAGATGCCTCAGAGAAGTGGTAACAGGAATTGTAACTTTCCAAGAACGTGGACAAAATAATAGAGACTAGAAGGAAATCACCAAGAAAATTAACACATCAAATTGTTTTTCAGTGTTCAAAATAGAACCAGATTTTTCAACATTTTTCATTTTCCAAGGCCACGTTTTCTGCTATATGAGACATTAAAAGAATGGGGTGGGAGGCGAGTGAAATATGGTACAGAAGTCAATAGTTTTTCGGGGGGGGGGGGGCGGAAACTTGAGAAAGAACTGTAGTTTGGAAATGTCAGCCAAGTCTAAGGCTGTGGATTTCAGCCACCTGTATGGCTGTTCCAAGTCAAGTTTCTAGTGTACGCTGTTGGAAATAGGCAGTATTGTTGTACACTTTTTAGTGTGATAGGGCCTAGAAATCAAGTGAGAGTGGAGCTCATTGTTCTAGACTCCAAACAAGATTGAAGTACTACGTAGTTTATGTAGTTTCTGCATGAAAGTGGTTACAGTCTACCTCAATAAGAAGGCTGATCATGCCTCCCTTAACTGTGTGCACTGCATGAATTTGCAAAATTTGAGACACAGGTTGGGCAAGGTACAAGCAGATTGTCTCTCCTTGGTTTCTCTTAAGATCCTGCTCAGTGCATGTCCCCAAAAGACTACTGTTTTCAAGTTTTTCTAATTTCACGTGGGTATGTGAACAAGATTCTTTTTTTAAAAAATTATTTTATTATCAGATGATGAGCTCAACACAGTGCAGAAATGAGAATAAATACATTTGTTCAATATGTTTGAATCTTCAGTGATTAGAGGAATTTAGTTTGAATTATGACTGAGTGCAGCTACCTGTTTTTAGTTCCCTGAACCTAAGCATCCTTCTTTAGCAGTCACAGATTTTACTTCTCTCTTGCCTGTTTTTTGCAGATAAATAACGCTATTTCCCAAGGTAGAACAGATTGGGTGAAAGTCTAAATTGCAAATGCTTTTGGTGTCATCCGGCAGCCACTAAAACTGCAATCTCTTTTATACTGATATAGGAGAGCTGACGTTAAATGGAGCAGAAAGGGAGATGGATAAGAAGGGATCAGATTGTAACCAGCTAACGTTCTTCCCTGCTCTACATGAAAGTTTCCATTCAGAAGACTTCTTGGAACTGTGTGTGGAGAGACAAATTATACTGCAGGAGTTTGCAGAGACTGAAAAGGTAGGAAAGATGAACTAGAAAATGTTCTCTGGGGAGATGGCATTTTAGAGGGTGAATTGGATGTGGAGCCCTATCTGTTCCTTTCAGTTTGGGGTTCAGGTGGATTCAGGCTACACTAAACATCATCACTCTCTGTTTCCTTAGAGCAATTACAGTTTTCCAGCCTCTGTATGAACTCCTTTATAGACTTATTCTTGAAGAGCATTTAACATTAACTCTTTGAAGTAACAGAAAAAAATTTGGGCATACAACCAAGGTATTCTTGTACCTGTGAGACAGTATTGTCTGAATTTGCCTAAGACATGGCAAATTATGAGACTGAGAATTCCTGTCATGCTTCCCCACCTTCACTCATGCTCAGAGCAGTGCCTGGATCAAATTTATTTATTGCCTCTGGAAGGGTGTGCCAATTTTGTATAGGTTGCTACTTCAGTGATGTTTAAATGTCTTCTTGCTGAATACCAGAAAATGTTTTCTTCCTCCCCGCTTCACATGCCTTTTTTTTTCTCTGCCTCCCCGTGAGTACTGGATAGATTCTTCCGTCTAAGGCCATAGAGACTTTCCCTGCTCTCTGTTTGATGCTTCCATCATGTGTCATCTAGTCAAAAGAGTGCTGTTCCTTCTTTGTTCTTGTACTGGGCTGGATGCCCTTCTCCCAGCTTTCTTCCCAGCATAAGGAAGAGGCAGGTTCAGGAACACTGGGGGAAGACATGAACTGTGGAGTAAATAGGGTTGACTCTGTTAGGAGGACAGGAACTTTGGTCTGGTCTTCTCAATTTAATCCCTTTGCTTGAAAGCCAGCAACCTGTCCTTTGCTTTCAGCATAGTCCCCACAATGGTGACTCCAAATCAAATCCTTGATGTTGAATATGCACTGCACATGGCCATTTTCTGCAGGACTGTGAGATATTTTGTCATGAGGAGTACACCTGGCCTCATCACAGAATCACACAATGGTTGGGGTTGGAAGAGACCTCTGCAGATCATCTAGTCCAACCCCGCTGCTAAAGCAGGTTCACCCAAGGCAAGCTGCACAGGATCATGTCCAGGCAGGTTTTGAATATCTCCAGAGAAGGAGACTCTACAACCTCTCTGGGCAGCCTGTTCCAGTGCTCTGTCACCATCAAAGTAAGGAAGTTTTTCTGTGATCTTTTCCAGTGTACCTGTTTCTTCCAGTGGCATCATTCCCCCTGTTGGCCCAAGAGCTAGCATCCCATAGTGGAAGCCAAGGGTCAGACTTGGAGTATTTAAACGCAGCCCTCACAGTGCTGTGATACATAGATATAGAAATAATTATTTTATTTTTATGTCTCAATACCATTGCTGAATTTTCTTGATGCTTTGCCAGTGGCTGGGGGTCACATTTGTGCTCTCCAACATGATGGCTTCCTTATGCTATTAGAGCTGTTGGTACACTGTCTGTCTATACAACATAATTCATTTCCCTGCCCCTCCTCCTTCCTGCCCCCCCATACCTCTCCCCAGCAGAAGGAGACAAGCATGAAAATGTGAGGCATGTTTTCCGTGTGCTGATCTCATTTTGAGCCTTCAGGCTGTCTGTCTCTTCTCCATGTCACTCTGCAGGAAGCCGTCAGAAACGCCAGGCATGTTTTTTTCCAGCAGCAGTCACCGTGTTGCCGAGCTGACAGAAGTATTAAAAAAAGCAGTAGGGGGTGACATTAGCTGTCCTGCGCTCACTTAGTGCGCTGTGGTCCTGCCTCGTAAATGGCTGCCTCGTGAGCTGTTTGCACTTTAAGCAGGCAACTGGAACCATCTTACCTACTGCACTGCACAGAAAAGTCATTGTGATGCTTTGGCAGATACTAGATTGATTTCTGTAACACAGGGATAGCCCTTCTCTGGAAAGTGGTCATTGTTTTATAATGTCACCAAGTGCTATTTTTTTGCATTACCATTAAACAGGCACTTTTGTACATACTCAGATATTTGAGATGGCTTTTTGCAGAAGCAGCAGATCAAATGCTATTGACATTGTTGGTTCAGAGTCTGTTCCTCAGCAAGTTAAATCAGGAGAATATGGGTGCAGGTGGAGTATTGTTATGCTAATATCATCTAGTCTTTTTTTTATCTTACTTGAAAAATAGAATAGAAAACACTTCCAGGCATTCCTGTGAAAATAATTTTAAGTATTTAAACAAGATAAATTTACCACTTGGACTGTGAGAGAAAGGGACTATAAAGGACAAAAATGGATATAGTTTGAGTGTAGGCTAAAGGAAGCTACTGAGAGTGGTTAGTCCCTGAGAGAGTGGAGATGAATCATATGAGGGAGCAGTCATGCTCTGTGTGTTTGAACAGCACACAGACCATGCAGAGTTCAGCCTTTAGATGTGTCCTTTTTTTGTTGCTGCTTTTATGCAATAAACTACCCACAGAGGAATGCATTTCCCATATTTCAAACACTCTGAATTTAGGAAATGCCAGAAATCAAGAAATTAATGCCAGATCTGTGCAATTACAACCCTTAATGACATAATCACTTGCTGATTTTACCATAAGGCTATCCCTTCTGTTTTACCAGTACATAGGGAGGAAAGTATGTATATCCAAATCCATACCTTCAAAGTAGTATTTAGTTGTATTGACCATAAATCTGTCTCTTCCAGTCAGGATCCTTGTAATACATATAACTCCACCTTCTGTGTTCTGCAGCTAGCAGGAATGCTATAGACTCGAATCATCTTCCTTACACAGTGTTAATTTATCACTATGATATGTCCATCCTGAGCAAGCTCTATGAAAAAAATAGTATTTAATCCTGAGTTACATGGTAACATAATGCAAAGGGGCTAAATTCAGGCTGACTTTTGAGGATATAACTTTGCAATCATAATAACGCTTTTTTAAATTTTGTGTGACATTCCCAAAGCTTGAAAATGGAAGCATCTGTCAGACCTCCCAAGAATAGCGGGCCAATGGCAGAATTGCTGAAAGTTGCAGGTATCACATTGACATCTGCTGGAGAAAGCACCTTTAGAGCCTTTCAGGCCTTTATAATGGCCTCTGCCAAAGTGGCAGCTGGAGGGGATAGTAGGAATATGTTATGATCCTGTATAAGGGCCTGTCCTGTAGAGGGAGGAGGTTGCAAAGAATCACGAATCTCCTCCACCATGTGTCCCAGCCCTGCCTTTGGAAGGGAGAGTGTGTTGTGGTGAGCACCCTTTCTTTCCTGTTTATTTGAAGTTTAGCTCCAGCTGTTTGCCCCTCTCAGCTGCCCCTGCATTCCTGTTGTGTTTGAGCTATCTGTCCCATTCTCCTCACCTACATAGTCTGTTTCTCGGGATTCTTGATCTCATCCTGTTTCCCTTGCCCAGAGAGCCCTAGTCTCTCCTCTGCAGTCACCCTACCCTAGATGTAGTGTCATTTTCAATTATATGAAGCTCTTTGCTGTTGTTTCCCTGTTTCTTTCTATACTCGTTACCAGTTTCCCCTAGTCCATCAGCTTTCAGTGATCTGCTAGAGCCAGATCTAAAAGCCAAAAACCTCATATGCAGTGCTGGTGAAATGCAAGATACAGAGGGCCATTGTTGTGTTTTGGCTCTATGGAGGTACATAAAGAAGTAAGTGGGCATTCAGAGGGGTTGTAGATGTTTGTGTCTCGCCCACGCACTGAGAGTCTGGGCACAGGGGATGGAGAGTCAGAGCAGTTGTGTGCAGACTAGAGGAGGATGGTGGGCTGGTAGCTGAGATCCTGTTGCTTCACCTCCTCCCTTACAGATGGCCACAGCAGGGACCACTTGTGAAAGCTGGGCAAAAGGACTACTCTTGGTGTGTTTGGGGAAAAATGTGACTTTGAACTCAAAGCTGGGAATTGGGTCACTACATTGCTGAATGTTTGGAACTGGTGCTGTAATTCCAGTAGTGTAAAGTAGTATCTATGTGTATATGCCCAAAGCACAATATGTTTTTTTCCCGTATGCAGAAGTCAATGTGTGTAATTCACTAGACGAATTATCAGACTGCAGGTGCAGATTTACAGGTGTTGCTGTCAGGGCTGTCCTCCTAGAAGTAACTGAACTGTCATACTCTGGGTCCTTGGTTATACATTTTGCTGAGGCTCCATTATGGTTATAGTGTGTACAGGTGAAGATTCTGTTTTGCATGTATCTTCAGTATACTAAGACTGTACACACCATAGACATGGAAGGAGAGGTTATATGCAATGTGGGTGATGTTACACAACATGTGCTGCTGCAGAATTGTGCAAGAGAAATGCAAATAGGAACCTGTCCTGACCTAATCTATCAACTTGCCTACGAAAAGCCAGAGTCAACCCTTTAAATAACCCTGGCTTACCAGCAGAGACAGGGAGATTGAATTCCTGTATCTGCAACCTGAGCCCCTAACTGCAAGATTGCCTCCCTGATCTTTACAAGCCTAAAGTAGTCCTGCCAGGTTGTTAATGTGCGGTTAGCATGTAATAGATGAAGAAAGTGTTGTAAAGCTTGGGGAATGATTTTGGTGTAGAAATTCTGAATTTTGGAGAAAAGTAAACCTCTGTTTGCCAGCAAGTCATTCGAGATGGTAAGAAATCCAAACAGCTGGGGTAATGAATCTGAAGTTAACAAGAGGGCACGGCCTAGCAGAAATCTGGGCACAATGCCTTTCCTTGAAGGAGGGGCTGGAGAGAGCACAGGAGATGCCAAGGACAATAATAGAAGGGACTAGCATAAATCAGTTAGAGGGAGTTGGATCCATGGTTGGGAGAAAAAAGCTAATTGAAGAATAGGCTCCGTTGAAAAAGGGAGCAGCTGTAAGGTTCAGCATCTAGGACCATCAGAACGGTGCAGCAGCTCTGCATCCACTTGGTGGAGCCGGTGTTTTTAGGGGTATTGCACATACCTCACAGCTATGCAAGATGCCAAGGCAGCTTGTTTTCATGGGAGCACTGTTACACTTCATCCCAGTGTGAGGATGCAGCAGTGAAGAACTGTATGTATGCTGATGTACAGTGGGAACAGGGACTAGCTATTGTGATCAAAGCAGAGAATTAGGAAGCCAGGTCCTTGGCACAAGCCATTTCCCTTTTTTGTGCCTCAGTTTCTCCTCTTCCCTCCCTGCTGCAGGAGCAGAGATTGTAACGGCTACCTTACTGCAGGAAGGAGTGCTGAAACTCTTCCTGTGTTCAGATGGGAGTGCCTAAAGAAAGACAAGTTGTTGTGGACGATTACTTCTCTGACTTTCCTTGTCTGGGTTTCTGCTGCAGTAGAGAAGCTGCTGGGAGCCCCTTCCCCAGCCCATACTCCTCCACCCCCACCCCAGCTCAGCGAATAACTGTGCTACTAGGTGCAAAGGGCAGGATCTGACTCATGCTGTCAGTGTCACAAAAAAAACCCAGAGCGGCTTTAGCCAGATCTCTGCTCTTCTGGATGTGCTCCTTCACCATGCTACTTGTGGTCCATGGATACCTCCTAGTATTCCCCCTTCATATCTGCTTCTGGGTGGGTTTTTTTGGTGTTCGCCTTGATGAAAAACATCATTCAATTGTAAGGCTGTAGCTGCTCCCTGGATCTCTGCAGAGCTCCTGACAAACCTCAGGGTCCTGACTACCACCTCAACCAAGCACAGCTGATTCCCTAACAGTTGTTTTCTGTAGAATGATGCAGCAGGGAAAGGTGCAGGCAGACTTTGCTGTGGTTGTTCCTGAGAGAGTCATGGGAGCAGTGGGAAGGGCATGAACTTGAGTGAACTGACCTAAGGGGAAATTTAAGGGCTCATATTAGTTTTTGGCAGCATTTTCTGTTTGAGAGGAGCCTGGAGTGAGACAGAGACGTCTGAGTGTGCAAGAGGTATGAGCACAATCCTATTAGAACTGGCTTCCAGATGCTATCATCAGCTAAGGGATGCCAGCTTCTCAGGCTGGGGATCGGCCAGGACAGATGGTAGCTTTCATCACAGAAAGCAAGGACAAAGAGCAGTTGCAGTGCCCATGACCATGTACAAGACAAGAACCTTCTTCTGCCACCCTTCCTTTCTCCCTTTTCCCCTATATCAGAGAATATCTGATATTCTTCCCTTGCAGCATTTGGGAAGTTGTTAAAACCTGAGAAGTGCAGGCTGAAGAAACACTTCCCACATGGGGTTTTTGCTCCAGTGGAATAAGGGAGGGAGGGTGAGTGGAGGCTGCCTGCAAAAAAGGAATGTGTCCTGGGTCTTCCAAAGCAAAGTTGTGACCACAAAGCTTTCTTTCGCGTGATTGCAGTTGTTTCACTCAAGTCTGAGCAGAAGAAATTTGATCCAATGTTCATAACAGTTCAGATGTGACCGAACTTGAGCCTAGAGCCCCTACCACTAAAGACTAGGTCAGGTAGATTTAGTTTCCTTTGGTCACTGAGCAGCTGGAGAGAATGAAGCAACCTGTCATGTATTCTTAAGTTGTGATTAATGAGACGCGTGTGTCACAGTTTCAAAGTAAGATGAGACTTCAACAACAAGCAAACTAACAATCATTGCAGGAAAGGTCTTGTGAGTGGCACAGAGAGGTGGACCTGTGTTGCTCTCACTTACCATGATAACACGTATCTGTTTCCTTAGCAAAAATTGTGAAAGCAACGTATTTGATTTCATGTATTCCTAGTCATTTTAAACTCTGTGGCCCTAAATAACATTGACCCTACTTTACTGACAGGTCCTTTGTAGCTGGTGTGCCCGGGGGTTCCTCAATACACAACAGAAAGGGCAGAAAGAGTGTATAACTACAGGTTTCATCTCTGTGATTCCTGATACAGTGCCACCTGAATGTGTTGCTTTTATGTGTATCATGCAAAGTTTTTGTACCTTTTGCTGAGCAAGTGATTAGAGACTTCTAAAGTGAGTGTTCATAGAGAAACATGAGATGTGACAAATGAGGAGGAGGAAGTGGCTTCAGGAAGTCCCTAAGCCACTGGTTGCTGAGAAGGTATATGAAGATCAAGAATCACTCCATAGCTAGCATGTTTCTTATACTCTTTCCTTAAGCTTCTGTTACTGAGACGGAGGATAGTTGTTAAGATGGACCTCTGAACAGACTTGGAGTAGCCATTCTTTTGTCCTTATTCTGTAAAAATTCTATGCTGAGGAGATTGTGTGACATGGGTCAGTATGTTCCAGTGACACGGTTTTGTGACTTTAATTTCCTTGCATTGTATTTTATCCTGGAGGGGCCATGCTAACACTATTAGAGTCTGCAGGAATAGATGGCTAACCTCCTCCAGTGTTATTGAAAACTGTAAAGACTGTTTGCATCTTCAGGCATGTAATTCCTTTGGAAATCTGGCTCTTGAACTCCAGAGCAGATATGCTTTTATGGCTATTTGCTTAAATGCAACTGGAACATTTACAAACAGCTCTTCTGAAAAACAAGAAAAAGAAAAAAAAAACCATGCCTTTAGCTTTAATTCCCTCGTACATCTGAATGAACAGAGCAATCAAGAGATGCAGGGCTTTGGGCAATACCTTAGAAGGTAATTATTCAATTATTTTATGTCATGTTTGCTTCATTGATTAATGATTCTAGTGGCTGGTGAACTGGATTCCGTTCTGTTTTGACAGAAAAGGAAAGTTTTTGTTTAATCTATGGTAATTTCAGGCTGCCTGGTGTTTCAGTGCAAGACTGTAAGTACAAGACTGTCCTGGTGGGGGTTCTGTAGTACACCTCTTTGTCAGATCTTTATTACTCACCTGGAATGAAATAAGCCCTGTTCTCCAAATGAGAATAACTGACTCAGCCCAAGGGCTCTCCTATTTCTAACAATGCAGATGTGTCCAATCCTGTTGGGGGTGATAACATAAAATTGAAGAAATGGATTTGGCACTGGTGACTGTTGCTGGTTGAATAGTACAGAAGATAGAATGTACTGGGGCTTAGAGTTTAAGGTTTGAGAGATATATGCTCTCTCCCCTCCCAAGGCCTGCTAATGTGCCCTGGTCCTGCCTTAGGTGGAATAACAAAGTGATTATTTGTGCTGCATCATATTAATGATCATGAGCGGGCCTCCTTCACAATCCATGTGCCTCCCAAAACCACACACATGATCTCTGGCATATGGGCTGGGTTTGCTGAAGTAGATTTCTTAGAAATCTGGATTTCAACTTTGTGTCTATTTAGCTATTTTACACAACTGCCTGATCTTTCAATATTTAGTTACCTTCCTTTTTGAAAGAAGCAGTCTTTCTGCTATTTAGTTACTTCAGGAAACCCTGTGGTTCACTAATGTGAGCAGAATTCCCCAGTATTCTCAGTGCAAGCATACATGCCTCTAACCATGTAATGGCATGCACAGATGCAGGCACTCCAGTTCAGAGAGTTCTGTGGTTGGCATATCCCCACAGAGACAGGCGTTCCTGTGGGATCTGCAGGAGAGGTGATGGAAAAATGCTAGCTTCCTCTTAGATATAGAGGGGAAAGGGAAAGAGAAAGAGAGCAAAGGTATTTTCATAAAATATTACCCACAGAAATCTTCCAGGGCTGGTTTTTTTAAATCCAGAATGAAAACAACCTTCTGTGCCCACTCAAGTGATTTCAAAATGAAACCCCCCATTTTGTTGGCAAAGTAATTGCTTTTCAGTAAAAAAAATTAAATGTGGAAACAAGATTTTATTTCAATTATTTATGAATTTATTATTTATGTTATGTTGGCATCCAAGACTGAAAGCTTGTGTGTAGCAGTGCAGGTCTGTTTCAGCTGACCTGAGCTAGCCTATGTGTATTTTGGGATGGAGGCAAGGAAGGTTGTAGATTTGGTTCCAGAAATAGTGAGATAGGAACAAAGGCAAAAAGCAAATGAGAACCATACTTAGTGTACATATCATCATGTAGACTTTACATGATCTAGTAGAACTAATGCTATTTCTGGGTCATTTTTGCATGCACAAAAAATAATACAAGACCCCTGTTCTTATGAAGTTTGGTAAGCTAAGAGCTCATTGAGATCTTAAGAGGAAAAAATAGACTTTGTGATACTTCTCATACTTGTCAATCAGTTCTCTCAAGAACATTGCGCTGGATTTCTGAACCAGCAAACTTCTGTTACTTAAGTACCTCTCAGATCTAATCCCTCTGTATGCAGCTCTCCGGTCCTTGCAGTTTCAGATGGACTCAGCTTGCAAAATTTTACACTCATTTCTGGATTGTATGTAGTTCAGGATTATGTTGATTTACAGGACGAGCTCAGCAGTGAGCATTTTTCTTAGTGTGTAAGGTAGTATTAGTATTTTAAGATTTGGGGAGCATTAGTGTTTTGCAGCATGAATATTTGAAGGGATTTTTGCAAATAGAGGTTGCTTCATCTGAGACCGGGCTAATAGGCTGATGATTAGCTCCTGCCTCCTTCCCTGGGAATGTAGGAGGTACTGGTTCAAAGTTCTGGTCCAAACTGTGCACAGCAGTGAGTTGACCTTGATCCTCCCAGTTGACTGTGCTAACCAGTGGACTGCTCTTTTGGAGCTGAGTATATACAGAAGATTGAATCAACAGACAAGAAAAATAAGGAACTTAATGGATCTAAATGTTAGGACAATTCTTTGCAATGAATTACAGCTTGATTCGAAATCAGAACTTTGTTTCCTGCAGCCCACACAATTTTCCAGATCGTTGGGCTTTTCTGGTCTCTGTATTGGTCTTTTCTTTCTGCGCCATCTCTCAGTCATAGAAACTGTTCCAGAAAAAAAGGCTTTTTTTACTTTATCAAAACTGGTCAATTCCCAAGAAAACTGTCTGTGAACTGACATATATGACTGAAGAACTACTCTGTTGAAAAATTCCCAATGATTCTAAACTATGGGTTAGAAATTCCTCTATTTTAAGGGCCAAGTTAATCTGCTCAGGAGAAAGAAAAAGAAATGAGTCTTAGGATGCCAAGGGAGTTTTTTTAAACTATTCCAGAATGTTTAACTAAATCTTTAAGACAACTATAATCATAGATTCATATATTTTGATTGGCCTTCTGTATAATAAAGGAAGGAAAAGTGACAATGCAAGGAATTTTGTGTTACTGAGATTTCAATCTATGCTGATTCAGCTGGCCATGGTGAGACAGATACCTAGAGTATGGTTTAGTGGTGGACTTGGCAGCGATAGGTTAATGGTTGGACTCGATGATCTTAAGGGTCTTTTTCAACCTTAATGATTCTATGATTCTATGATTTTATTATATCCTTTCCTTGGTCATTGCTCCCTGGGATCCCTTTGCAGGATTTTTTCAAGTATAGATTTCACTGGGATCTAAACAAAAGTATTTGCCTTTTCTCTGTATTCTAAATATACATATATTTATTATATGCCACTCGTTTTCTATATGATGCTGTGTAAGTCACTTCTTTCCTCAGTGCTTCAACCCCCTGCCTGTGTAGTAAGTGTTGCTGTCTAACAAAGTTTTGCAGTGCTAACTCCTGCAACATTTGCAAGTTCTTCGTGTTCTGTAGTGAAATTGCTAAATATAGCCACATATGCATGGGGAAGGAACAGATTTACTGGGGGGAAAAAGGCATCAGACCCTCCCACTACTAGTACCACAGAGGCATGCACTGTCAGTCATATGGTGATTTTGTGGCTGCACCCCTATAGGGACCTGCCAATCAAGATGGCAGCTGTTTTGGTACAAACATATGTCCTTCTGCATCATTGGGTCTTGCTCCCTGTTGTCCCTGTTTCCTGTGTTACCCACTCCTGGCTTCATTATGCTTGCTTCCATACTAGGTCACATTCAAGTGCTCTGTGGCAGTTGTGCAGGGGCATACAGTGTTGGAAGGAGTGCTGCTCTTCGGCAAAGAGCACTTTTACATCTGCGAGTGCTTTGTGTTATCCCCTCTAGAAGAAGTCTACTGTACACGTCACTGCTTGTCCAGGTGAGCCATTCTTTCCTCCCAGAGATCTGCTTGGTTAACTTCAATATTGGTTCATGGATACCTGGAATTTGTACATACTTTGGGGGGATTTCAAGAGGGATATTAGCAAAGCAAGAAGTTTGCCATCCTTTCCATCTGTTCACAGAATTGTTTAACATAGCTAACATAGGTGCTTGTTCACAGGCTTTGGAGGTGCAACAAGGACTCCTAGCTCCAACAGATGGAGATGGTGGGCAGTCTAACACATACGTTGCTGTTTTTCAGTTCTTTTAAAGTGTTGTTAATGTTTCTTTCTGACTGGCTCCCATCTTTTATTCATATGGAACAGTCATTACAAGAGCCTTTAGCTTCATTGTCTCATAAGTTTTTATTTGTTTCTCCAAGACAGAATCATAATTAATATTTGGCACACTGCTATCAGCTTTGACTCATGATTTATTGAAACTGATCAATATTGAAAATGAGTCTGTTAGACTTAGCTCTTTGCGCATACTGTGTGCTCATGTGCAAAGCCCAGTGGGACAGTGAGTAACTCAGTGTTTTTACTCCCTGACTGTCTGCTCTACATCCGATTCTTACTAAGTCCAATATCGGTCAATCTGATCACATGACTTAAGGGTCGATTGGACTGGGTCCGATAAAAGCTTAGGTTGTTTTTCTAAGGGATTTGCTATGGGCTAGGCTGTAGATAGCAATTGCAATACATATACACAACTAAAGTAATAATGAATTAATTTCTTAATTATTAGTTCCAATTAACTGCTGTATATAATAGCTGTGTGTCCATATGATGCTTGCCCTTGACCCAGGCTTTCAAGTTCTCCCACCCAGCTCCTTCCCTTGCTGCTTCTCAAACTTCAGTGTGTGCAAAACATTGCTGTCTGCCTATTTGCATGTGCTAAAATAATTCCAAACCTACCCTTAGCCTCCACAGGCTCTTTATTTTATTTTGGGAACTAATACAAAATCTGCCTTCATTATTTAACTTTGTTTTCAATTAATGCATGTCACAGTTGATCTTGCTATCTCTTAGCATTTTTATTCTTCTTTAGGGAGGACTTGGATGGTCATGAGGGCTCTCCTGATCTTTATTTGTTTCAGATTAATTTTTCTTTCTTTATATTTTTCTCTTCCAGCATCAGTGATCCATTTATTTTCAACTTATGTCATAAAGATCATGCTGTGGGAGACCAGATGTGTTCCCGTTATTCATATCATGATATAAAAGAGATTCATCTGATGCGCTTTCTTCTGCAGGTAGGAACTAACATGGTTGGTCATTTGAGGGAAGTTACAACAGCAGTAATGACATGTGACTGAAAACTACTTGCACATTTTTTACTAAGACTGCTGAGATTTTTTTTCTTGAGTCCCAAAATGCTTTTGCTCCCATCATTGCTTCATTAGCCTTTGGTAATACAAACTCCTTCCTATATTCACCAGAGTGTTTAAGCACTCTCACTGGAGTGCTTGGCTCATTAGTTGTTAGGCTAACAATGTTCTTCACATTTTATCTCAATGCTTTTGAAAATAAAACTTGAAGTCAATTTCCTGTGTTTTGATGGAAGCTCCCAGTAAGTGGCTGACTTTCAGTAGTGCTCAGCTCCCACAGGCTTCAGTAATTTTGGACGTCAGAGGACTATGGGTATGTGTAACACGCTTACCCTGGGCCTCTTGGCAACTTTCAGGTTGCGCATGTGAGTCAACACATGAATCATAAGTCAGAGCAGAGGATTTGATTCCTCTGTGCCTTTAGTCACTACCCAGAAGTGACTCATTACCAGTGGCCTGGTACCCTTTTAGTTTTTTCTGGTTTAGATGAGCCTGTGATGAGAATCATAGAAGAGTTGTAGCTAGAGCTTCTTGTGGCACTGGAGCCTGTGCTTGCTCTAAAGGGTTTTGGTACAGTCTAAAGAATAATTCACAGATTTTGTTTGTTTTGTTCCATAAAAAATATGGAGTTTTGAAGAAGCCGTAAGTAGTTACCTGTTATTTTGAATCCATTTTTGGAAGGTTGAGATTCAACAGAGAATTAAGAAATCATTCAGAAAATTCAAAAGATGGAGAAAATGGGGCTGATAATTGTCATGTTATGTTATGTGGTATGGCACTCATCCATGACTCAGCCCTGGTTTATTTTATATTTAATTACGTATGCAAAATGGACAATTTTAGTAGGTGAGACTTGCTACAGGGTATAGCATATCTTAGTGGTTAGGTCACTCTCCAGGCATGTATAGGAATGTTAAGTCTTGTTCTGTGTAACTGTATGAAGCTTATTTTCTTACATCACTGGTGAGCAACCTGAGCAACAGAACTGTCACCTCTTTGTCTGTTTTCTGAATAGCATCAAAGTTGCCAGGGGAATCTTGCCACCTTCTCATATATTCACATCTGTGTATGCATGGATTTTTTTAAACAGGTGAAATGGAAATGTTTTGTGTGACCCGAAGTGAAAAATGGAGATGAGTAAAAACACTATTTGAATGGGCCAGGGAAGAGGTGGGGCTTCTTAGTTTGAGGGGTTTTTGTGGGTTTTTTTCTTTGTGGATTTTTTATTTATTTTTGCTTTGTTTCAATTAGTGAACTGAAAACTCAGATGTCTGTATCAGTCTCTCAAATTCTTGCACTGGGACTCCAGTGAAAAAATGTTACAGAAAAAGAAGAAAACTGATTCCTTGTGCTTTCCCTACAGGACAGGTGGATCAGCTGTTTAGGCAGCTACTGTGCCTCAGAGAGCTGATCTCCTGTTCATGCACATAGCCCAGCTCAGAGCAAAGCACTGTGAAACCACACGGCTGAGTTTTGTAATGGCGATACTTGCGCAGACTTGGTTTGGAAAGCTGAGCTTCAGAGCAAATGCTGCAAGCTGTTTATTGTCATAGCTGGTCTCATGTTACCTTTCTGCTTTGTACTTCATTTGTGAATCATGTAGAGAGCAGTTGCCATTGTGGTGTTTTTCTAGGTTTGTATTGCACCTGCCGTATTTGGATTGAAACTCATGTCTGGGTTTCCAGACACTACACGTTATTTATAGTTTTACTTGACTGACTTTGGGGAAAAAAGGACCACTCACTGAATAAATAATAGGATTATAAGCAAATGACCAACATAACAATGCGTGGAGACATTGTGGAAATAAGGGGGTGAAGTTTTCAGCTTTGATTATTTAAAACTTCAGTGAGAAATGTCATAAACTTCCTTTCCTCCTCTGCTGCTCCTAGTCAGGAGAAATTATTTTGGCATTTCTGTTGAGCTCACTATTCATTTAGAAAGCAGTATGGTTGCTTTCTAAAAGAAACTCTTATTTAGCATCCCCTCTTCATGTTATCTTTCTCACCTAATGAGAAATTAATCCTACTAGTGTCTTGTTAATTACACTGAGATTTCAAGATAAAAATGCTTCAGAAAAAGCAGGAGGAGGCGGGTGATGGAACAAATATCTGGAGTTTGGTTTTGCTTCAGAGAAGTCAACTCAGTAGGAGCATTCCTACATTTGGAGAAATTGGGGATATTAGGTATATTTTGCTACACTTCTTCACACTTGATACAAAGTCAAGGCCTTTTTTTTTTTAAAGCCCTGAAGAATTGGACAGGCCATGATGGACTCTTTGCAGCACTGGGTAGGCTTTGCTCTGCAGCTCTTCACACTGTAAATGATTTACCTTTCCAGGAGATCGCCTTGGAAATATTCTTCAAAAATGGTTACTCCAGATTTCTTGTCTTCCATGACAGTGACCGAAATAAGATATATAAGAGGTAACCACTACTTCATAATAATATGTGAACACCCAGGTGACACTCCTGGTCTATTGACCCTATTTATCCTGGCTTCAGATGTCTGTTGTGTGCTGTCCCAGGGGCTTTTTCTTCAATTGCAGCTCCTTGGTCTTTAATGGGTTACACTTAAGCAAAGTTATAAAATTTTCGTTTTGCTGACCTGTGAATTCTTCGGAGCATTGCATGGCCATTGATTTATCAAGGGCGCTAATGCATGTGTAGGACTCTTCTAGCACCCAGTGGTGAGCATCCCAGGAAATAGCAATTGTAGCTGTGCTGCTTCCTCTCACTGAGATGAGAGCGCCACCTCCATCTCACTTCACAGTACTGGATGAAAGAAGGTTTCTTCTGCTCTTCCAGCACACCAAGTATCGTTAGATTATTTCATTTTAATAAAATGGTTTTGTCTCTCTGACTCTGACTGTATCTTTGGTGTGAAGGTAACTTCTAACAATGGAATTTTTTTTTAAAAAAGATTTCTCCTTATGTGCTTGTCTTGTTTGATGGAACTTGAATGTAAGACTATGAAGTGATTAATTTGCACTTTGTTTTCTTGCTTTTTTTTTTCCTACTGCAGTTCTGGCTGTTATATCATGTTTACTTTCACTGTCCTTTGCACAGGAAAAATACTTCGATCCGTAGTACTTCCAGTGATAAATTCTGCAGCCTGGACTGAGGATTGGTACTGTTAATTTCTAAACAATCATAGCAGTTCCTTCTGCTCCCAAAATCTCTGAGCAGTTTCTAATGGAGCATTGCTTAAAAAGTCAATGCAGATTTGTCCAGTCTTCCATTCTAAATTGTCTGCATAATGTGGCTACTTAGAATCACCAGGTTCTGCCCCAGAGCCAGCTGCTTTGTTTAGCCCTTATCTTTGCTGTCTCTCAGCTCTAACAAACATCTCTTGGGGGAATCTTGCAGAGGCAGTTCAAGATAATGTTTTGATCCTCAGCTGCCTTTGTTGCCCCTCAGCTGAAAGTCACCAAACGTATGTATTTCAAGGGTTTAGTACGTCTGACATGATAAACCTCCAGTGAAAGTAAATGGGAATAGCTGAGATGTGGGTTGGTATTCCTTTCTGCCATTTTTTGCTAGATAAATGTCCAAGTGAGTTCTCATTCTCTGGCTTAATTAATAGCAACTTAAACTGCCTGGTCATAAGTCCATAGCCCTATATATCAATTCAAGTAGCCCATAGGCAACTCTTTAATATTAAATGTATGCTTCTGTTGTGTTGTCTTGCAGCTTTGTCCTAGGTTAGAGTCTCAGTGAAATGTGGTGGTGTCCTTCAGGAAGAAAGTTGCTCTCAGGGCATGACATAGATTATATACACATCTAATATGTACAGACAACCGTTTAAATAATTATAATGTGACCTTTCATATCTCCTATAGATTTTGTTCTTTCCAACCTGCTTTGAAGTCGAAGGCGATAACAGAAGAGTCCCTGAATATAAGGTAAAACATAGGAAACATTGGATAACTAGACAACAAGTGCAATTGTATGAATAAGTTTCATCTTAAAAAAAGCATCTAGAAACATACCTATTTGTGCCCCCTGTTTTAAAGATTCAAAGGTGTCCCCAGAACTCTGAAAAGCATTCTAGTATACAGCATCCACAGTATGAAGATATGAAGAATGTATTGAGTAGCTGACTGTGCATAGTTGATTATAATTATTACCTCCTTAATATGACTTTATTGGTAAACTCTACACAGATGGTTAGTGTGGGAAAGAGACAGTGAGGTGAGGTTAGAGCTAATCCATAATGCTTCTGCATAATGGCCTCTTTATTGCGTGGCTAGGGCAGACAGTGATAGATGTACACGTTACATGTTTTGGCATGTGATAGTAACCATGCAGTGGAGATTCCAACTTGTCCCTCAGATTCACCACTGCAGGAAAAAAAAGTTTTCTCCTGGTGGGAGGTGATTGACAGCATGTTTCATGCTGACCTTGAGTTACTTGCATACCTAGAACGCTTCTCAGTTTGGATATCTGAGGAACACAACCCTAAGTGCCTAATTAATGTCCTCGGAAATGATTGCCTGGAGGCTGGAATACTCTTGAGACCTGAGGGGCAGGTTGCCCCTATGAGTTGTTGTGGCCTGTGTCAGGTGTACTCTTCTTTTTAATTTTCACTCTACCTGTTGTAGATCATTACCTATCTTGTAAGTGAACATTTTTCACCCCTGAGTACCAGCCATCAGCTTGCAAAAATTATCAGTGCAGTATGCAACCGGTTCTGGCTAGAGCCTAACCTATGCTAGAGGTGATGGTTGACTCTATGGAGCGTGATGTGTGTTCTGTGTGCAGTAACCAATAACTCACCCTAGGGTTTCCTTTGCTTGTGCTTGTTAGGTGCTCAAGAGGTGGCAATGTCTTGAGATAAGATGCACTACGGCTGCAGGAAGTCTGGGCTTTTAGCTGGGGCTTGTGATTATTGTGAGAAACACTTGACTCATGTTTGGTCTCAGAGATTGAAGCAGGCTGTATGTCTAGGTCTAAAGTAGCCTGTCCTGGCTCTGCCTTCAGTTTTACTCCACTGGCTGAGAGAGGACCCTGTGCACCTTATTCACTCTGAGAATGTAAGGGGCTGTCATGGTTTAACCCCAGTGAGCCACTAAGCACCACACAGCCGCTTGCTCACTCCCCTGCATCAGTGGGGATGGGGAAGAGAATCAGAAGGGTAAAAGGGAGAAAACTCGTGGGTTGAGATAAGAACAGTTTAATAATTGAAGTAAAATAAAATAGAACAGTAGTAATAGTAGTAATAATAATAATAAAAACAAATAATAGTAATACAATAATAATATACAAAGCAAGTGATATGCTGTACTATTACTCACCACCCACTGACTGATGCCCAGCACATCCCCAAGCAGTGATCTCTGCCCCCTGGCCAACTCCCCCAGTTTATATACTGAGCATGACATCATGTGGTATGGAATAGCCCTTTGGCCAGTTTGGGTCAGCTGTCCTGGCTGTGCCCCCTCCCAGCTTCTTGTGCACCTGGCAGAGCATGGGAAGCTGAAAAGCCCTTGGCTAGGGTAAGCACTACTTAGCAACTACTTAGCAACAACTTAGCACTACTTAGCAACAACTAAAACATCAGTGTATTATCAACATTATTCTCATCCTAAATCCAAAACACAGCACTATACCAGTTACTAGGAAGAAAATTAACTCTATCCCAGCTGAAACCAGGACAGGGGCCTTTGGCATAGCTTTGGCTGGGCCATGTTACAGCATGAGCTGAAATAAAATAAACATAAGATAGTGCCACTGCCTAAGTAATGATCCCAGAAAAGTTCTGCTTAAGTAGAAAGTTAGAGAAAATGATCACAGTAGGCATGCTTGCCTTTACCAAGCTCTAGTCTGGGAAATGAAGGACTGAGGACTTCATGAGTTTACTCGTTGGAATTCTGGAGCTGCTTCTGAGTTAGAAAAATTCTCCTTCCCTATCTAGGGAGCAATGGCCATCTTCCATAGCATCTCAGCTTTTCCTGCCCTACCTGAGACAGGGAGGCAGGCCAGACTAAGCTCTTTGCCCAGACACACTATTAATAACTACACAGCTGAAGCATGGAAAGAAGAAATCACTGCTTTGATGTATCATATGATATTGAGGTAGTAGCATTTCTGGGAAACCCCGTATCAGTTTTTCCACCTAGTCCCTAGGAATAATACACAGGAGTTCTGACTCCCAGGCTTTACTGTAGCCATTTAAAAAATGATAATGGGCTGTTACTGGACAACTGAGTACGTTGCCCCTGGCACTTTATTCTTCATTTAAATAAACTTAAATGTTTGCTGTCACCATATGTTACTATGGCCACAGCCAGCACCTCTTCTCATGTCGTGCTTGACTGCCTTTATAATCTGCTCATTGCTTGTACCTGTATATTGCTGTTCGCAGGCTGTCAGCACTCTCTGCCCTAGGGATGTGATTTGAGCAAGTGAATGTGTGCGCTCAGGTGCACACATGCATGTGCACATGTGAACAGAAAGCTAGAAGTACTGTGGGGACGCCAGACCCGATTTCATCAATTCACCAGCTGACTCTTGGATCATGGAAGAGGGTGACTCTTCTTCTCTTAGTCACTGCTTAAGTGATATGCCCAGGACCCTTAAAAAGACCAATCTTTTCCCTACCTCTTCTCCTTTCTGTACCTTCCTTGGAGGAAGACTCAGAGGCAGACAAAACACAGTGAAAATAGGTAGTGGTGCTGATTGTGTTGTGCAAGTTAGAGATCACTGCACCCAGGTATAGCACCCAAAATCCCAGAGAACTTGCTTATGCAGTCTGGCCCCTTGATGGCAAACAGGATCACTGTTTGTTTAGCTCTAAGCATTGTGTTTGCACTGTTCAGTTACTCCTGAGCATAATATTTGTGTCTGCTGCCTCTGCTAAATTGGAATGGGCTCATGGTTCCTACACTGACAGTGCTTGTCTGAGATTCTCTGAGGGGTTGGTGGCAGCCACCAGCAGCAAAGGGTTCCCAGATCTGTTCCTTTTCCTCCAAATGGTATTTACTGAGACTAGTTTAACCGTGTGTCACCCTATGAAAACGAACAGAACTAATGTTTGGGGCTCAGTGGTGGGAGTGGAGTTACTAGAAAATCTTTTTGAAGATAGGTTCACTGGACAAATGCACACAGAAAAGACCAAAAAAAAACCCAAACAAACCCAAACATGGAAAACATGTTGTAGGAACAGGCCCAGATGGAAATAATCCTTCCTTTCCCAAAAGCACCCTTTCCCAAATATACATCTGTTTTAGTTGTTTTGGATTTTGTTTTAGAGACCACACAGATCTCCTGCTTCTAAAACTGAGTAGATCTTTAAAGGAAGAGAACTGCAGGAAAAGGGAGGAGGAAGGAGGTCAGCTTTTTATTAGCTTAGGCTGGACTTCATGGGACATGGTCTGTGGAGTGCCTTGGTATATTTCAGGGATGTTTGCCTCTTAATCTCCATTCTTCTTGGTTATCCTTTGCAGAGGAATTGGGTGTAAGGAGTAAAGGGAAACTTGGCTTCTTTGAGGGGCTAGGTGTCACGTTCCTTAACTTGTTCAGCTTGTTCCTCTCATCCTGACACGTCTTCAGGCAGGAAGAGCACAGGTCTTTATCTTGTACTAAATAAAGCGTTTCTATACGTTTGATGGAGTCGGCATGCTCTTCTTGATTTGTTGAATCTGGGAAAGGGTTTCTTTCTGCATTCAGTTTCATGAGCTTGGGGAGCTTTGTCACACTGTTTGGGATGGTGGTCAAGGCATTGTCAAATAGACCTATCTCCTTAAGTTCCTTCAGAGCCCCAAGACTGGTGGGAATACTGTCAAGACAGTTCAAGCCAAGGTTGAGAATGCGCAGGTTCTTGAGAAGGTTCAACTCTTCTGGCAGATTTCTGGTGGTCAGCTTGTTGTTGCATATATTCAGGTAGAAAAGGTTCTGAAGTGTACCTATTGCCTCGGGCAGCTCCTCAAGCTGATTACTATGCAGGTCCAACCAGCGCAGTTTCTGGAACTTCTGGATGCTGCTTGGAATCTTTTTTAACATGTTTCTGCTCAAATCAAGTTCATCCACATCAGCCAGTTTCAGAATGCACTTGGGGAAGGTAGTGATACCCATCTTGCTTAAGTCAAGACGGCGCCCTCCATCAGAAGATATCCGGATGGAATTTTTGGCAATTTTCAAGGTGATCTTCTTACCTTTTTGACCTTTTGCTTTCCCCTTGGCCATCTCTCCACTGAGAGACAGACAGACACACCAGACTCTGTGGATGAAGTGTGGGAACTCCAGTAAAGTCTTTGAAAGCAGTGGCTGTTACTCCCTAATTAAAAAAAAAAAAAATAATCACATAGTTATAAATTAACATGTGACTGCTGGACTCTTCAGAAGATTTTCCAGAACTGCTTGCAGTTCACACATTACCTGCAGAGCTGACTGCAACAGGGGGTCTGTGTCAGTGCTGCTTAACAACATGTTAAACCAGGCCTCAGTAAGTGACTCCTGTGTTTTCAAGGACAGACTCTGGATACTCTAACCTTGTCTTTCCATCCATGCCGTGGAATAGATGGACTCCCACTGTGAAGGTGCCCTGCCCTCGAAAAATGCGTGTAGGTGTTCTGGTCAGACTTTTGACTCATACTGATGCTCAGCATGTGCTATATGCTTTGTTGAATTGAGGCCTGTATGAGTAGTTGTCCACTGTAGTCTCAGGTTTCGTGAACTGTCTCTCTAATCGAAGGTCATCAAATACAGCTGCTAATTATGGCTAGTGACAAAGGAAATAGGCTGATTCCCTGGAAATGGATGACAATGTGCCACTCAGCCAGAGTGCAGAGAGGAGCATGGGTTACAGCTGGCTAATCTTAGGATGGTCTGGGTGCTTGGCATTTAATTGTGAAGAGTCAAATCGCAGCTTTGATGAATGATTGTTTGGGACAAAATATGGATTTGTCTACAATACATTTTCCTATTAGAAAGGTTTCATTATAAACCCTTCAGGCTTTTTGGCTACTCATTAATCATGTGCAAATACATGAAGGGGAAGCTCAGGCTACAACTAAGGCATTTCAGCTCCTTTTCAATTACATGCCATAGCCAAAAATAATGCAAAAGCAAGGGGGATATCTGCTGGTTGCCACCCACACTCCTGGGAGCTCTGTAATGAGGCAGATGCTTCAGAAAATCCTGAAAGCAGCACCATGGGGTCAGTCTTGCCCTGAGGATATGTTCCAAAATTGAATCTTTGTTATTTTATATAAAAATATTTAAACACAGTTAAATCTTTCTGTGTCTGTCACTCCCACATTTCTGTCTCTCACCAGTACTTACAGGGCCATATTACCATTATATCTGAAGGCCTCTCGACCTTTGCTATATTTGACCTTACTGTGCCCCAGGGCAATATCAATGCTATTCTTTCCATAGTGTAGACTGATAACTGAAGAAAAGTACTCTACAGTGGAAAATCCAGCACTTTTTCCACCTTTGTTGATGTTAGCTTTGATAATTTGCCCAGGAGTGGGTAGGAAGTTCTTGGAGATCAAAACAATAGTTGTTTTAATCACCGTTCACTCATTTTAAGGATTTGATGTGATATTGTTTAGCAATTCTGTGAAGATAAAGTTCAGCTACATAGAAAATGCCAGAGCGCTACTGGTGGTACAGGATACCCCGAGTCCCTTACTGGTGCACAGAGGGTGACTACCATGCTTCAGAAAAAGATCTGCAGGGCAGTTTCCTTACACTTTGTCAGGATGGAAAGAGACTTCGTTTCCTGCAGTTGATGTGAACCTGGTGACTTTTGGGTCCAACTTTCTTTTTGTTTGAATTTTGTGTTGGACGAGTTGACCAAAATATTCAACACATTTTGATCAGTGAAGTTTTTCAGCCAAGTATGCCTTTAAAAAAAAATTAAAGGGAGCCTCAAGGAAAAATACATTTTTTTTCAAAATTCAAAATGATAATTTCTTTTTAAATGCTTTTTAAAACGTCTTTAAAACTCTCAGAAAGAAAACATTTTGTTCAGTTGCTAGTAATTTTTTTTTCTACTACTTTTCATTTAAAATCCAAGGGGAAAACATTGATCCAAAACAGTTCCTTTCTTAAAAATACCAGCTAGCCAAAAAATCAGCCTGTTCTGCAGCTGTCTGTTAATGCTGGTTCCCAGTGCGGGTGTCCCTCGGTGCTGTGCGCGCCTGGGAGCACTAGAGGGAGCCTAGTGTAGAAGGTTGAGTGCTGGAGGCTTGCTTGTCAGGAACAACAGTCCAGTTTAACCTTTTGGGTTTGGCTATTTCTCTGTCAATAACCCTTGACAACTTGTTACGAAGTTTGAACCTGAACCTTTCATATTGTTAAGAAGTCCAAACCAACAGATTAGTGTAATTTTTCCTGAAGGCAGATCTCTGTGTATGAAGGTAGGGTCAGGTCTCTTTTAGTTCGACTTTTTAAAATCCTACCGTGGACATCTCAGGTGGACTGATCAGGAAAACATGAGTCCCTAGGGAGTGCTCACACTTTCCAAGTGCTATTTCCTTTGCGTTAAAAGTGGAAGCCATGTTTTGAACTTACAAAAAAGTGATGGTCAATCCCAGAGATAGAGATTAGCATTAGAGTTCTGCAGAAACACCATAACACACCGGACAGCTTGAAGGGGATGAATAGCTCTCTTGTCTCTGCATGCTTGTAAACTAATTATCAGTGTTTCACAGGGCTGTAGCTGGAGATAATGGAGCTTACTTAGCCACTTCTCATTTTCTTTAGCTCCATATAAGAGGGCTCCGGTTCTGTAGCCACTGATATTAAAAACTCAGGAATCACAGGAGCCCTCCTTGCTGTAAATGTTAATTATGCCTGTTCAATCTCATGCTCGCAGCGCATCTCCTGGGACAGCGAGGGAGAGGTACATGTGTTGCCCTATTACCTAACAAATGATGATGACAAGAGGGAACTCTCTTTACTCATTTTCTCTAAACCCTCACCCCACTGCCAGGTTCACCCTCTGAGTTGCTGGCAAGCCTTTGCCCAAGGGTGAGGGTGCTGCATTTTGATGTGATAAGATCTTGCTAAAGAGGACCTTGACTAGAAAACTCTTTCCCTTTTTATCCACACTTGGTAAAATCTTTGGTCTGGATTGGGCTTTTGAAAGCCCAGGGCTAACCCCAGAGCTTTAGAAGTGTTTCACAGGCCCAGAGCTGATCAGGCTGATCTGATACAGAAATGAATAGAAAATGTGTGTCAAGGGCATCATGTTTTCTGTGGTGCTCTGTGTTGCTGGGAGCTGCAGCGAGGGAACAGACCTTGAGCATCAGGACTAGGACTGTCAGTGTCTCTCTGAGGCAAGGAAGGATTGCAGATTACTCCTTACCTGCACTTAAGCACTTGCACAGGGCACAGTCATGACCCATTGTAGCTAAGCCTGTCCTAAGAAGGAGATCCGATCCTAGAAGAATACAGATTTGGACCCTGATGATCTAGTCTCTTCTACCTGAACCTTTCTTCTTCCTTTCCAGCATAGGGCTGGCAGAAGCAGAACAGGCCTTCTGCGTGTGACACTGTCTGGGTGTTTCAGGACCTCCTCCTCTGTGGTTCTGCCTGTTCTTTTCCTGCCATAGGTTGCTGCTTCCTACTTCACTGCACCCAAAGCTGCACAGAACCATCCTGATCCCATCTTGAACTAGTCTGTGAGAAAAGTTCCCTCTGTCTTTCCTCCTGGAAGTCTGTGTACGGCAGAGCAGGCTTGCCAAGCCCAGCAGAGCTATGCATGCCCCGCACTTCTCTGGGGGCAGGAAGGCAGTGACATGTTCTAATTCACCCATGGAATAGCTTTATGGAAATAATTTCATATAAAACTTAAAACCAGCATTTGTACAGTGAATGCACGAAGCCAAGCAGTTCCAGCTAGGGTAGGTTTTTATTTCCCCGCTTACAAGCCTGTTACCATTTCTTTGTCGTTGGATACAACCTGTTGTGGAAGAGAGATTAACTCACTGACTATCTTAAATGCAGTCTCTAGCTAACAGGCAGATTTAGACTAAACCCTGCCATGAGCAAATAGATAGAGAGAGGTTTCCTTCCTTAATTTTCTTACTTTTCTAGATCACTTCAGAGCCACTGTGCTAACACACAGTGCAAGGTCACTTATAAAACTAAGGCCCAAGAAAAATTAACAAAAATATTGTTTCACCTTCACAATTCTGCCAGACTGCCCCCCTGCATAAGATCTTACCGGCTAGCAGCTAGGAAGACTTAGAAGGTGAGGTATAGATGTCACAAGCTGCTTGTTTTTTTCAGTAGTGCGGGATGAGCCTTCATGGTCTGTTACTGTGCAGTCGTCCTCTGTCTACTCTTCTTTGAGTAATGAATTAGTCTTTCAGTCTGTAAATAAACCCGTGAGCAGAGAGCACAGGACAATTTCGTTTTCAGTCCTGCAAATTCTGAATTGTACTTCCTCGACGGAAAATGGCAGCCCTTCAAGAAACTTGTGTATGTGAGTGTGCGGGGGGGCGGGGGGGAGGAGGGAGAGGAGGAGTGGCAAAAAGGGTCCCAGCTCCAGGGTCTCTCTATTCAATTCTCCTTCCACAGCCTGTGAGTCCTTTGTTCCTAAGCAACAGCAATGCTAGGTCCTTGGAGATCATTAGCATAATGTTTGGTTCCAGCATGCAAGTTCAAGCTGGAGGGAAAAGAACTGAACTGCATGCAGTGCCTGGAAATGTTAGATTTCAAATTATGTAGAAAGAAAAAGCATCTGGACCTGGTTAGAAGCTGTTCATCAGCTTCTAATGTTGCCTTAACTGTCTGTTTTAGTCATTTGGCTATTTCATTTTACTTGGCTGTAACACAGTGTGAGATACTTGCATGTGTGTGTTAAAACTCGCAACATTTGTGATACCATCCTTAGCACGTGCCAGATCGGATAGATATGGACACAGAAGGGAAGGCTCATTCAGCGGTGCAGCAGAGAGGGTATGAGCTGCACTTTATATACATCTATCTGTGACCCTTCAAAAGTGCAGCTGATACAACAGTTCCCCTTTGTAGCATGTGAATTTACTGGAATTTGTCCCTATGACTGGGGCTACCAAGCTCAAGCTTTTAGTAACTGGCCGCAATAATTTCAAAATAATATCTAGAAAAGAAGAACTATGGAAGAGAAATAGCTGTGTGTTTTGTGGCAGGTATTGTTCACAGGAGATGCAACATTGAGGTCCCTCTCTTGCTGATAATGGGACTGGGATATTATTGGCATAAAGAAGCTGATAATGTTGATGTGCTTGGCTGATTCTAGGGTTGGAGATTGCATTCTGCTCACCTCAACAAATTAATTGAATTTACTTGATGTTTTTCTTCTACGACCTGAAATGTGCCTGGGTGCACCATTTCCCCAGTGGAAATGTTATCCCTTTGTCTGGTTTAAACCTGTGAATACACATGGTGCAAACAGTGTTCTGTAAATGAGGGAGATTCCTTTCTCCCTCCCCAGCCCCTTCAAGACATCCTACTTCAAGGAGCCCTACTTTAATATTATACTTATTTATAAATTTTGTATTATATCTCTATTCTTTGAGCACAGAGTTAGAATACCCAGAAGGTGGACTGGTACAATCAAGCAAGGAGGATCCTGTACCTTTTTTTCTAAAGTAATCTAACTTAACACTTTTCTGAGGTTTGAGAGAGACTTGATTGTTTCACAGGGAAAGCTGACATTCCTTTTGACCTGTTCTTTCCTCTTTTAGTAGTAGGACTTGGACTTAGGTTGTGGCTTACCAGGAAGGGGATTTCCCTCACAGTATTTTTGGTAATTGCAAAGATTCTTCAAGAAAAATGGTTTTAGGAGAGCTTTGGCACTGTTTTGCAGACTTAAGGAGTCTGAAGGATGGAAGACAAAAAGAAAATGAAAGCAGCTTTGTGAAGTCTAAGAACCCAATTAAGTTTATTGGAATTTTAGCATTAATTTCAGTGGGAGCAAAATGTTATCCTTTGAGATTATCTCATCTGCAATGAATCTGCAAGTGGGTTGAGGTACACCTGTCTCTAGCAAATGGAGAGCATTGGCTATCACAAGAGTGAGGTCATAGTCTGATGTTAATGCAAGAGGGATTAATAAATCACTTATGCATAGTGTAGCCAAAGGTGGATCATCATTAGTACACATCATGCTTAGCTTCTGCCATGGCTAGTGCCTTACAAATGCCTTACAGATTTAGATACAGATAGATATGTAGGTACTTCTCTTGACTTCACATAACTTCACCCCCTCTTGAAGTTTATTTATTTACATTTATAAAGCACTTCTCCTGTTTCTTTTTCAAACCAGCCTTTGATTATTTCTTTATTTTTAAATGCACTTACTGTGGTTGGATAGCTGCAGTTGGTCTACTTTGAGCTTTTGCTGTGCTGGCTAGAGAGGTGTTGGCTGGAGGAATGCTGATTGATTACCAAGGAGAAGGGAGGAATAGGCTTGAGCTGCCTGTAATGCGATTCATGTTCTGACCTCCTGCGAGTTGACAAGGGAGAATGCAGAATTCCAGATCTCTGGAGACTTAGAGGGAGCATCCTGCCTGGTCCCCTGAGACCCAGAAGGATGACTCTTACAGGGGAGTGACTACATTTATCCTTGTGTATTTTCATGACATGGTGAACTCATCAACCTCTTTGAGTTATATAGCAGCTTCCAAAGTCAGCAGAGAGAGGATTGTTTTGACCCTTGTAGAGTCCTTATTAGCTCTTTAGGGCTTGTGACAAGCAGAGCAAGAGTTGCACTGGAGGGTCATGGCACCCACAAGTCAACATATATTATGCATATTTGCATAACACACATAGGCTGGCCCAGTTTAGTTCTGTGTATGGTATTTTAGTTCCTCTATAATGCTCTCACTTTAAAATGTTGGAAGACTGATGGATTGAGCAGGTTTGTATGTTACATACTCCTTGCTTTCTAACTCAGCCATAAATCCAAAATAAACTTGGGCAGTTTTACAGAGTCTGTCTGCCCTTGTGGAAAGGGAAGAACCTAACGTGATCCCTCTGTGACAAACACCCTAATCCAACCACACTTAAAATAATGCCAGGAATCCTGATCCTGTTCCATCCCTTTGAGATACTCTGAGTTCCAAATGTCTGTCGGAGACCTTACAAAGGCCAGCGGGGCAAAGCTCTGTGAAATCTACATATAGTGTGAGAGGGCTGAATTATAAAGGATAAGTGCTCATAATATCTGTTTTCTACTTTAGAATTCCTACATTCTTGAGCTACGTGTGGCTCAAACTGGGGGTGCAAAACCACCATAACTCTACTCTAGTCAATGGACTTTCTTCTGATTTACATTGTGTGAATTAGACCATCTTATAATCTATTAAATTTTTTGGACAAAGAGTGAAGATCCTATTTTCCCATATCAGATGTGAACTACACCTTTTTGTGTTGCCTGGTTTCTGTAAACATAGCCTATCATTGGTAGGTCTCATATGCTTAGCAGGAGAACTAAACAAAGCTTAGGAGTTGTAGACCATGAGCTAGAATTGGTTGTGGGTTTCATGTTTGTTCACAGAATAGGTTATTACTTAGACTATGCAAAATCCTTCCCTCAGATACACACTTTTCTCTGAAGAGAGTGCCTAAGCAAGGAATAAAATATTGTGTTGAGTAAACTGTTATGTTTTTCCTTTACATACACTATTAACTGGTCCAGGAGTGAATAGGCAGTAAAATAATGATTCATTATCATGAGAGGTAGTTTACAAGAATTTACTACTGCAAATTTAATAAAACTGTAATGATCATAGACCATTCCAGTGTTTTATTTAGATCTTTGAAGATGCTTTAAGCCTAGCTTTGTGGATTTCTGGTGTGATCCAATACAGAGCATAAGAATGCAAAATAGCCACTAGTTATACACACAGCAGTTTTTTAATCTATGGCTGAACTGATTTCCTTACATTTCAGGAAGTTAGTAATCCTATCTCTGAGCTGGCACCTTAGGATTAAAGTTGTACACTCAAAGGGAAAAGTATCTCCTACCACCAGTTTTATCATATCATATCATATCATATCATGTCAATAACCCTGTTTACTTTGGCAGATCAAAAGTTTCTTTAATCCAGAAGCTGTCACTTGTCTCAGTTTGTTTCCTAGGAATTAACAAGTGCAAATCCATGGCCTTCAGACAGTGACACACCTTCTAGCTCAGTGTAGCTGAAACTTACTTTTCCTTGCTCAGAACCTTTGACCCTTTCACATTTTCAGGTGAATTCCCCTGTTTAGCATCTGTCTTCAGGTGGTTTGGTTTTTGTTTAAAGTTTCAGTAAAATGTTGCATTTTGAGAACAGAGAAAGTGGAAGTCATATTTACTTCTGTTACTTTAAAAAAACTATAAAAATGGCAACCCATTTTTTAAGCACCACGTTAGTTTCAAAGTGCTTTATGCAAAAAGGATATCTGTGATATGGAGATTGAGACACCTCTGTTTTCAAGCTGGTATTTTCAGAATGCTTCAGAAAAGCATGAGCCTTTGAGAATAAGGCTTCAGAATAGAAACAGACAGCCTTAATAGTACCTGTCACTAGCACGCTAGTTCTACAGTGGGATGAGACAGGAAGCACAGACTGGTTAGCAGTGTGGCTTAGCTCGGGAACAGCTGAGGAGGTGGCTGTCCCCAGCTGTCCATCTGCCTCTGCTGCAGGAGCATCTTCTCTGCCTGAGAGTCAGCTTCTGAATTCTTGCAGTTTACCATGTGGCACCACTGCCGCAGTTTGCAGCTATATCATAAGGCAAACAGAATCCAGCCTTAACACCACCACCCTATTTCTTTCTTTTTTCTTTATTAAATATCATACTGTAAGTGACACTTCATTCAGGAGCAAACTTGGTAAGTAGCTTTGGGAGAGTCAGCGTGTCATAGGGAAAGTGACTGACAGTCATAAACTCTTTAGCCATCTGAAGCTGGGCCATCCCTGTTCATCAGGCAGAGCCTTCCTTCTTACTGAAAGCAGTAACGAATCTTGCATCGTGCAGCACTAACCTAACTGATGACACTCTGGTTTTGGAATGGTTTGGTCAATGATGAAACTTCAACATTCTAGTGCTGGTGTTCTCTCATTTCTGTGGGATGAGAGCAGGGGGCACAGGGAGCACAGATGTTAAGGCATTGACTTTCTCTTATTGTTCTGAAGCAGATTATTTCAATCAAATGTTTGTTCCATACAGGAAACACTCAGGAGGGGAAAAGACAATGCTCCAGAAGTGGCAGGTAAGCTAAATCTTGGCTGCACATGGTTAAGTGAAGAATTTCAGCACCTGTCTGTGTGTCTGTGCACAGATATGTGTGTGTGTACTTCAAGACCTAAGCTGCTCTTTCACTGCTGGAGGTGAGGTTATTGGCAAGAGGAGCAGCATATTTACATCTGGTTATTGCAGAGGTTTTGCTCCTCTTGCTGTGAAACATATGGTGCTACTGTCTGACAGATTAAGTGTGATTTTATGCACATTTTTAAACCGAGACCAAAGAGAGCCACCTAGTTGAATGGCTGTTCACAGATCATCTGTACATCTAAATCAGTGCACCTCTCATTTTCCCAGATGTTTTGCTGACCTGAGACAGGCATTCACTTTCCTGTATCCCTGATCTTGGTGACCTAAGACACATTGAAGAAATCTGTATCTTCTTGTTTATATGTAGCACTTTGTGCAGCCTTTTCTGTACAGACAGTTGTCCGGGATTTTCCAATATACAGATTGCATGCATTTGACTCACTTTTAAATTGGGAAAAAGTGCTCTATTATGCAAATACAGCATAAAAGTAATGGGTGATTATAGACAAATGCAAATGGCCTGTCTGAAGAAGAGCCAGAATGAAGACTCCGATTCTGTTGAATGGATAGTTGTATAAGCGATATTGTGCTGATATGAATGGCAATGGGTGATTGATTACACTATTTATAATTCTTGTCCTGGTGGACCTGGGAACCACAGGACTCCAAGGGTGCCTCTGAGGCATAGTTTTCAGGGGTGGAGTTAGGAGGTTTTAATGCTTGTTTCCTTTCCCTGGCAGAAGAGGGAGATCAGCAACTTTGATTACCTCATGTACCTGAACACATTGGCTGGCCGCAGCTACAATGATTATATGCAGTATCCTGTGTTTCCATGGATCCTTGCTGACTATCACTCCGAGGTCAGTGCTTGCTGCAGCATTTTGTACTTTCTATGACAGCAACCATACAAATGTTTGTTGAACGATGCCATTGAAGCAGAGGGGTCTAGACTAAGGGTTCAAAATTTGAGGTAGTTAATTTGAACTGTAGTGATTCTTTATCGATTAGCGTTATCTTCCAATAAGCATGCTGAGGATCATGTTCTGCCTCAGAAAGGTGGATAAACATCTGTTAAATACATAACCTAGTTAAGGGCAGGCTGCATTGGCTCAGCAGATAGGCAGAGACAGTCTTCTGTGACCCCTGACAAGGAAGTTTGGACAGAAAAGCCTTGAGAGCAATTTGCAACCTGCCAGGTCCTTTACTTGTGAAGCTACTTGTACATGCTATCCTTTCAGCAGCACATGCTTCCACTCTCTTTCCAAGTCCCATCCCAGTTCTGGAGACAGGTGTTTTAGTACTGAGTCTGTGGCCTTGTCTAGGTGAAACTTCCAACAGAGCCTTGCTGCTATCCAGTGTCACTGAGCTAGTCATGATGTCTAAGACTCGGGGATCTAAAAATCTACATTTTTGCTGGTTTTGCTTTTCAGACTCTAAACCTTACTAATCCTCATACATTTCGGGACCTGTCAAAGCCCATGGGAGCACAGACTGTGGAGAGGAAACACAAGTTCATCCAGCGCTACAGTGAGGTGGAGAAGAGTGAGGGTGAGTGTTTTAGGAGAGTAACAGACAGCAGAGGCTTAAGTCCCCTCAGGCCTTTGGGGATGCTAGCGAATCCCTTGGAAAAGGTCACCCAAAAACTTTCCAGAGCTGTGGCTAAGGGAAGCACCATGTCAAGGAGATCCCCTCACTTCTGGATACAAACTGGTTGAGGATTCGAAGAGAAATTACTCCTTCAAGCACTGCCTTACATGCCTTGTACTGCTGCATTCTACCCTCTTCCCTTGGGCAGCAAGAGATGCTACAGCAAAAAACAATATGTTCCCTAGAAAAGACTGTTAACTAAGCTGCACGCATTAGTCTTGTCTGTTAGCTTAAGCTGCATGTAGAAGACTGCTGCATGCAGCTTAACTAACACCTACTGTAAAAAAAGGAAACAGGATGTTGAGGCTGTTGACCTCTGGAGATCAAGATCTTTTTTGGTACTAATGGGGAAGGGGATGGTCTGGAAAGTTAAAGGCTGTATTCTTCAGAAAATGAAATGTGGAAGGCAAAAAAAGAACACACAGAGATGGTAGTAACTGTGCACATTCAATGCAAATATGCAAGGTGTGCTTTTGCTCACAGATCCTTGAACACATCTGCCTCAAAGACCTGCTCCCTATTTAGTTGGGCTGTGGTAACTGGAAGCTATGGGCTTGAAATGGTGATATTTTGTACTGAAATCTGATTTGTGTCCAATTTCCAGGAGACCTGTCAGCCCAATGCCATTACTGTACTCACTATTCATCAGCAATTATAGTGGCATCTTACCTGGTCCGAATGGAGCCATTTACCCAGACCTTCTGTTCTCTGCAGGTAAGGGGGCAAGATAGCTTCCCTCCTACACCTCGTTATGAACCATGTAGCACATTATAGTGGCTGTGTAATGAAGAGGGATTAATTCTTTTGACATTTTCTGTATACTCTGTGTGGACTCTGGGCTCACTGAAGGCTCTATGCTGTGTCTGTTGAATGCAATGAAAACATCTTAATGGGAGCATGATTGATGCCTGATGATCGTGTTTTTTTTCTGAGGGAGAAGGATTATTTAATTTTGGTCCTGTGATGCATTTTGTGAGACCTGAGGCATATAAACACCTAGACAATGTTTTACTACCTGTCTGAACTGAGCTTCTCACTTTGGGGCATATGAGACCTTCACGCTAGGTATTCTAAGCCCAAATGCCCATACAGTAATGTGATTACAGGCAAGCACTTGGAGCTGGCTGTGGTGGCATAAAGAGCATTCCTGGGCCAGATGAGGATGCAGAGGTTCTAGTGGGTGGGGAATGACAGGGATCATGGGATCAGCTCCCTGAAGGAGAAGTGGGGTGAGACTACATTCAGTGCTCCAGAAGGAATATTTTGGTTTAGCTTGTTCTGAACTTGTTGCTGTTTTATGGTGCCAAAATCACTCCCTATGGAACTGAATTCCATGAAAACTGAGCTTTGTGCTTACCTTTCCCAGCTGGTCAGCATACAGGGGCACCAAATTTCCTGACAGCCTTCTTCAGCAGGCAGTTGGTGACACACAAGCACAGACACTTGGGCTGTAGCAGTTGTTACCCTTATTTCTGTAGTATGTGTTGCATTGTAGCAGGGTCTACCAGGAGGACAAGTCCTCAAGAGTATATTTTTTAAGGAGCATCTTGCTGAAATCTGCCTGTCCTTATGGAGCAATGTGAGGGAGACAGCTAGGCCAGAATATTCCACACTGAGAGATTGCTGTACATATGGTGAGGACTAGCCATACTTCCTGCAGCTCTCCAAGTGCTTTGCTGTTGTGCTGGTCTTTTTTCTTTTTTTTTTTTTTTAAATGAACTAATACAAATAAAGCGCTGTGCTAATTAAGTAATAAGCCCTATGATATCGGCTGTTACCAGCAGTAGCTGATGGGTTAGTGAACCACCTGAGGCAATGGTTACCATCGCACTCTGTGAGCCATATGTTAGCTGCAGTAATCAGTGACTGTGGAGCAGTTATTTCTTGTTGTAAACAACAAAGGCTGCTGTTTCTCACTGGCACACTTTTCACGCATAACAAGTTCCCAGTCTGAGTAGCTGCTTTGCAGCAGTGTTTATGTGTGATTAGCAGGTAACCAGCATTTTTGTGGGGATAGTTATCTTCAAAGGCTGCTGAGATCTCAAGCATTCAAAATTTTGTCTGGATGTGGATCCACTGTAACTGTTGAACTTTTTCCATTCTCATTCTTTTGCTCTTATGTTACTGCATGTTCAGCTGAGCTCTGCTGTCATTTCCCCCAGGTGACTGGTCCTATAGTGGCTTAGGAATTGCTAAGTGTGAGATGCAGTCAGTCAAACAGCACACCTGAGAACTGTATGCTCAAGTCAAGAGCAGGTTGGAAAAGGAGTACTCCCAAACTTAAGACCTTGGAAGGGTGCTGAGTTGGGAGCTGTGAAGGCTTCTCAGCACCTTAAAAAGTGGAAAAGCTATGATTATAACTGCAAACTGCCAGTCTGAATGCACATGACAAGGAAATGCAAAAACTTGGGTGCACCCCTTTTGAAAAACTGATGTTGATGTACCATCCTCTTTCTCAAGTCAAAGAATTGATTTGTACCTGACCACAGAAGAAGGCAGTGAGGAAGCATTGCCTCTAGTAAGGGAACTGTACAGGAGTTTACAAAACCTTATTATTTCACATTTTATTTAAGTGTATTGTGATCTGACTCTGGAGGAAAGTGTGTATGTACTTTGGATATTGTATTGGAATGGATGAAAGACAGGCTCATCAGACAGGTGTTGGATGGTACCTTCCACTTCACCTTAGCCAAGTATCTCCCAGAATTCCTTTCAGGTGTTGGTTTCAGCACCACAAAAGAGCAGCAAAGGTTTCTGTGTTTAGCGTCTTCATTGGAAATGCATTCTAGGACCCCATGCTCTCAATTAGAAGCACTTGCTTTTGATTCAAGTCAGATTTTATCCCCTTTTATTCTTATTCTACTGTTGCATTTCAGCTAGCAGGCTAATCTTCTTCCCTGGCGTTTACCTCTCAAAGAAAATAGGGTTCTTACTCTTCATTGTGTCACTGACTCTTGAGCAGTCATTTAAGCACTGTCTGCAGGTAATTACTTCTCAGCAACTCTGGGAGTGTGGTAGGTCTTTGCACCTTCGTAAGCATCTTCGTAAGCATCTCTTAGAAACACTTTGAGGTCTTTGGGTTTAAAGCACCACCAAGGATCTTTTAGCATGCTAAGTTTTAGAAACATGGGAAGTTCTAACTTCTCTCTAGAGGTCACTTTGACTAGTTGCTTTGTATATACCCTGCTGAACTGTAGTTTTAAAACCCATATTTTTCCAGTATTCCTGATGACAGTATAAGGCCTCTACTGAAAGGAAAGAAAACAGAGGCTTACTGTATCTAGCTATAGAAAAGCCATAAGAGTTTATGTTGACTTGCAATCTAAAGGCATAAAGCAATTCTTGATTCTCTTTTTCCCTTTCAGTGCAGTTTTTGCATTCATAGAGAGAGAAAACTCATTAATTCTGATATAAATATATGCAAATAAATTTATTAATATAGGAAATGGGAAAATCAGTTATTGCTTCCTTTATAAATAATACAGGCTTAAGTTTTAAAGATATTACTTTTCCCTAAAATGAATTAGACAGCCAGGGAAAAAATCACATTTTTTCGTGGTGGTAATATCTTTAACCAGATTTGTCGCGCTAACAGCATTTCCTATGTATATATTATTTTTATTTAATACAGGTAATCTTTTTATTACAAATCATATTGTTTCTCAGGAGATTACCATCAGCTCTCATAAAAGCTGCAAAAAAAGATGAAAAAGCATCAATCACCACGAGACACAGCGCGCTGTGTGCAGATTAAATATACAAAGCCCTTTAATATGCTTCAATGAGATACTTGTTAGCTGTTGATTTATTTATAGTCCTTCTTCTACTCTGTTTTAATTTCAATTTGAATTTGACTCCAAGGGTCCTTGCCTAATAATGATCAAGAACAAGATGACCTTGTGCATCAGATTAACTCCAGCTAGGCTTACTCATGTGATTAGCCACTTTTTCACTCAGTCCCTTGAGTGGGTGTGGGACGGCTTCACAATTGTCAGTGGTATAAGGAAGTAGGCCATAAAATAAAAGGAAGTAAAGCAGAACTATGCTGTCATTTAGAGATGAGGCTGGACCAAAAACCTGGTCAGAATTCACCTCAGGGGAAACAGCGTCAGGGTCTTTCCATCTGGAATATGTGCTGGCTTTTGGTGGGAGTCTATCTGAAAAGACAAGCAAGGAGATGTGGCTTCAGAACCTAGGGTTTATTGACTTCTGTGTTTTGGTTCCTTATTCATGAGGGTAGTTTCTCCCTAGCAAAAGATAGTGGCAAAAGTTATTTCTTGACTTGCAGTTCTCAGACTTAGCAGAGTTTGTAGATCCAAAGGAGATGCATTGTGCAGTGTGCAGGTACTTGAGGGGTCAAAAGGGCAGTGGTTCTTACCATCAGAAACCAATGTGGGAACTGCTGCTCAGGGTTCATCTGGACCATGGGAGTGAGATCCCATCCTTACAGCATGAGCATGCTTAGGTGTTATTTTCCTATTTAATAGATTGCAAGTCAAAGCTTCAGCTGACTGTTATTGTGCAGAAGGACAGCATCCTCCTCATCTGGCACATGCAACAGTCTACAGGCAGAGAGAAAACTAACCAAAGCTAGCAAGTTTTCTCAAGAGGTCAGCCATAAACAGAACCTGACTGCATCTCATATTCATTAACAGATTCAGTCTTGCACCACCTCTGGGTTTTAGTGTCTTCATTCTGCAGTCGCACTGGCTTGTTCTTTTTGCCTAGTGAAGCAGCTCTGAGGATTGAATGGCTGAGGATGAGCAATCATTCATACATTTTCACTGCATTGCAGAACTGTTTAAAGATACTTGTTCTATCTCTGATACTCTCTCTTGAGCCCTGGCAGTGGGACGTAGTGTTATGTCCCATGACATATAATCCAAATTAATTAACCCCAATAAGAAATACATATATTAGCCTGGGAGAATGTTGCAGTTGGGCAGCTATTCTGCTGTCAGTACCTGAACTAGGTATTATTAAGCAATTTGGTTCTGTCACTTTATACAGTTAAAAAGTCAGCATTCTTCTGAAACAGGTCATTTGTTCTGACAAACTCATTCAGATGATCTCCAAAAACTGATTGTCTATTTGGTTATTTCCATTATTGTAGAAATTTTATGTTAAAATAAATCCTTTCATACTCAATGTAGAGATCCCTGTATAAAGGTGAACCTGGATTTTCACAAATGCATACAGTATCTGAAATCTCATTAGAAAATCCTGTAGGAATTATGGTTTCAATGTAAGGCATATACTCTTCATTCAGTGAGTGGGTTGTTTTTTTTTTTTTAAATCTGTTTTTTCTTTCTTTCTTCTTGGAGCCTTAGTTCAGAGTAATGTCCAGGGCTACTAAGGCTGCTTTTGTCTAGTGTTTGACTCTCATTAAACTTAACATGTTCAAATGCTCTCAAGATGTGAGGTAGTTTGTTTCTCCTTCCTTACATAATTATTAAGCTTGGGACCCAGACATTCTTCCCTTTTTCCCCTCTTTATGCTATCCCTCCTTCTCATAAGGAATAAACAGTCCCTGCAGGCTCCTGCCCACTGGGCCTTTCCTGTTTACCTGGATCTGATGAATGTTATCTCAGTGGTACCCCCTTTCCCCAAAGGCTCTTCTCTAGAGGACTGCATATAAGATTGTTCACAACTATTTGGGTCACAACTGAAGTGAAAACACTGAAGTGGTGTCCATGCTTGCAAATCACTTTGGGATGAAAGGAATGAATTGCCTTCAGAAGCATTAATAATGGGTATGCTGATATTTTCCGGCTGCCCATGATAATTTCTGCTTGCCTCTGTGTTATTGGAAGCTATGCTAAGACTCCAAGCTTTATGGTATTCTCAACCTACATACCTAACAAATCAGGACTAAGACAACTCCTAATATAAGATCACAGTACATAGAGCTGGGACAGATCTTGAGATATCACCTAATCAAACATGTGATGAGGTGATTATTGCAGAATTGGCTAAGATTCAGCATTTGCTTTTTATCTAACAGAATATTCACACTGCAGTCTTTTTGTCTGCCTCCATTTCACAGGGTGGGAGTTTTGATGTTGCAGACAGGATGTTTCACAGTGTCAAGAGCACATGGGAATCGGCATCAAGGGACAACATGAGTGATGTCAGAGAACTCATCCCTGAATTCTTCTACTTGCCGGAGTTCCTAACCAATGCGAATCACTTTGAACTTGGTAAGTGCTAGAAGGGACTTCAGTGCCCCCCTTCCACTCCCCAGCATCCTGCCAAAGGAAAAGATCCAGATCACATGTTGGGAGTTGGTCCCTGGACTATGCTGACTGATGAGGTTCTCTAGCGATGACAGATCAATTTTTATTAAATAATGCTACAAGAATACAAGCTTCTGATATCTGAATGATATCAGAACAACCATGTTTCTAGCTCAGAAGGGATCGTAGTTCCTATTAGTTACTGTGCAAAGGAATTGCACATTTTGTCACACAAAAGTAGATTTCAATATAAGCAATCTAGATGGCTGCTTTTGAAAATCTGGTTTGTACCATCACATCTATGTGGCTATGAACAAAAGATTAATTTGACTTTTGGAGTTGTTAAATGGTTAAATTGTTAAATGGTGTTGGTGAAAGGTCTCTTTTTAAATCTCATGTCTCTGGTGATTAAAGTTGCCAAATGTCCTCACTGTCATCTTGAGAGGGTCTGCAGAAGCCACATGAACCTGGCCTCAAGCAGCATCACAATCTCTTCTGAACATACACTGCCTCTAGACCTTTCTGCATGAGTGATGGAAGGTCAGACAGAATCCAGAAAAAATACTATTCAGAAATAGACATGGCAGTCCTGATTCAGTTCGCTTTACAGGAAATTCACGTTATTTGCAATACAAAGCTGCTTTTTGTAGTGGACTCAGGTTGGTTAAAGATTAAGGCAGAGGAGAAATACCTTAAGAATCATCCTAAATTGGTGACGGCAAAGGAAACGTAACCCATGTTGTTGAGGTCTGGCTATAATTGTATTTAAGATCTCAGTGAAATGAGACATGCCAAGAAAAGGGCAGAATGTGAAAAAGATGTTAGAAGATTGTTAAAAAATAAGAAAGAATTGGGGTAGTCTCATCCTGAGAGGAGGCCAAGAAACAGAGCCTGTCTGAAATCAAGATCCAGAGACTGACCTGAGTGGAGGGATCTAAAAAAGACACCAGAGTCTTCCCGATAGAGAGAAAATATACAGGAAGATTTTACAATAGGCAAAGCCAAGAACCTGAATCTGTTCACTGCTACACTGTAAGGAAATTTGCAGTCCCAGACCTGAGCCTTAACTTAGATTTGAATTCATCCAGTTGCACAACACCGTGCTCTGATTTAAGAACATATGCTCACCTTCTGAAAGGAATCGGATTGCAAAGGACTTGAGAACAAAATCCCTCCCAGTGGCTGCTTTAGTAGGAATATCTGGCAGTTAGGCCCATTGGGTTATGTATAAAGAGAAAGTTGTGCCAACAGGTTTGTCTTGTTGGAGTTTGCAGTCTGTGCTAAAATGGTTTGTGCTGAGGACGTGCATATTTTTACTGTATTAGCGACAGTTACTAGAACATCTTCTCAGTGCTTTATTACTAGATCAGAAATCCCAGGAGAAATTGGTTCTGCAGTGTTCTGTATTTTATGTAGAACCTGAAACAGCATGTGTGAAAATTGCCTCCATTTCCTTTGACTTCAGTGTTTTAGAAAAGCTGTTTCTATTTGCAGTGTGTTTGATTCTTGTTTTTAATTCTCCCTTTGTAATTCCTGCAGGCTGCATGCAGGATGGAACAGTGCTGGGAGATGTGCAACTTCCTCCTTGGGCAGATGGGGACCCCCATAAATTCATTCTCCTGCACAGACAGGTCAGTGAATATCAAGATTTGTGACAAAATGCTGAAGGGGGTCCCACTGAAAATGAAACTCTGAAGGCCAGAGTGACAAACCAAAATGTTAGATCCAAATGCATCCTGCTTTTGCAGAGTTCATGCTGGGTTCTGAACTTTGCATGTCTCCTTGTCTGCCTAATGATTCACCCTGAATCAAGGCAAACCAGGTGAGGCTGGTATCTAAGCCTATGGCATGGACCTATCTCAGCCTGTAAGTGTATGTGAACATAACATAAGGCATGCACATGGCATTTATATGCATATAGTTCCATGTTGTTGCTAACCAGCTGTGTGTTTATTTAAACTATCTACCTCCACCTCTGAGTCGTGCCAGGACTACAATTATTTTTTTTTTATTGGGGCGGGGGGGGGGGAAGGGGGGGAGGGCGGGGAACCTAATGTGATTTCCTGACTTTAATGAAGTCAGCCTAGGCAATTTGAAAGCAAATAGCTTTAATGTCCTGAGACTTATTGCAATTAGTGCTATCTTGTTAATAGTTAGAAAGTCTTCTGTATGATGTCACCTGCTACGTAGTAATGAGTGCAAGGACAATTCTGTATGTAGGTTATTGCATTGAACACAGACTTTGCTGCTGAATATCTTGGTGCAGGTCTCTCTTTTTGTTAGAGCTAAAAAGGGAATGGGCTGTACTATAGTCCCCCTGCATTATCTCTTCAGATTTCCTCTGGCAAAAGGAGTCAATCTGTATTTGTGAGTGGATGCAGATTGTTGCTGTATACAAGAAGCATGATTATTATATGTGTTAGCATTGGTGGGACTAAACAAATAGCCCATGATTTTCAAGGCATTGCATCATCCTGATTTGTCATGTGTACTTTCAGTTTCTGCCTCAGTGGGTTCTTCTCACATCTCCTATGCTATGCAGGCCTTGCCCTTGGTGGTTCAGCTTTCGCTTTCTATAATCTCTTTGTAAGTGATTGCATCCAAACCTGTGGCTACAACCATCTTCTCTATTTTGATATCTCCAAATAAGCTTCTCCTCAGTTGACCTCTCCAAATGCTGGTTCCTAAATCCTGTCTCTGACCTCCTTACTGACTGCCTTAACTTTTTGTTCCTGTTTTGAACAAAACCAGAGTCATACTCTTACTTCATAAATATTCTTTTCTCCACTATTCCCTTAACTGTTGACAGCAACGACCATGCTTCCATTAAGTTACCATTACTTTCATGTCCCTTGCTTTGCATTTCTGTGCTGCATTCAGAGTCCATACTTTTTATGATTGTCCATACTACCAAATCATTTCCATGCTTTTCTTGGGCGTTCTCTTGAATCTTCATCTCATTCTTTCTGATGTACTGATACCTTGTTTCAAGTCAGTACAGAGACAACAGGAAGGGGACCATCTTCATTGTCTGGCATTACGTACAAATCTCCTTCCTCATGCTCTTATACTTTGAATTTCTGTATGGCTCCACTCCTCATACCTAAGGTGTCTCTCCTTTCCCTCTTGAGACCCTACACATCTATTTGATTTATTTGTTCTGGCCTCTTCTTTTATCTCCTTCTCCCTGCAGGCACCTGGGTGCTGTCAGTAATCTAGCCTTAGTCCCATGTTTGGCAATGCCATTTTTATCTGTGTTTAAAAAAAAATCCTTTATAAGCTGGTCTATGGGCTGTGAATCCATTCTGAAGAAAATGTTCTTCTATTAAATCAGTTTTAAGAGAACAGGATCCTGGTAGTGTGCATCATCTGTATATCTTGCAAAGAATTAATTGTTGTTAAAACATTATATTCCAAAGACAAGCCGATGCTTTGTATCACCTGCATCCCATGCTGTCTCTGTAGGCTCCTGATGCTTCAAATACTTTGGCTTGTGAATAACTCTGAGAGTGAGCTTATTCAACTCTGGATTCATTCACACGTGCTCAGGTTACTCCTGTGAGTGAACATGGATATGACCCGAGCCTGTGCTTGACTACTTTTTTGTGCAGTAGTCCTGCCTTTGTTTCTTTTTTAGGACTGTTGAGCATATAGTGAGATATTTCATTTTTTGGTTTAATTGATTAAGAGGCTCCCTGCAGTCTCTATTGTGACCTGAACATTTCACTTTAAATCTGTGTCAGAACAATAATGCTAAAAAAATACTTAGAAGAAGTTAAATTTCTATCTTGCTACTTTACCTATTTTGAAATGGTTAACTTTTGTATACACTTATTGAAAACGTTGGTTTCAATCATTTTATTATTATCACTATTATTAGCAGGTCACAAGTGTCTCCGTGCCTAGTAGCTTGACTCAGTGGTGTGCTGACACACAGTTTAGTAACCTAAGCCAGTACATTGAATTTACAGCATATTCAGTAACCAATCAGTCCCTTTACAGAAGCTACATATTAATCTTCTTGTTCTTTGTTTTACTTTGTATTTCTGTAGCAGTTACATGTGTAGCTCAGATCACAGCCCAGTATTACTGGGCTGACAAGCACACAGTGAGTAGACCTGTCTGGGAAAAAAAAGTACGGAAGAGTTTTTCACCAGAAAACTGGCCAGGTTGAATTGGGAGTGTGTCAGTAGTAACAAGAAAATGTGTCAATACACCATTTCAACTTTTTGTCTTTGTTATCAAAACGTTTCAAAATGGTCTTTTCATTGCAATGTTTATATTAGATTACAGGCTGAACTGAAAATATTTTATGGTGTAGCTGTTATAACTAATATTGTATGGTAAATAGCTTCATTATTAGTAAAATACAAGGATGTGATTTTTCCGAATTTAGAATTGGGTGGGAAGGATTTTAATACATGAGAAAATTGAGAGTTGGGCTTTTTGTTCCAATTTGGAAAGAAAACACTATTCAGTGTCTGAATTTCCCCCAAAATCTGACTTCCATTTTTCAATCAGACTCTGTCCCATGCCTGTTTGCAACCTATTAGCTTGAGGCTATAAGGAAAGAATGTTTTTGCCAAAGAACTGAGATGCAGAGACTAAGAGCCGCGTTCGGACTGCTTAAGCTCCTATACATACACAATAACAGGTATTACTGAGTCAGGCATCTCTGAAGGTGCCTAGAGAGTGGTTTAGAGGCTCAGAGCTCTAGTCACACTGAAAGGTAGTGGAAGGGAAGAGAGACCTGAGTTTTTATCAGTGCCTGTAACCACATGGTGATACATCTCCTACGAGGAAGGAGATCCGTGTGTAAGTAAGTGTTGTGTGCACTGCAGGCTTTCTGCCAAAGTACAGTCCTTGCTAAACTGAAGAGCTGAGCCTAGGGAGTGCCCAATCCCTCCCCTTGCAGGGAAGCAACTCAGCGCTACCCACCGCAAATAGGTTTTGGCCACTGAGGTGAAACACACGACAATTCCCTGGTGTTCCCCAGTGACTCCAATGAAGGCATGTAGGTTTTGGGATGCTCTGGCTCCTTTCTCTGCTCTGTCTTGTGCTCAGTCTGTGACCTTCCAAGGTGCTTGGTTTCTGTTCTCCAGTTTCCCAAACACGGGAAAGACAACACTGTCCTTCCTTAACAGAGGTGCTGCAAACAGAAATCTATGGATGCCTGAAAGCTGCTGCAATTTTACACTGATGTTTTTTAAAAGAAAAACATGTAGGAAGAAATGCTGTCCTTTATATTGTGGCTTGATTGGAGTGTAATGTACTGACCTGTGCTCCTTACTGCTTGTGAATGGTGGGCACTCCAAAGGCACTTAGATACAATGAGGAGCATCTGCTTTCACCTTGTACTTTGGAGTAAGGGTGCAGTTTGGAAATGAATCTATCAATCATCCCTGCATAGCATCATTTTCCTCTTATTGTAGAGTGATCTCAGATTGTGTGAATTAGATTTGTTTTGAATGAAACGAAACCAAAAGCTGCACTCCAGTTGTGCACTCCAGCTGCTGGTGACATTCAGCCTGTGGGAGCAGACTAGATCTAGTTTAAAGTAAAGCCCCCACAGTGCGCATAATGTGGATACTGGGCCCTCTCTACCATCTGTTCTGTTCTACAGATCTGCTTCCACTGAGCTGCACTATTTGATAACATTGGCACAACTGATAAAGCCACACAACTTTTACAAATTAATCCAAATCTCAAATAGGAGCAGTTTAGCAAATGAAAGATCACGTTTATAAACTCGTGTTCTTAATGATTTGTGAGACCTCATCAGACCTCACGTGCAGTCAGTCCGATGTTCTCTCTCCAACCATAGCTAGTATGAGATGTTACAGAGGAGGGTGCAAGAAATCTTGCTGTGGAAAGTAAGTTGATTAGCCTGCTTGGGAAAGTTCATCTGACCCTGAGGTGAAGAGTTAGAGATCTTGAATTCTGAAACATGACGGTTTCTGTCTCCTCTGAAATCATCCACGAGACTGAATGTACTTGTTACTGGTATCATGGTCATTTTTAGGAGGCTTCACAGTGAATTTGGTGCATTAAACAGATCCAGGTCAACACTGTTCTGAGGTTTGGCTATTGTTTTAAAGAATATGAGAGCAAAGAATTGTTCTTGACATAAAACTGTGAGTAGCTCCCTGTTTCATGTTTAATAAGTTGGGAATCTAGTCTACTAAAGAAATGTATTATTTGCTTCCTCCTGAGACTGCAAGTTCTCCCTCCCTGGCTCGGCTTGTCATAGTGCTCAGTGAAATACTGAGAGGCTGCACAGTTGCAGCTCTGTTGGTTGCTTTGTTTTGCTCTGGCAGTGATGCCAGGCAAAATTTGCAGTTTGTAATTCATGGACTAACTGCTTTTATTAATGAGGATGAGTTCTGAGTCTGTTCGTAAGTGTTTTCCTGTTGTTTGCAGGGGACAGATTGTATGCTGTGCTTGTTCTCTGAGCTGCCCTGTGATCGTTATAGCTGTGGGCAGGGTCATTTAAACCAGCTGCACTGGGCTAACTGTCTGCTCTGTGAAATGAGCCATTGTTCAGGATCCCATTAGCTTGTTTATTTCTGCTGTGCTTTGGGTGGGATGGTCTGCTTGGGAGACCTTTAACTGAGCATCAGGGAGCATTGCACAGTCAAATGATTTGGAGATAGGAAAGTATTTTTAATAATGCTTAACACTGCTGATTGAATCATTGGGCAAGGCTGTTTTGGGAATGCACAAAACTTTGGTTAGGCAGGTGATGGCAGGGGCAGTAGCATTTAGTGAAGCCTCATGGGTAAGGCTGGCCAACCTGGAGGTGGACAAAGGTTCAACTCAAACTTGTGTCCACAGCTTATGAATTTGCTGTCTGGGTCTTCCAAGCACAAGTTTTCCGCTATGATACACTGAGCTTTCTAGGGAGCCCACACTGGGGTGGATGTATTGCCTTGTAGCATCTCTCCCAGTCTTCTCCAGTAGTAATTGTTTCTTCTGGTTCCATTAATCCACACACCTGTCACTATGGGTGACAAACCTAATCAAAGTTAACCATTTCTTACTTTAGGGAAAAGAGTTCAGACCCCGAGTTTTGCCAGGATGAGGAAATCTGGTGCTGCGACTCTCTCTGCTTAAGCCCTGTGAGGGTAGCAAAATGTTTCTTTATCAATCAAACCCAAACAGTCTTGAAGCTTATGTTATACAGCTGCCCTGCTGCACCCCAAATCTGCTATTCCAAACCCTCTTCCCTGTCTTGGCTTGCAGCACCCCTTGCCATTTCAGTACAAACTCTACATTCTCTTTGCCGGTTCATGGCATGCAGCCTCTGCTGCTGTATCCTTCAGACCCAACTTAAAGCCCCTCTGCTAATCATCTCCCTTTCCAATCTATATTTATATGTATCTTCTCAAATAAATTCTCGGCTACTCAGTGTAATTCATAACTAAGGCATATTTCTACAAATAGGCTAGTACCTTAATTCACCTGTGGTTTATCTATAGAGCAGAGTGGTGATACCAAATGCTAACAAACGTTTTGCTCATTTAGACCATCTTGTGTCAGTAATGGTATTGGTGAAGACATAATAGCGCAGGCTTTAATGTATGCCGGAAGCTGGCGGATGTGCCAAGATCTGTGGAGTGCTTGCACTTTGCTTAGTGGAATCTGCCTGTGTTGTCTCTGAGGATATTGCTCCTGGTGTCTGCTAAGTCAAGCATGCTGCACTCTGTCCTTCCTTTTCCTGTGGGGAGCCACCCTCCATCTCTTTGGTCGCATTTTGTGAGGATGTGCTGAGAATGATGGTACTGGAGGAACTGAAAGTGTGAAGATTCACTTGCAGAGAATTTAAGTCTCCAGCAGGAATTGGAAAGTGGTAACGCATTTGTAATGGATATACTCTGGTGAATTAATTAATTTTCTTTTGGTGTCAGGCACTGGAAAGTGACTATGTCAGTGCACACCTCCATCGCTGGATAGATCTGATTTTTGGCCACAAGCAACATGGCCCAGCTGCAGTGGAGGCAGTTAACACCTATCACCCTTACTTCTATGGAGACAAGATGGACCTCAACAACATTAAAGATCCTCTGATTAAGAGCACCATCCTGGGTTTTATCAGCAACTTCGGACAGATACCAAAGCAGGTACCACTTTATCCTGAGAGTAGAGAGCATAATTTATTTTGATCATGTAGTATTTCTACTGAAAAGCGAGAACAGAAACTTAAATCAGAGACATTTTCTGATTTAAATCTGCTGAAAGATGGGCTATAGACTTCTCCATATTGTGTACTACATCAGTATGCACCCACATACATGTGTGTGATTCCACTTTCTAATCATTCTGTTCCTGTTTTATGCCATACAGGCTGTGGCATCAAATCTGAGTTCTGCTCCTTCAGTACAGTCACATGAGTAACCACTAGTCTGGGAATGGATACCATCAAATAAAAGCAGCTCAAAGTCTCCCCTATACTTTTCTCTCTTCTCCTGAATCTCTGGGATTAGCTTCCTGTCTCTGTGAGGAAGGGATGTAGTCTGGTGAAAATGTAATAAGGGTAAGATTTTATTTTAATGAAAAGGTTCATGTATGATAGTCCTGGAGTCTATGATTAAGGATTTAAACAGATATCTCTCCTGCATGATCTGGCAAATTGAGATTCGTTTTTTGACGCTATTCCTTTGTTCTAGCTCTTCACGAAACCACATCCATCCAGGAATGCCCAAGGGAAAAGTTCACCAGGAAGAGAGACTGTGCTGTCCCTTCACTCAAGTGGAATTCTTCCTCCTTTTATGAGCAGCCTGCAAAATCTGAAGCTCTCACCAGTTACAATAAAAGGTGCTGCAGGGGCTGTGCTCCATTTTCTGAGCTAATAAGTGCAGAATTCTTGGATGGGATGAATGTGGGTTTTCAAGGGCACAAAAATAGTCACACAGCCTTGTATGAATCAGTACAATCAAGATCCCTTTTGCCAATTGTTTGTATATGTGTGTATTGTGAGTGGGCATTGAAAACACTCAGATACTCAGGAGAAATCTTGAAACTTCCGATGCAGAGTTCAGAACAGATTTTTTTTGTAAGACACCTAAATCTTCTCTCTCTTCTACATTCTGAATATGTTAAATTGAAACATAAAGCTCACTGTTTTCCATTCTCATTCTCTCTTTTTATATTCAACAGCAAAGTAAATACTGTCTGTCTTTCTCCACTTCTCAATCTTCAAATCTTTTCTTTTTCTTCATCTTTTTCTTAGTCTGTTACTTTTTTTAGCATGAAGAAGACTGGAAGATTTCAGCATGTCTACTTTTTCATCCCATGGTGGTGTTCTTTACATCACAGTTCTTCGTGGGGACAGTGCGCTCCCATAGCTGTACTACAGAGACTGTTGGTCATATGCCCAGCATCCTCTGTAGTGCATGGCATAAGGCAGTCTGCCAATGAAAAGGAGCTTAATGATACTGCTGCTAAACCCCCTCCTTTGGACCACGTCACTTCCTCTGCATGGATATACGTGGTCCATTGGAGAGGAGTGTTTCCACTATTCTGTCTGGAATCTCAGTTGTAGAGTGGAATTCTGTTTGTGGGCTGGGCCACAGCACTGAGCCCAGTTGCGGGACTTGCCAGCCTCACCACACAAGCTGTGCAAGGAGGAAAGTTAACATAAGTGTCTAAAAACAACAGAATTAAATATGTTCTCTATCTTGTCAGACTATCCCAAGGGAGCTATTGGGCACATTGTTCATACTGAGAAAGGCATTCTGGCTGTTGAAAAAAATAAAGTTTTGATTCCTCCTCTTTGGAGCAAAACCTTCTGCTGGGGATTTGAGGACTTCACCTGCTGCTTTGGCAACTATGGGTCTGAGAAGGTAAATAAGAAAAAGTGTAAGCATTCCAGAAGTGAATTATATGTGTGGTCTTTGGCTGGTTTGGGCATCCATTTCAGAGGTTGTCGGGGAGCTGATTTCAGAGGATGCTGTACAGGACTTTCTCATAGTCAAGCTTCTTGAGGAATCTCAAGTTGGATATCCCAATGAGTCCAAGTCATTCTACACTGCTGAAAAATGTGGCATTTCCCCTCTAAATTATCTCAAGTTTTCCTTCCAGTGGCTGTGTTTTACATCAAAATGAAGGAGAAACCCCATTTCATAGGTTGTAAGGACAATACAAGGTCTCCTGGCCACTGATTAGAAATTTCATTGTGCAGAACTTTCTGCTGGAATTAAGATAGGACCATCTGTCAATTCCCCTCTGGCTCCCAAGCTTAGCCCAGTGCATTCATTCAAAATAATAATGTCTTCTATTCTAGAAAGTTAATACTCTTCTTTGCTGTTAAAAATCAACGGTCTATGTCATCACACTGCTTGTTGGGGCACTTGACGGATCCAGTTTCTTCCTCTACCACAAATAGACTGATTTTTTGATATTTTTGGGGCAATGTTATGACATGCAAAGGCATCTGAGTTAGCTTGGGTACCAGAATAGCAGAATACATCATTTAGCAAGATACTGACTTGGGTATTTGTGCAAGACACATCATTATGTTTTTACGGATACATCCACAGTCAATGGAAGTGAAAAAGCCATGAGATGTATTTTACTTTCTGCTCCCTGTATAAAATTTTTGAGAGTTTTCTCCATTGATTTCAATTAGAATGTGAGCAGGAGGATGTTTGTGCTATAATCGTAGCGATGTGTAATAGACCTGACCTTGGTTTAGGCTGGTTTGGGTGCTGCTAACAGAGCCGCTGGCACAGAAGGGAGTATAGTGCTTTGGCTTTTGGCTTTTCAATCCAAGTAAGAGGAAGGTTGCAGAGCCTGGCACTAACTCTGTTAGCAGTGGCTGCCACAGCCTGAGCTTTCTTTTTAATCTACATTGAACGTTTGCATTCTGTCACTATATGGTGGCAGAATGAGTTTGCCTGAAGTTATGCAGGAAGTCTGTGGCACAAGAAGGATTGGGACTCAGGTCTCTGAAGACACAAGACACTGACCTTTGTCCAGCCTTCCTGTTTGGCCCAGGAGGATGGCACAGCTGCATGCAGCCACAGCCAGTGCATGCACATATTAGGTAGCTGTGCTGTGACCATAGAGACTGGTTAAGATGAGCTTTTCTTTCCTGGATTTGAGGAAATGGAGGCTCAGTTCTGAAAATTGAATCTGCCATTTGGTATTAATAAATGCATGGTATCGCCAGATGAGCATTTGACTTAAAATTGCTTTCTTGTACAGAACACGACTACATTTGAGTGCATGGCAGACTGGGGAAAGTGCCTTTGCGCTGTGTGTCCTTCAGCAACTACCATAATCACATCTGGAACAAGCTCGGTTGTGTGTGTCTGGGAACTTTCCTTGGTCAAGGACAAAGTGAAATGTCTAAACTTGAGACAGGTCAGTACTGTGGCCCTTTTGTTATAGAAACTTAATGAAAACCAAAAATTAGTTTTTCTTTCAAATGACTGGCAGAGGAAACACCTTTGGGTGAATCAAGAAGGCAGGAAAAAAACCAATAATCAGTAGTATCATGTGACAGCCTGTTATCAGGTCAGGAGCTGATAATGTGCCTTATACCCACAGTTTATAATTATAAACTCTGCTTGGTTTTTGGTTTTTGTTTGTTTGTTTGTTTTTCCCCCTTTGCTAGTATTTCCAAAGTTTATCACAATCAAAGAAACAGGGAAGATAAGGCATATGCTCTCCTCACTTGAAGTGCAGCCAACCCTTGGATTATTTTCAAAAACCAGTATCACCTGGAGATGCTTATGGTTCTTTTTGGGCTGCTACAGCAATGGACAGGATCTCCAAAACACCCTGCGAACTTAGCTGATGGAGATGAAGGCTCAGCTAGGCAAAGTTCTTGATTCTTTTCTCTCTACCTGAATTCAGAACATAAAAGGTTTATCTGTCACTCCATGAGGTAGGGATGCATCCAGTAAGAATGACATAGTTTGTGTCCTCATTGTCCCAGGTCCTTTAGTGGTTGTTGATTTGGAGCTTATCTATAGTCATCAAACAGCTGTGTAAATGCTATTTCTTTTACAAAAGTGAATTCTCATGCAAGATTTGTGTGGTTCAGCTACAGTGAGTTCTCAGCTTTACAAATAAAGCTAGAGTACACCTCTATCATATCTGAAAGGCAGCATGGGACCCTTTTTCCCTAAGAAATCAAGAGACAGAAAATGCTCTGCTACTTTTAGGCAAACTAATAAAGGGTTCGCTGCTCAGCAAGGTCTTTGGGTGTTAGAAGCTGCTTCTGTTCATTTGCTCTGGATGGATATTCAGACGGTATTTCAGTGCTTTCCATAACCTGAGCCAAAACAGATTCTATTTGTCATTAAAAGATGTGAAAACTTCAATGTCTGTTGGGATGCCAGAGAAGTATTTAGATCTTCATTTATCTGAAATTCTTGTGTGTTGAAATTAGGGAGGAAACTGTATTTAGAGCAGTGTCTCTTCTGAGGTTTATGATGTTTCCTGCTTGAGAAGAAGCCAGAAATATGAGACAAGATCTTCAATGATGACGTTTTAATCCAGCTGGTTATTATTCCAAACCAGGACATGGACATCGAAATGGAAGAAATAGCAATAGAGAAAAGCATAAGCAGTAATCTTCATCAACATCAAAATGATACCAGTTAGGGGGTCAGTCTGAGTTTCAGGCAACCGTTTGAAGAGGCTTTTATCTCCAATATAATGCCTTTCTCTTTAACAATCTAAAAACAGCTTTGCTGATGTGTTTCACTGTGATTAATCTAGTACTACCCAAAGTCCACAAAGTGGCATGAGATCATGCAATGACAAATTCTGTATTTTTTTCCTTCTCTTTGCTAGCAGAGGCTTTTTTTTTAATGACTGTCTGGCATAGATGTAAATTTGAACTATGGTTCTAAATGTCTTCCAGTGAATTACTTGCTGCTTTCATGTAATTCACTGCTTCATGGTGGCTGCTTTTTCTGCTGAACAAAAAAATTGTATCCTCTTTCCTGAGAGAGTGAGCTTTGCTTAAGTAAAGCTGATGTGCTATAAAGTGGATGCTATTCACTTACCAGCTGTCTCATGGGACTGACACATTCTGGTTTGGAATGTAGTAAAGTACAGAAACTATATTTCAGCAGAAAAAGTCACTTTTCCCTCTCTAGCAGGGACTGCTTCCACAGTTTTGTGGAACACTAAAGACGGAGCGTAATAGCCTCAGTATTGATCCATGCAATTTACCAGTTTCCTCAGTGTTCATGAGCAGAGTGATCCATGCAATCCAGCCCCCAGAATTTCTGGGCCAAATGAAACACTAGACTGGGAGAAGCATCTGGGCAAGCTGTGCTGTCTGCCACACAGATCTCTCAGGGAGGTGTTAAGTGTAGCTGTGAAGTGTCTGTGTTCATGTCAGCCAGTTAAGTTGGATGGTCAAACTTGGTTTAAGTTTTCATGGACTAAGCATTCCTACAGTGAAACTGGTCTTCTTTTTTGTCTTTTGAATTTGTGAATTTACTCTGGAGATAGGCCTCACAGTTCTTTCTGCAGATATGCTGCAGGACACTTCCCATTGAGGGAAAACCTGTCAATCTTTACAGAGCAATAATGAGAAGATGGTACAGAGCTAAAAGTATGTGACTGTTTTTGCATGAATATGCATTGAGACACTGGTGGATTGAAGCTGAGATTATAACTGGGCTCAGGTCCAGCCCTCTCTTCCACTTTCAGCTTCTATATTAAGCACTTCATTGCCAGGTAGGATCTTGGGTTTAAAAAAAAAGAAAAAAAGGGTTTTATTAAAACTTGTGCAGGAGCTTAGCTTGGCTTGACTTGGCAGTTTGGATGCTGTCATGGTGGGTACGTTTTCTTTCATGCTTTGGAGGAAGGAGAGGAAATTTGGAGCCCTTGAACCTGCCTTGTCCCAGCCCTTTTTGCAGAGGTCTTGTGCAGTTCTCGAGCACAGGCACAGGGTTATGCCCAGTCCTTTTTAAGGAGACTGTTCTACAGCCAGTCCAAAGCTATTGCTGAGCCTCCTTTTCTATGCTTAGTTGAGAGTGTTTTTGACATCTGAAAACCACTGTTGGAGACTCCATTTTGTGCCAGTATTTTTAATTGACAGTTCTTGTGAATGGAATAAATCACAAGCTGAAATTCATCCCTTGCAGTTGCAGGTCACCTTCAGTAGTACATAGCCTGCTGCAGCTTGACTTCTTCATCAGTAGATTAATGTTTGAATATTATTGTCCTAGTAACCTTGGCAAGTGGCAGCACGTTAGCCAGTGAGAGTTCAGTCTCGCAGTCACACTGGAAAAGAGTATGAGATATGTTTGCAAAAATCATCCGGGACATGTGGCTCTCCTGCTCCATGCTGAACTGAGACAGACCCTGAAGATGTGCTAATTATGTCACATAGAGGAAGCCAGCAGGGAATATGCATTTACTGTTAAAACCAAGATTAAAACTGGTGGGTCTGATTTTTCACAGTAAGGCAGCTAAAAAATGAGCCCTGAAAGGCTTTTTAGGAAAGCTGTGAAGGACTTTTTCTCTATTACCCTACAGACTTTACTGTCATTGATGGTTATGCAGCAGAGATGTATATTGCTGTCATTTGAGAATGCTGCATTAAACAATTGTTATCAGTATACTTCTATTCATTATTTCTATCTGTGCGATTTAATTGCCTGAAGTGTAGTCTTTTTTTATGTAACTGTTTAAGGCTAAATTAAACTGGGCACTCCTTACGTCTCTAGAACCTATAAAACAACAACAACAAAAAAAGGATGTTGGATAATAATGAAAGAGAAAGGAATTCATATATGGCTTTATGCAAAAATTATCCCCAAATGCTGTTTTTCTTCTAAAGTAAAACTGGAAAAATATTAGTACTTGTTCAGGAAAACAGAAAGAAAAGACTGAGGAAGGTCACTGAAATACATCCTGATAAGTTCTGTTTCAATTTTTTTTTTTTTTTAAATATTGAGAAATAGTAATTTCCAAGCATAAATCTTACTTAAAACTTCATGGACTGAAGTGAAAAATGATGGTTTGTTGCTAAACACAAAGCACTGTCACAGAGTCTAAAATGTATGCCAAGGGCCCTGAGTTAGTATGCAGCTTGGGGCAAATCATTTAATCTCTTGGAGACTCAACTTTCCTCAACCACAAGTTGAGGACAAGGTTGCTTCCATAGGATCCTTTGGGATTTCCCCCTCATACCTTTTTCAGTTATCCAAAGAATGACTATGTTGCTTGTTCTTACTAAGCAAATGACAGTAGGATTGTGGTTCCCTAGTAAATCAGCCACCCTCTGCTGTGGTTTATTGGTTGCTTTTTCCCCACCAGGCTTTATATGGGCACACTCAGGCAGTGACCTGCCTTGCTGCATCTATGACCTACAGCATCTTCGTGAGTGGATCCGATGACAGAACCTGCATCATTTGGGACCTGAACAAGCTGATGTACATAAACCAGCTTCCTGCCCACGAGGCAAGCCTCTGTTCTGTTGCCATCAACAATTCAACAGTAAGATCTTCATTTATCATCTTTCTTCTGATGTATCCATGAACATTTCATGATAATTTAATGGGTGCTCTTCCCAACATAAAAACATCCTGAGAGTCTGATACATTGATTTTTTTTCTTTCTACAGAGATTGCTAATAGTGTTCTTAATGATGAGAGGCAAGCACTAAAAGCAACATCTTAGACTGAGTAGCTAAGTAGAAGCATCTTTGGGTGGGTAGATAGCAGGATTAAACAAATTCTAGTTTACGGAGGATGAAGTATTACCCTAGTAGCTCCTGGATTTGGCTCACCCACAACCTTATTGCCTCCATTGTTTCCTTAATTTCTCCTGACATTCATGCAGCAAAGCCATGTTAGCTGAGACATGTTAGACCTCAGTCTGCCACCTCAGCTGATAACTTCCTTACATCTTTGTGGTGATAATGTTGGCTTTACTTTCCCTTCTACTATCAGGTGGGGGGCACGGGAGGCTCTTGATAGCAGTGGGTATAAGTCTATGTGCCTGGCCAGAATTGCATGCATGTTGATATTCTGTATTGGATTTTACTGTAAATACTCTGGATAAGATTTTTTTTTTCCAGCCTTCTACCTCCCAAAAATGTTGCTTGCACATTTGTATTTTCTGTCTCTGTTCATATACTGGAGCAGGATTCCAGCTACTCAGACAATTCAAGGTTGGATCCAGTACCAGAGCTTGTACAAAGAGAGGCAAAATTGAGTCCATAGCAGTAAGAAACCAGGCAGACACTCTCTACTTAGTCTGTGCAAAAATAGTCATCTCATATCAGAGCTTTATTAACCATGCAGTCTGATGGTTAGCAATTGAGGGTGGGAATTAAGTAGTCTGTCAGTGCCAGCTCAGCTCCCAGCCCCAGGGATCCTGGTTAGTGTAAAATGGCCAGTGGCTTCAGCAGGCCAGTTCAGAATACCCTGGTGGTTCCCTATGAAATCAGCTGAAGCAGTGCCATGCGTTCAGAAATGAGTGGGTGAGCTGGCACAGACCATGGGCTTGAGACCCCAAGAGGATGGAGTCCTCTTCTTTCTATGTACCAGCCCACCACTGATGGTAGCCTTTTTAGTTGGTAGCTCCTCTTCTGGAGCTATCCAAAACCAAGATGGTCTGTGCTAGGAACAGTCTGGTGATTGATCCAAGAGCAGTTCTCCAACTTTTTGGTGTGCAAATGGTTAAACTGATTGGACAAGAGCCTGCAGAAAGGTTCATTTAAAAGAGGAAAAACCTTAGGAAAGTATGACTGAAACTTCAAGGAAAAAAAGGTGAAGGGGTCCATATGTTGTGGATGAAAAAAATTCTTTTTGACATTAGCAAAACAGGATGTTTAATTCTGAAATGTGTTTTTGTTTAAATTTTCTGTATATATTTATATATTATTACATGAAGATAGAAACAAAATGTTTCCATTGTGCTAAATTAAATATTTTGATTGACACAAAAGTACATGTTTGGTAACAAGGTTTTTTCCTGGAAAATTCAGAACGTTTTGAAGTAAAGTTTTGAAGGAAACAAATTTCTGAACTGCATACTTTTCTGTGAAATAAGAACCCTGTGCAGATCTTTGTTATGTGATTGTTGATTTTTATATTTGCTTGAGGATCTAGAAGCTCCATTTATAGATCCAAACCTCATGGTGTTTGTGTCACGTAGACACAAAATAAAAAGGCTGTCCCAAAAAGTTTATAGGCTAAGGAGGACTGTAAAAGCTTGCTGTAACAAATTATTTCAGTTAGTTTTAAATCCCTGACCTGAAAAACACTGTAGATCATTACCAAATGCCTGGACATGACGTACTCTCATGCAGATAAGGTAGCTGAAATTTAATCTCTTTAATTATTGGCAACTCTGTTTTGAATGCACTATCCTTGTTCTATCTATCTTCAGAATTCTGCCCTGCAGTGTGAAGAGCCCTGGCCCCAGATCAGGCAGGGGTGAAGTACTGTGTTAGTTGATTTAAACCAGGTGCATGCTGCTAATTTAAGGGCACACTGGCCTTTGCCAGAATCAGATGACTTTGCTGATGGTGTTCTATTTAGCTGGTTCTTAGTAGGCAAAGGGTGGAAAGGTCAGGTGGAATTTCAATTAGTAACTTGATCAAAATGCACTTTTGATAAGATAATTTAAAATTGCACCATTGGCACTTGGTTCTGTGTTTCTTGCCCCTAAGGGATTACCTGTGTATCTGCTCCTTACGTGCAGTCTGTGGTAAGACTATGCACCTGCACAGAAGGGAGAGGAGAGATTCAGTTGCAAAGGATGTTCTCTGCATCAGAAGTGCAGCTCACTGAATGCTGAGCTGGTCATTGGTCAAATGCGAAACACAGTCTAAAAATGCGATGACATTAAGCTCCCTGTGAGGGGCAGAGGAGGATTGTGAAATCACCAAAGGCTTTGCAGCTAAGCAGGTGAACACCATGTCCTTGTTTAAGAGAATGCTTATTTGTAAAATTTAAGAGCGCTAGTCCTGGCCCAGAACCTGTGCTAGGCATTGCCTGTGCACAGTGCCTGTCCCTGGCAGTATCCAGGTCAGTCTGTCCGTCTGCTTTTTTACTAAAAGCCTAGATTTTCTGGAAAATAGAAAGGGAACATGTAAAGAAATGTTTTCTTTTACAAAATGCAAAAAACCCTTTGTTTCTGCATTATCTTGCTAAATCTGAGACAGTTGGTTTAGGTTTCTACAATGTAAAAATGTCAGAATTTTTCATGAGAAAAAAATGTCATTTTTTACTCTCTCTGGTTTAAATCATCTGCTCAGAAGCAAAACAAAGGTCAGAATTTAAGTCAGAGCAACTCTAATGTAAAATCAGCACTTAGGAGCTATGAGGAGGATGAGTGTAGGATCTTGAAACATTGCCTATTGCTTTGTTACAGGGTGCTATTATCTCTTGTGCTGGATCTTACCTATATCTGTGGACAGTCAATGGCCAGCTTCTTGCAAGCATTAACACCACCTGCAGACCTGAAAGCCATATTGTTTGCTGCTGCTTTGCTGAAGTGATGGACTGGGACACATGCAGCATCATCATCACAGGAAGCACAGATGGAGTGGTGAGGGTAGGTAGATGGGGGAGAGGAACAGGAATCCTGATTCATTGTAGACTAGAAGCAAAATTTTGCATCCTAAATGGAGTGACAGAGCTACTAAAAGCCCATGCCACTTTCTTTACAGGGCAGCACAGGGCAGAAGCTGAAAATCAGAGTAAAATGTTTGCATCCTATCAACTTTTATCCTCCTGAATGGAGGAGTCTTGGCCATTCAGGAAGAGTTTTGAAAATGTGCTTTTCATTCTGGTGTGATTTTGAAAACAAAAATTATATTGCCCATTGGAAATATGTTTGAGTCTGGTTTCTGAGAGCTGGCTCATAGCTCAGTTTATTAAGCCATATTTTCTAAGGAGCAGGAAGTCACTGCTGATTCTGCCTCCAGTCTGGTGGGAGAGCTTCCTGGGTTACTGGGATCCTCGTTAGTGTGTCAGCCCCACAACCCCACCAGCTCCCTGCATACATTTCTCCAGTGTGACACCCTGCAGCACAGTGGTAGAGGGAGAGACAAGTGTGAAATCCTGTGTTGATGTTAGAAGTCCAATTCCCACCCCTTGCTGGGAAGCAGACAGGCACATCTCTCTCTTGTTGCATTGTTATAATCCATGCTTTTTCCATTTTTACCTTCTTGCTGGCACAGCTGTGGAAGACTGAATACACCAATACCCCAGGCAAAGCTGCTGGACTAAGACCGCAGAGAGGCATGATGGAGGAGCCAGGCAACACAGGTGTGACCACAGTGTGGGCTGTGAATTGCAGCGTGACTGTGTGCTGCAGGCCTTGTTTGGTTGTGAGCAAGAAGAGGGTGTGTGGGCACAGTGGTGTGAAGGGGAGATGGTGCAGGTAACTGGTGCGGTGTTACTGTAACTAGCAGCAGAAGTAGTGGGTAGCCACTGCCCTACCTTAGAGAGAGAGAGGAGCCCTGAGCCACCAGTCTCAAGGGCACATCCTGCCTGGATGAAGCTGAAAGCTTCTTCATGGGCTCTGCCATGGGTTCTGTCAAGCTTGATAGACTACCTTTCTGCATAAACCTGTGAAACTAATGAACTATCCTGGCTCCAGAAAGCCCATTCCTTTGGCACTTCTGCTGATGGCCTGTACTAAAGTATCCTGGCATAATGTCAGAGTGGTCAGTGCCAGATCCTGCCCTGGGATGGAACAGGGAAGTTTGTTGCCTTTGCCACCTTAAATGAGGTCAGAGGCCCTTCAAACTGGTGGGAGGCCAGCAGCAGACCCTAGTGCATGGAGCTGTTTATTCAAGGCTGTGCCAAGCTGAAGCTGATACCTTGGAGTTCTCACAAAGCTGAGGTTAATAAGATGATGGGGCTACAGTGTTGACTGGTATTAAAAACAACTCAAGCTCACTTCTCTGTTCAAACAAATACAGGAGCTGAAACCTGCCAGGGAGCTTTAAAGGCACAGCCTAAATAGCACAGCTTGCTTCTCTTCACAGCACATTTTATAAGAGAAAGGAATTGTGCTGTTAGTATGTATAATTTACACCACTTATTTGCTGTGATCCTCATTACAGACATTCTCTATTACTTCAATTTTAGGCACAAAATTTGCATAAATATAGAGCTATAGATGTAACATCTGCATAAAAAGATATTATACAGTAATTGGGCATTACCACTGAGATCTTCAGAAGTGCTGTTCATGTAACTTAGCATCTACATTACTTAAATTGCTATGTGAAAATATTTATACGTACAGAGGCATACTGGAAATGCCAAACTAGATGCCCGTCTGACCTTTTGTCATGTCTCTGAGAGTAGCTAGAGCCAGATGCTTCTAGGGAAGGTACAAGAACACCAGAGATGCCAGATGTGAAATAGTCTGGCTGTGGTAGCTACATATTTGGTTTCATTGCAGTCTCTAATCAGATTGCTGTAAATCAAAGCAAAAGACTTAACATTCCTTCCAAAATCCTTGTAGTATTATGTAGTCATTTTGCAGATTCTTTTTACATGTACAAAGATCCAATTTGTTTTAAGAATTTCCTAAATTCTTGCCTGTAACTTCCTGTGGCATTTATTTCCATGTCCTTTTTACTCAGGTACAATTGCATAGGAATGTCTTCGAGCAAACTGAGATTTTAGCTATTTTTAAAATTTATGTCTTAAACAGTTCTCCAAACTAGGACTTAAAAGCTGCCCATGGGAGCACAGCAGAATACTCCTGTTTGTGCCTTTTTCAGAGAGGATCATAAAAGACGACAAGCATTGACGAGGCATCTGGTGATGTGTTGACAGACACACCTTTTCACACATGAACATAATGATGCATGTTCTCAGATGCATACAGCAGCAGTGTTCTTTATTAAAGAGTTGAGAGGTATAATCAAAGCAGTGACATGCTCCCTTAAACTATTCAGATGACTTCAGAATTGTTTCAAATGGCCAAATATTCCCATATCTCATTCTACGCATTAAAGAAAATAAAATTAATACAAAACACAGTCATTAAAAAGACCAAAGTAACTATGATTGAGTTATGTTGTTGGGTGTGTGTGTATGTATGTGTGTATATGTGAAATGTGCTCAGCATTTAATTATTGGTTCTGTTATGAGCAGATTTAGATAAGTTGATAATACCAGGGCTTTATGTAATTTCTTTTTACTAGGCAATTATGGGCTGTATTATATCCTGGCAGCAAGGTATTGTGGGGCATCTTATTAAGCATAGAGCCAGTGAAAACTGATGAACAATTTTGCTGAACTAGGCATGCAATTTAGAAAGCAATAATACACAAATCCAATTTAGCACACAATTGATACAGCCGCACGTCAGCACATGTAACTATCATAGCCACAAATTAAATTGGGATGGGCCTATTTTGCAACAGCATAGGCTGAGATTAAATATATTTGTTCTCAACTTAACAACTTGCTGACCATAAATAATAACAATCCCATCCATGCTGCCCCCAGACACTTTCTAAATATTTATTTTTAAACCACGCAACAGGTAACAAGTGTGGAAAACATCTTGTTCTCTGTCGGGAACTGAATCCCAGCCTTGCCTTGACTGGAAAACCAAGCAAGACCAGCCCAGCAGTGACAGCGCTGGCAGTATCCAGGTACTGTCCTTCCCTTTGCATTGCAGCCGGTGTCCGGCAGAGGGCACCGCGCCAGCCTCGGGGTCTCCACCGCTCTGCCCTAAACTGGCAGGTTATGGTATTTTGTTCTGAACTTCGTATTACTGCTGGGTTTTTGTCTTTTGTTTTTTCTTTTTGTTGTTTTTTCTAAAATCGCAGTCGAATCACGCTGTCTTAGCCAAATGCAGTCACTCTGGGAGCTGGCCCGGCTAACTCTTTTAAGTGAATGATGTTGGGATAGACAGATAGGAGACAACCCAGGAGAAACAGCAGCTTTTGGCCAGAATAGTTGTAGAGATCAGTAGCTGCTACACTGCCTCTGCACCACAGAAAAACCACTATCGTAGGAGTTGCTGGAGGTGCTATCTCCTTAAAATGTAAACAGGAAGTTTTTGGCCAAAGGACAACTTTGTTGTTAAACTCAACTTAGTTTGCACAGCCAGCAATACTTTAGTTTACTCAATCCCCCTCCTGCAGTTTCATCTGGCTGTAACATTTGTCATTATCTCCTACCTCAGGATGTTACAATGTACTGTAAAACAGTTGCTGTCTTTCTCTCCAAAAGTGTTGGCATTTTGATAGTTGCTAAAATGATTCCTATATTCTGCATGCTCAGATTTAGAGCACTTTGAGCGTGATGCTCGTATGCATTGAAAGTGGGAAAGTTTGGTGGGGAGGGTTAGTTTCATTAGTGTTGATGGCACTGCATGCGGCAGAGATTTCAGCGGCTGAACCCATGACATTATGTGCTAACAAGTCTGAATTCTGAATCTGGCCAGCAGATTTAATTAATGTTTGTGAATTCTCAGGATCAGTGAAGGGTAAGAGCTCCTGATCTGTCTAGATCATCCACAAGTAACCCATTGAACTCCATAAAAGTTTGGATCTGATTCTAAATTCAGTCTTTGAAGTATGAATCTTTGTTTATATCATTGTTCTTCAAATTTAACATTAAAGACAACCTGCTCCCCTGAATGTTACATCCTCCTAATTGCTAGACATACAGGAGAAAGCCTTGACCCTATCTGCATCTTGTTCTTAAATGTTTTTCTCTTCTTTTTCTTTCTTTCTCAAGAAATTCCTCCAAGCTCCTAGTCGGTGATGACTGGGGAAGAGTCTACTGCTGGTCTGTGGATGGGTAGGAAGAAATAGCCAAGAACTCTTGGTTTTTCAGCCTTTTGGATGGAGAGAAAATCACCCTTCAGAGCATGAAACAGTCAGAGAAACTGGAAGCCTACAGTGCGGGACTGAATCTCAAAGGAGTTGTTGGACTGACCCTGCAGTCAACTCTGATTGAAATTAGAGAATGGACTCCGAAGTTGTAAGAGAGACACTTGCAGACATGCACGTAGGCAATGAGATGTTGCAGTATTTGTCCTGGGAAAACTTTTGTATTTTAAATGTTATTTTAGATACTGAATTTCGCATAATACTTTGTATTTCACAAATAGTAGCTAGCAAATAAAACTGCCTTGATTATGCCAAAGAGCAATGTAGCTTAATAAAATTAGCATATTCTAATTTTAATACCATGAGATCAGAAAATACTGAGGCTTCAAACAGATGTTAAGTGAGTTTGTTGCAGTATCTTTGTTCTTATTAACATATAAGTATGTTAATATCTCCGTTCCTGCTCTTCCTCCTTCCCTGAATCTGCAGGAAAATGTATGCATGCCTTCTGAAAAGCTGTTTTGTTTGCAAAGTGAAGGTAGGAATTCTCAGGTTGACAGCGGTGCCTTTATCCAGCCCCACTGTGAACATGTGTTATGGTGCAATCTTTAGTTTCCTAATCCCTGACTTGCTTTTTTTCATAGTGAGCAAGGCAGGTAAAATGCATGGAATGGGTGAAGATGAAGATCTGACACAGCTGGTCAACATATTCTTCCATTCTCCTCCTCCCGGTGTTCTCTGGAGTATCAGTATATGAGACATACTTCAGGATTTACCTTCATAATCACCCTGCATGGTAGAAGTGGGTATTTGTGGCTGAGGCCATAGTGTAATAAATTTTAAGTGCTATGTGTGTCCCTACTGGAGATGGAGAAAGTGTGAAAAATCAAGCTCCTTAACATTTTATGAGAATTTGAAGGAGCTAAACTGATAACTTAACTCCCCAACTCTCCTGCCCCTCCTTGACCTGGTAAAGAAATTGAGTATCTTATCTTACATGCAGAAGGGCTGAGTAGCCACTTAGGCAGAGCAGCTTCCTGAACACCACAGGCTGGGTCAGGGCAAGTCAGGATGAACACGAAGGACATTGTGGCCATGAAGGCCCTTGTGTTCACACCGATAAACACACCCCTGAATGGACAGAGCCAGGAGAGCTCCCCGATTTCCACTGCACTGTAAGACTGGTTAGCACTGCAGGAGTGAAGCCCTGTGTGTGTTGCACTGGACAGCCAGAGACTGAGGTATGCGAGGAACTGCTATATGCCAAAATCTTGGTGCTAGAGACTTGCCAGCATCATTAGGAAGACTCTGGAGTAGAAGACAGGTTTTTACCTGTCTTCCTCTAACTACACCATCAACTTTCTTCTTCCTGTAGGGCACTGCTTTGTTCATGATTCTTCTTTTGAATTACATTGCTGAATGAGCAAGATGTCCTATGGCAAACAGCTTCCTTCCTTACAGAGTGCTGAGACATGTCCCCCCCCCAACCCACCCTGCAGCTCGGTCTAATCTCCACACTGAGTGAGGTAATTGCCTGTGGAAAATGTAGTAATTAGAGGCTAGCTCATGATGCAGACATACAAGGAAGGCTGCATTATGTCTACACAGGTGACCTGGCTGGTTATCCTTTCTAACCTCCAAGTATGTGACTTGATGACTCAAATACTATCCTTTCTGTGCTCGGTGAAACATACACTGAAAACAGGCCAAAACGCACCAACGTTTTTGCAATCAAAGTAACCCTGTGGAGCAAAGGTGGACCATGCCCATCTTTCCTTTTCCTGAGGACTGGGGAAAGGTCAATTGTCATAGAATTCAACAAAATTAAGTACACTATTTCTTTTCTCTTCCCTCTCTGCACATTCCTTAAAAATAACCTGTGATTTGGATAGATGGACAGCAAGACTTGGACTCCCGTCAACTGTGAATACAGCTTTACTGAATCATGATAAAAGTGATTAAGAGCCATGAAAGAATCTCACTACCTGTGTTTTCATTTACCTAGTAGGCGTCTTAATAGCTTGCTAATTGCATCTCCTCCTTTAGCCTTTTCATGCAGCCTGTCTGCCAGCAGATACTCCCTTTCCTAGAGCTGGCACTGGCACCTACTTTGCAGCCTGGACAACAGCACTAATGGTTCCAGTGCTCTAGACATCAACCTGACTTTGGTATAAGAAGAGGCCAGCTGTAGGCTAGCCATGCATGGATTTGGCAGGCTCATCTCCTTGTGCCTAACATCAGTTCTCTTACACCTTCAAGAGAAGGACGAGGTACATCAGCTGTTGTTTTGGATCACAGAGGACAAATCCAGAGTGTGCATGTGTGAATGGAAGTCAGCAGGTTAAGAATTAATGTCTTCCTGAGTCAAGCTTGTTCTAACGTTCAGGGAGTTGTAATTTGGGAGAATATAAAAGGCAAATGGGTAGAAATGGGTTGCAATTTCCTCCTGGTGAAAATTCTGATTAGGAATGATTTGGTGTACAACAGTGCTTGGTTGAGCAAGTTTTGGTTTCTTCTCTAGAGGATTTTTCCCCAAAGTTGTAAGTCATGGAAAGAAACGCATACTGTGAGTACGAAAAGCACTGCTCCTTGCTTGCAAAGTTAAGGTACAAATGTAAGCATGTTGCAGTCATCAAATTTCCTCAGTCTGATACAGCCAGTGTGTGCGACAGTAGTAGAATGCTACCTGGTCATTTTTCTGCAGGCAAGTCTGTGACATGAAGTTTTTGCTAGAGATTTGTAATATATGGTTGAACAATTAGCTGAAACCAACCCCCTCACAAGCACCTACTTTTATATTTGTGTTGGTCTCCTGTGCGTTTGGTAAATGATGAATGTCCATTCTGTCAGCTCTAGATGTGGAGGTAGCTTTCACTGACTCGTAGACAAGGCTTGGTGCTAGCTCAGGGGCAGTAGTGGTGCCTACTTGGTGGGTATCCTGATGTGACACTGATTCTTGAATGGCCGCATGGGATGTAGGGGTAACAGCTCTAGAATACACTTGAAAAATTAAGCAAGTAGAGCAATTCTGCAGCAAATACTTTCAGCATAACTCCATTGTTACTGTAAGTGGCACAGTGCAAACATCACCAGAGTGTTGTAATTATCTCAGAACCAACTTTTGCAAGGGGGTAAGTAGCTCAGGGTGAGAATTACCCTTAAAAGAAATCCAATCCCATTAGGATAAGAAATGCAGAAATAAGGCACAGTCTTAACTCTGCCCTGTGGGGAAACCAAGAAGAGAAATATGGAACAGCACAATCTTTATGTGACTTTAAAAACCAGTTTAATCTAATCGAGGACCATAAACCCTAAAATGCCTTAATCACACTTATTTGGTTATTGCACAGACCATCTTGCTTCCTTTTTCGGCAATAGAAGTCTTATAAATGTTACAGTGAGCATTAAATACTGTCTGATTTCTGTAGCTTTTTGTTGGCTAATAAATGCTAGTGAAGCAATATTTGCAGAGCTGCCTGTGTACGGCAGGGCCTTTGCATCCTCATAAAAAAGAATTTGCTCAAACCTCTTTTGAGAAATCCACGCAAACCAATCTGTAACTCCCACAGGAAAGTTTCCCTGTGATTGTTGCCATGTGCTACTGTTCCCAAGTCCTTTTCGTACAGGGATCTCAGCTTGTTACAAGAGGGTATTGGTAAGAAGATCATCTCATTCAGGATTGCCTATGGCTATCATGAGGGAAGCTACCTGAGAGCCACATGAGCTAAAATAATTTGCAGCAATATGCTCCCTTCTGCATGAAAAAGCAGCCTGCCATGCTTGTCTCTCGTCTTTCGGGAGAGACATCCCAAGGAAGCTGAAAAATAAGCCCAGAAAAGCTCTGGACCTGATTGCAGCTCTCTTGTCTGGTCCTGCTTGGTACGAAGCACCTCTGAGACAGGTAGCTGAAGTTATTTGTTTGCTTACGGTCACACACATCACTTCAGTAATGCAACAGCTACTCCGATCCTTGTGTCACTCTTCAGACATGTGCATAGCAATTACTGTCATTGAAGTCAGCCAGGCTGTTGGGGATGTGTGAGAGGGAACAGGGCTGGTGGAGGAATGCCAGCCTTCCCTGTGCTTTTTGCCTTACAGATGAGTTGTCATGGGAGCTCTTCCCAAGGGTCAGGAGGCTCCTGGAAATTTGCCACATGAAGTTTTTAAAAGGGAACCCCCACATTCCCTGCACTTGAGGTAAGTGTCTTATGGAAACCTGGTATCCAGAACCAGGCAGCCTTCAGCACTGCGTTGGGATCTTGGTGACCGTGAGTAATATTTGCTGTAATGAGTACTGAGCAAATGTAGGCCTTGTGATGGGAACAGCTGCACCTCTGTTCAGTGATCACTTGATGTGTTCAATACTCATATGTTGCAACCCTATGCATGTGGAGGGTTGGTGGGGTAGGGCAGTTACTGAGGGAGCAGCAGTGAGTGTGCTGGCTGGGTGGCTGGAGATGAGGGTGTCAGGTGAGTCTCTGCGGTGGAAAGAACATTGTGAGCTCTTACTGATGGGGGAGAAGCTGTCTCTGTGTGGGTGATTGCAACAGCAGCATAGGAACTTTCCCTGTTTCACGTCAGAAATTGTCTCCTTGTTCAGTTTGGGCAGGAGGCTCTAAGGATTTTGCTTCTCCCTTGTACATCTGTTCACTGGCCAGGAGGGACAATGAAGAGTCATGCTCCCATAGCTACTCCAGTTTTGGTGGGATGCTCAGCTCCCATGGGGAGAGCACAGGGATTAAGCTACTGGAATGAACAGTGAGAGTGCTCTTTGGCCACTCCTGTGCTCAGTCCATTCCCCACAGTCTCCTGGCTGTGGCAGTCTCCAGCAAAGATTTGGTAGCAAGTTAAATCTCCTCTGCCAATGTCTATGTTTTTATACCCCCTTATTTTACTGACACGGCTGGACTAAGCAAAATAAAATGCAGTCAAGGTGTAGGCATTTAAGTTCCCATCTTTGACTGTCACAGTTGCAGAGCACCAGATTTGGTAAGCAAGCAAAAGGCCTATCTTTATTGTGACAGTGGGACTATGCATGTTGTAAACAAGAGATTCCAGTGGTGTTATTGAAATAACAGAGTTACTGCCAGACTATGAGGTAATTTGGTTGGGAAGGTGAAATCCTGATTTGTTCCAAAGCCTTTGTCTGCCTGGCAGGCTGGTTTCTGCCTGTAACATGGCATTTGTTGACTTTGGTTCTGTAAGGACTCAGTTGCCACCTTGCTGGGTGTAGCAGCCTGTGGTGTTCATGGTGGGTGTCTGTTGGAAGCTCTGGGCAGCTCCTGGCTCTTCAGAGCCTGATTATGAGCTGAATATATACTCCATATTTGGGCTGTATATTTACAGGCCCTTCCCTGTGGCAGTGCTGGGACTGTGATAAGTGGGAGGAGGCCCACTAGAAATCTACTCAAGCAGGTCTAATTGTACCAAATAGAACGGCTCAGTAGAGTGGAAAATAGTCCTCATATATCTACCCGAAGATAATGACCTTTTAAATAACAGAAGCAATTTTATTTCAATACTCCAATTACTCTGAACTCTCAAATGTCAAAGTGCCGAGCACTTTCAAAATAACTTAATTTAGACATTTATAGCACTTAGACACTGCTAGTTTCTTATCTAACCTAATTATGGGTTGTACAGGAAATTGCAAAGCATCCCAATTAATGTTATTTTTTATAGTGATACATAGGAGTGGCCTTTGCCATTTGCCGTCGTCATGTGCACAGTGATTTACTAATTTTGGCTTTTGAGTTAGTTCCCTGGCAGAACAGAGTTCTTCTATCCTCTGGTTTCTCTTTGAGAGCAAGCCAGAAGGAAGTAGAGGTAGAAGTGACCATAGCTATGTTTGCCTGAGGGATCTGAAGGGCACGTGTTCCCGTGAGAGCAGAGTGCCATTGCAAGGCAGGAACATTTAAGGCATAGAGGTGCCATATAGAATAGTAATGGCTGGCTGTCAATCTTGTGGATCCTCTCTGAGCTGAATGCTTAGGCCAGGATTCTCCACTTATGTGTCTCCCACAGGACTAGTACAGGGGAATGAGATTTGTAAAGCTGCTTAACTGGGTGCCTGAAAAATCCCTTCACAGATGGTGCTGAGCAGTTTCCCTTCTAGTTCCTATGCACGGCAGGCTCGGAGGTAGAGGAAGTGGTGTAGCACCACTGAGCAGTATCCAGTGACTCGTTGTTTGCTTTTATTGTAAGGGGAGGATGCATGTCCGGTTACCATGTTGGAAAGTCATAACTGTTGCCCATCCTCATGTGGTTTTTTGCCCTGTATTTTTTACGTGATATCCTGGTTCTGTGCTGTGCTCGCCCCTGGTGTCAGGAGAGAACTGTTAGCAGTCAGAGAAGTTCCTGGGGGCCTCCCCTTTCCTGAGGATAATCCAAAAGGATCAACAGCTAATTTCACAAAGACAGACGTGGGGCTGTGGGTAGCTACGTACTGTAGCTGCTGTCAGCTGTACCCAAAACCATGGCAGCCGAGAACAGGAAGGCAAAAGCCCCCAAAGGTGATCTTGTCTTGTGCAGCTCTATGTACAGAGCCCTAATGAACCGTTGTGTTCTTGTGTGCTTCCTTATGGTAAAATATTGCTGCAGAGAAGGCAGATATAGGATTTTAACATGGCTTAACAACTCAAATTAAATCCAAGAGGAAAAGTTTGAGTTCGACTCAACAGCTTGCATTCAAGAGGGGCACAGGGAACAGGCACGCAGGGAGGTAAGAAGTCCCTTTCCCTGATGTTTTTCCCTAGCCAGGACCAACACCCAAGTGAGCTTGCCTGGGGACTCTGTGCACATGACCTCCTGCTTCCCTGGTGTGAGATGCAGAAGAGTCCCAGGTCCTGCACATCAGGGAGAAATGCAGTTGCAGTGACTAGCTGTGTTATGTACTAAAATGAAAACCTGAGCAGGTCTCAGCTGGAGGCTCGAAAACGGCTGCCAGGACATTTCTGACTGGGGTGGTCTAAGACTGAAAAGCCTCTTGTGGGGTTTACAAACAACCCAGCAATACTGGTGAGGAACAAGGGAGACTTAACACAATATGGTGCCAAGACAGGTAGGATTCTTGCCCTACCTATTGCTATGAAGTCACTAGAGCACATTGCTTCAGCATTTAGCCTCTGAGTGGAAATGCTGGAATATGAAACTGCTGTGAAGTTTGCTGAAAGACCTGGGGCAGCCAGGGAGAAGGGTTGTTTGAGATCCACATGTTGGAGCTATGGTGTGTTTTGTGCAGGGGTTCCAGCAGGCATTTTCCTCTATGAGCTGTGCTCAGAATGGGATCTCGGAAGCCAGCTGAGAACCCAACCTAATCATTCCCTGAATTTCCAGGGCTGTTTTCTCTGGAATAATTTGTTAATCTTTTCCAGAGAAGCAGTATTGGGAATCATTTGTTCTTTACAAGAGGAAAGCCTGACAGAATTGAGGTTGTTAATTCTTTTTTCAACCTTCCCTTCAATAGTCTTCAAATATGGAGAAGGCTGTTAAGAGGAAAGGGAGATGTTCTGTATGACTACTGGGGAAAAGGCAAGAAGATATAGCCTGTATGCTAAGAAACATTTTGAATGATTAGGGCTATGGAAACGGATGGTGAGAAGAGTATGGAGCCTTGTCACTGTAAGTTTCTAAGAAGAGGTTAGACCAACCTCTACCATGTTAAGTCAGGCTGAGTTGGTCCAACTTTGAGATCAAGTGATAGAGTAGCTGACATCTCAAAATCTGTTCCATCTCCATTTTCTCTTTTTTTCTGAGAGGAATAACACAAACTCGGAGTATTCTATTGACATGCAGTCTTTCGATCTACCCTGCCTCCCAACGAAGGTAGTGAAATGGAGTCAAACCATGTGGCGGAACAAAGCATACCAAATGAGTGTATTTCAGATTAGTGCAGGGAACTCAGAAGAGCAATTGTTATGCAGTGAAATTTAGGAATTTTATGTTGGAGAAGCCCTCAAAAAGCAGAATTTGACCTACAAATCAAACATCAAATGAGACCTCATCTGGTCTGAGTCCTGCTATGCCAGCAGAACCTGCCCAAACCCTGCCTAACGACACAAGTTTATTGGACTTCTTAATGAAGAGAACCCCACAATTATGTTACAGTTATTCTAAAACAAATAATTTGCTTCTAATTACAGAGATAATTACATTCTGACCACACCTACCAATTAGAAAGTGGTAATAAATAGTAATAAAATACCTTTTCCTTGGGCTGCAGAATCAACCCCCACACAGCCAGTGACGCTAATATGATTTACTCCTATTTGCTGACGGAGGATTCTAGTAATAAAATTTAATGTGGAGGAACAAGGTGCATTTAACCAAAGCTGTAAACATCTCTAATTCTATTTAAAGCTATAGGGTGCAGTACATATTAACATTTAACAATCTGATACTAAATTGGTGTGAAGCTAATAGAGCTGTATTTATTAAAATTTCAGCACTAGGCCATGTTTTACCAATGACAACAGAAGGAGTAACCAAAATAGTATGACTCAGCAGACTCCAACTGCTGCTTAATAAGGTATTAAGAGTCTCCATGGGAGCCCCTGTCATAAAAGAACAGTGGACCACATTCAGCTCTGCTGGTGTTCTGCTGAAGCCAGAGGGAGTTAGTCCAGAGATTAATTCGGCCTTGTGGTTCCTGTTAGAAGGAGCTAAATCCAACCTATTCTGCATTTCTCCCACTAAAGCACATTATACTCAGTGAAATTTTCTTCTCTGTAGTCTTTCAAGGGAGTTGCTTTGATACTTAAAGATGTACAATTAATTGCAAGGTAAAGGATGATGTTTTTCTTTCTCCGATGATATGATCTGACATTATTAAATCTGGGTGGACACTGCATAAGAAAAGGCATAGGAAATGTCTGCTCAGGAAGATGGGTGTTCTCCTAAGTAGTATTTCTTGGCCTCCTTTCACTCAGCTGGTCTGTTGCATTTCAGGATTCTGCTGTCATCTGAATCACAAATGGAAAACATTTTAAAATCATAGACTTTTCTGCAGAATGAAAAATTCAATTCCCGCCTATTGGGATTGTCTAAATGCTGTTTATGAGATAAACACATATCCTCGAATCATTCTCTAGCAAGCAATAAATCCTACACAGACTTAGAGAACTTATCTCACCAAAAAAGGTAATTTATTTATCTCAATTAACTATTATTTTGGGGAATTAGATATCAAACATAAACAAGAATATATAGAATATTAATACACAAAGAATGGTATTCATTAAAATACTGTGCATAAACATACAGTAGAGGATTTTTCTGAACAATGGGCACAATGACCAGTTGAATGTAAAATGAATTTTTATCTACCGAACTTTAGAAAGTTTTCACAACTAAGTGGTCAACTCATTAATGTGTTAGGGTTTTATTTTTAATTCCAAAGGAATCACTAATAAGTTCTATACTTTTCTAAGGCCTTCCTTACAGCTGTCTGCATAAGGGATGTCCTCTCTGAAGAGTCAGTCAAACTCTGACTATTCCAAAATTGATCCCTGAATGTTTGATCACTCTTTAGCACCAATTTCATTTTGGTCAATGACTTGATTGCTGTTGTCATTGAAAGTCCATCACCCGATCAGAGAACAAGGAAAGATACCATGCCATTTTGATGGATGATTAAACTCCTGGGATAATAAAAAGGTGAAACAAACTTTTTCTTGACAACTCACAAATGCAAACATTAAAAATTCAAATAATTACTAGCAAACCTATTGCTAAAAGCTGGCCTTAGTTTGGAAAGAACTGTTTTGATGTGGAACTAGGGTTGGAATTAGTACTGTACATAATGGCCAGCCTGACAAGCTTTTCTTAAATTCTTTTTTTATACAAGAGATTTTTATCTAACATGGAAGCAGGTGACTGCGTTTTACATGTACACATCCTGGCTACACAGTAACAGATTATGTATGCTGCCTAATCTATGCTGCCCCATTCAAAAATGTTAAAAAGCAGTTTATACAGACTTGCTTATTCTGGTGAAACCCTCCAAAAGGCAGTGATGTGCTCTTTCCCTTTGTTGTGTGTCCTCATCCCTACATTGTCACCCCTGCCCTCCTCTCCTGCACTCCCATGCAGTAACAGGTATAAGGGCATGAGTATTCCTGCGACGATTCCCAGCTGTGCTCTGAGCCCTGGTGAGAAGTTGCTGTATCACTAAAAAGGCCTGACCTGTAAAGGAGGAAGCAACTTGAATCACCTTGGTTAGGATTTCAAAACCCAAGTCCTGCAAGTGCTACTCCAAAATCCACACTAAATACTGCTGAAAGAGTGGCCTGTCAAGGTGCTCCCTCCCAGACCTGGAAAGGACCTGGCACACACCAAGTATCAGTTCTCCATGGCCTGATGGTGAGCTAAAGAGCCCATACTTTTACATCTCCATTAACTCTGTGGTCACTCAAGGGCTAAAGCTTCCTAAGGGCTGAAACATGTTGGGTACCCAGTTCTCCCTGAGCTTTGGTGGAATTTTGGCATTGGAGATTTAGGAGCTTGAAAACATCAGTCCAGCTATCTTTCATGACTGAAATTCCCAGGGTGCCACAGAACAGCCCATTTTCCATGAATGTGTATCAAAGGAAAAGGAAAAATCCCTTCTCAGTTATCAAGAGGTGAAGAAAGAGGAAGAGTATTTTGTGCTCTCACATTAGGCTCACTTCCCTATCTCCCGAGCCCTGGTCTTTCCGAAGAAATAACTCCAAAGTAAGCGAGCAGGGCGTTAATGGAGTCTGCTCCATACTAAAGGAGAAGCTGTGTGATTTTTTCCTCTAGCTCAGCAGCTCAGTAATGTAGGCCACAGGAGGAAACTTTTGCAGGTTTGGGAGCACCAATCTAGATCAAGGGCAAAAGTAGTGTCCTGGCTCTGTCGAAGTCTTTTACTCACTATCAAGTTTTTCCTATTCCCAATCAGAATTAAAAAAAGATCAAATCCTGGAAAATGTTCCCAAGCTATAAATATTCTTCCTCAAATAATTGAGGTTTAACTACAAATGTTTCCTTTGGATTATTTTGAAATGTTTGATTTCAAGCACTTAAGAAGAACTTTACTAAAAGTAACATAAGTTTTTTAAAGACAATGTAATTTAGAAAGGGAATTTGAAAATACAGAAACCAAACCTTTTTATAACTATTTCTGGAGGGGGGAAAAAAAGCAGAAAAAGTAATTTTAACTTTTCCTTTGCTATAGAAAAAAAGCTTCATCTTTACTGAGTTAATATTTTTCTGATGAGAAAAACAGCATTAAATTGACAAATTTGTCTTCAGGAGCAGGCTGATGTGCATGGATCCTGCCACTAGTCCTTCTGAGGCTTGCTAAGATGTTGATGTTTGCAGCTGGACTCATCACATTAACATCAAAGAAGGAATAATGCTTAGTATTGAAAATGCCCCAGGTGGAATTTCAGTCCATTTAAAACAGGGGGGCCGAACACTACGAAGGGTGTCTCTGGGATGTCACTTGTAGACCAGCTGCTTTTTCTATGATTACTTTCAACTACATTTTGTTTAAAGGACTCACAGAAAAATAGAAGTGCATGAATGGAAATAAAAAAATAAGGTCATTTGTATGATTTTTATAAATAAACAGCACAGCAAGAATTAAATAGAACACAGACAAAGGACACTTATACAGGCATGAACTATTACAGCTTGTTCTCCTCAAAGAGTATCTGTGCATAGACTGTTGTACTGGGAATGCCTTTGGCTTCCTGAATCGGCTTCATAAGTTCAAGTTCAGCGTATGTTAAATTCTCCTCTGCAATTTTCGGCTAGGAAACAGAACCAACAAATTCAAGTTATAATGTCATTATCACTGAATGTAAGACACCTTAAATATTCTATATAATGGGCTATATTTCTTCTCTCACACATGCTATGCTGTTAATCAGTTAAGTCTGGACTAGGTAGTTCATAGAAGATTAAATGAAAATATGAAAAATAAGAAACAGGAAATAGTAAGATTTTCAGGTTAATTTCAAACTTCTCTTTGTTTCTCAAACACTGAACATTTTAATTTGACAATTCAAATATTGCAAATTTGAAAGATGTGTGTTAGCAAAACATTCAGCCTCTTTAATCCTAAATTTCCCAATTTAATTTTAGTTATTGCAGATTTCACAATTTGAAATATATATGCTAGATTTGCTTCCCAGCTGTAAACTTTGGACCAGTTACATCTCTAATCACAGCCACTCACAGTACCTCTCATTATGTTTCTTAACAGAAACAGAAAACATGCTAAAAATATGCAGATGGCAGGAAAAATGGATAAAATGGATAGAATTGCGTTACTGTAATTCCAATGGGATTTCACCACTCTTGCCATGCTATAGATGAGTTCAGAGTTTAGAACAAAGGCCATGCCACCAAAGCTGTCTGATGTATTACACTGGTTGAGCTTTAGACTTAAAACTGTAAGACTTAGCTAAGAGAGATGTTATCAAGAAAATTTACTGAACAAATTTCACGTGGGTGACAGAAGAGCTGCCTACTGCTATTGGAGACTTCATCCAGACCCAGAGTAGTGGCTTAGAGGAGGAAAGTCTTCTGTTCCTTTGTGTGTGTTGGCTCATCATTTGGGAGCGGGTTGTTCATATTGAGTTCACCTCGGAAAATGTAGCAACAAACAAAAGAGTTGCTGTGGAATTGTACATGGGGCCCTAGTGCTTGAAATGGATTTCAGTTCATCTCTAGAAGACTGAAGTCTGTGCTCCCTGAAGAAGGGTGAAGTGCTACGACCCTGTGCAAGTGAAGAACTGGAGAATTTGTTCTTCTATTTTCTTGGGTACTGTGTTCTACCTGAATATAACTGGTGTCCTCAAGTTTAAGCCTAAAAAGGACAATTAAAACAAAACAAAAAACATTTCAGCCATGCAAATTTTTGCAGTCACAGGCCTATACCTTATAGAAAAGGTTGCATCTCTGAGACCAAGAAAGGCTTTGCCAGTTGTAAACTGAAAACTGACTCAAAGTTCGTTAACCAAGATTTTCCATACAGTATCTAAATGTTATAATGAAGAAATTGACAATATTTTCCAATGGCAAGAGTTTCCTTTATGTTTTATTTACTGCTATTTATTTCTTTCTGATTTAACATAAATTATTCCTGTTTCCTTGAAATGTGTTTGAATAATTATTATGTTGTCTTCTGGCTAAAAAGATAAACATCTCATATCCTCCGAAATCAGTCCCTGTGCTCCCCTGCTTCCTGTCTTTTGCACTGCTCTGGAATCCTCTCATTTTGCCTTGACAGTTGCTCACACTGCATTTCAGATTGTTTCCCTCTGGTGGATCAGTTTACACTTTTCCAGCATTAATTTAATCCTATTTCTTCTCTGCAGATCTGATCCTGAGATACTTTGCACAGCTGCTGCTGCAAGTGGTGTCACTGAAGTCAGTTGATCTGTGCATGTGAGTAAAGGCCATTTGCAGGGCTAAGTGTCTGCAGGACTGCAATCTTTGCATTTGATTATTCACATGGTCTTCTGTCCCTCCCCTTCTTGCATAGGTAGTCCTATTTGATCTCAGCTTCTGGTCCTCATTCACTATCAAATGCTCCACTGTTGACTACACAGAACATTTCCTGCTTTCGTTGAATTCTCTGATGTAACCATGTAAAAGGACTTCCTGTGGATCCCAGCCTGATCTTGTATGTAAGAGAAATAAAATCACGCATTTCTTTTCTTTGTTCATATATCGGGACTGCACTGAACCACAATGTTTAGAAAGGCATCTGTCCTATCCTGGCTTTGGCTTAAAGAGTTAGAAAAAACGCCTGGTCAATCTGATACTTAATTAATTTTTACATTCCCCTCTTCTTTCTAGCCTGAGAGTATTAACCTCAGTTTCTTGGCATTGAAGTTGTTTTTGTCTTTTATGATATGTTAAAGATTCCTTTTGAGATTTCAAAACTATATGTGCCCATCTGTTCAGTAGGTAGTACAGAGGCTAAATACAGGAGTTAAGTTGAGGCTGGACATTGCAATAACACCAGCAAATGCTGAAGATTTTATTATCGGTGTATGATAGCACATCTAGTCTCTATTTGAAGGTATTGGGAGTTTTGCTGCCAACTTCAGTGGGTGTCACCTCAGACCCTCAATGCAGAATGATACACTGCATGTGAAAAGCCTCCTAAAAATGAATCTGATGATAAGACTTTACAAACAAGCTGTTGGTCACTGCCGGAGAAAAACTCTACATTTCCTAAGACTGACCTAGTGCATCTTTTGAAGTAGAAATATTTTCATTGTTCTGTAGAAATCAGTTGCTCAGGGCAAGCTAAATCTGTATAGGCTTTCCCCTTTGCTGTTTAATTGTATTTCATGTTATGTTTCCATTTAGAAAATGCCACATGTCCTAAAATAGCCACCCCAACACCCAGCTCATGTAAATTTTAGAACTAAGATTTATGAAATCATATTGTCCAGGTGTTTTATTATATTATCTCAAAATTGCATTGTTTTCCAGTGTAGATTATCTCTTTATTCTTACTTTATTCTATTATGTTTGGATATGAAAAATAACACTAGATTCCCCAAAACAGGTCATTGGGCAGTAGTGGCTGATGTGTTGCTTTCATACATTTTTATGATGTTCCTATAGTAAACATAATTTAATAAAGCCAAAACACACTAAATAAATAATTGCATCTAGAAAAGCAATAAAACCAAATAAAATTAGTACTTTCATAAGTGGAAAAGGTACTTCAATTACTGCTACAAGCAACAGCACACCATAAAATGTGTAGAATAATTTCCCTTATGCATATTTCTAGTATGTAATAATTTGATTGAAAATATGAGGAAACACACAGGAGATTCAAAATTGTGAAGGGTATACAGTTTTCAGCAAAGGATGCGTAATAACAGTGCATGGAAGCCAACACTACGTTAAAGTACCTATGGTAGCCAGGGTTTTATTCCATACGCTCTTCTGTACTTCATTTATCAACCACATATTTAATTTAATTTTGCTGGTTTGTTTGTCCAAAACAAATTTTTTTTGATCAGGCAGGGAAAGAAAACTAATTCTACAATTCCATCTCTCATTTGGATTGGATAGCGTTTTGGCAGTGTAAACCTGGAATCCTGCCACCACCTCCTGTTTGGAACAATAGTGTGACTTTAATAACTGATGTTATAGGTGGGACTGATACTAGGGCAGAAGAGGAAGAGACAATGAATGACTGGCCATTCACCTCCCTCTTTCCGTCCTGGCTCTTCACTTAGGAGGTCATTGGGATTTCTATGGCTACAACATCCTTTCCTGAAAAATTACATCGTTGTTCTAAAATAACATGGAAATGATTTCTTCAAGTAGAATTCTATTCCAGTGTGACATTTCTAGATACAGTCTTTATCTTGTATGTCTGGTTTCTTTCTTGGGATCACACACTTTGCAGAAATATAAATTAGGAAGAGTCATCATTTTCCAGTGTATCTTCTGGCAAATGCAAAATGATTTCTCTTCCAGATTTCTTCCAGTTTAATTTTAGTTTATTCCAGTCACAGGGCTTCCCACGGGCAACTATTCGAAAGAGTTCACTTACAGGAACATTTTTTTTAATAAACAATCTGCAAAGTCTATCATGTGAATATTTAAAAGAAACTAAAGTATGTGTATACATAGATTTGTTTTTATTGGGTTTGTCCGGTATATAAATGTATTATAAATGACCTAGAAGAGTTGGGTTTTTACTGAAACTTACTCTGATTTTTATGTCATAATTACCAGGAATGTCAAATTTGCTGTTCCTAGGCTTAGCTGGTTTGTTTCTTGGCAGCCTCAAGGATGTTTACTGTGAGCACTGTCAGACTGAAAGTTCTTGAAGTTTTAACTAAGACCACTTTTATCCAAATTTGTAATTAGGTATGAAGAAAACAAGCAAATAATAACCTCATAAATTTAACTTGTCTGGAAAAACAACTGATGCCAACTTGCACTTACAGATTGCTGCAATCTCACTGTTCCATGACCACACCAGTCATCATGAAGATGACAAAACGAATGTGACTTTCTAATTAAAAAAAAAAAAATCCCCTGATTCTAGTTTACTATCAAAAATAGGCAGAAAAGGGCTCACTTCCTAGTTCACTTCGATCTTAAATATTTTAGTGACTACTTCTGCAGATATTTGCCTTGGAATTTGGTGTCTATATGATCACATGTGATGGAGTTTTTGTTTGGGATATGATGGAGAATGACTTTAACACAGGACCAGGGCAAGAAAATTATGTTTATAGACCAAATTGAATTTTCACCTCTGAGTTTTCTGTATTTAACAAGTATTTGTCCCAAGTTCCAGTCAGAGCTTCGTAATATTTTTAGTAACTCAGATTCCATGCAGCAACACTTGAAAATGAAACCCCACCCTCACTGGCATGCCCTGTGTTCGTGGCTGAATGGATTAGGTCAGCAAGGATAAAACCTTGCCAATTATGCATAGGTTTGCTGGTCTAATTGCCAGTACATGGCAAATTGCCACGTATGGACTGGCCATGCTGTGCTGTTGGATGCACACTGCAGCGCCAGGGGGATGTTCTAGGAAATGCAAATGGGAAAGGTACAGAGTCAAGAGGTGGTGGTGAGGTTTGTTTGATCCAGTCTCTAGGAATTGCACTTCTCTCCAGGTTACTCCACAGCACAAAGCAAGCAGCCCTGCCATGAAGTAGCTCTTTCTTAGCAAGCACATGCTGGAACTACCATTTTTTCTCCCTCTTTCTCTTGCAAAGGCCAAACTCAGATCTTTGGCCTTTTGCCTTTCATATTTGAGAAACATCCTGTTTTGTATTCACACTTGGTAAAGAGTTCCACAGGAAAAATGCAGATACTGTCCAGATGGCACAGCTCAGGAGCATCCTGTGTCACTGCCTGAGCATACTCGGTCAGAAAGTGTCTAGACAGGACTCTCCAGGCCAACTGGATGGGCTTTGGCCACAGGGACAGATTGTTGCATCTCCCTGCATGAATGCCCAGATGGGAGGAAACTGCATACTGTGCGCAACCTAAGGAAAAGGGGCTTAGCCCATCTTTTCCGCCGCATATCTCGTTTTCATAAGCATCTGGTTTTTTGAAGATGTGGGAGGGGATGGTGTATGGCTGCCAGCTTGGCCATCACTAGAGAGTCAGCTAAGGAGGTGAAGGCAAGAGTGTGCTGAAGCAAAGATTCAGCATGTTTGATGGGCAGGCTGCAACTCCCTTGTCTGGGCCACCAGGAGAGGGGAAGACAGCACATGTTACCAATGGGGTTAGGCAGGATTTTGCAAAGTTAATAGTGAGAAAACTCACTGTAGCTTCAGAGAGAAAAGAATTAGCCTTTGACAGTCCTATTTTTTAATATACACTGGAAAACCACTCTCTCTAGAATGTGTGGTCTTTCTTGTGCTGAAGTCAGTAGTGCTCCTCAGGGCCATAGATACACTTTATGCTCAAACCCTATGAACTTCAGTGGGATGGCTCCCTCATCAACGTAGTAACTTAACTCAGGAGTCAGAAAGAGATTTTTTTTTTTTTTTTTTTTTCCTTCTCTCTTTAGAGCTTCGGGTGTTTACCAATGTCAGTGTCTTGATTGCAGGCAGAAAGCCAGAGATTCTCCTGGAAGAGAGGAGCTTCAAAAATTGCTTCTGCAGACCTTCAAGACAAACTGAAGATAGATCTGCAAGATGAGTTATCCCCTAGAAATGCAACTGCTGGCCAGTAAGAGCGCTGAAATACCAATGGAGCCATTGTCTTCTCAGTGCCAAAGCTGAGAAATATGACATTGGAAAATATTGGGAGTAGAAAGTATGACTTTTAGTGGCACTATCAGTTAAAAAGGACAGGTTCTTTCCACTAAGATGCATATTTTTTACTCCCTAGAGTAAAAAAGTTCCCAGACTCCCTGGGAACAATATGTACAACAATTTGTGAAACATCTTTCAGCATTGCATCTAAATTTTGCTATTGAATCCCACAGAAGTTATGGTAACAAATTCAGGGACAAAGATGGTTTACTAAATCTCATTGAATGATTTTATTTTAAAGAAACAGAATCCCACAAATGTAGGGCAGGTAGTGACTCTAAGGGGTGAGCCAGTCCATCTTTTTTCATTAACAGAATTAAATATACCTGGCAGAGGTTTGTCCAGCCTGTTTTAACAGCTTTTGGGGAAGCCTGTGCTAATGCTTTATTTCTTTTACAGTTGCAGCATTATTCCTAGATTCTAAACCAACATTGCTTGAAATCAGGCTGACTTCTTATCCTTCAAAAAGGCCCAAGGAAGTAATTAAAGGTTTTCAGTTTTCTGGGGACACTTTTATTACTCCAAATGTGTCATCACACAAAAATCATCTGCTGTGGGATTTTGTAAATACACAAGCCTCGGCACAATTCCAGCAAGAGATTTTATGTATTTATGCAAACTGTTCCTTCTTGGGGGTAAAGATAGCAACCTGTGATCTGAATGGGAAAGCAGGCATAACTCAGCAGTTTTGAATATGTTGTGTTCTGAGTGTCATGTGTATGTGAATGTGTAAATGATATTCATGTTCCTATGGACATCTCACATCCTAAGGAGAGACTGCAAAAAAAAAAAAAAAGTATTATTCATCTCACAGAGAGAGAAATTATGTGGACTGGAATATTCAAGAATCACAGGGAGTCAAGGAAAAAAATGTTCACCACTTCTTTGTATATCATACGTACAATGTTATTTGAAGTCTGTGGAGATCAATAATGCCTTAAGAAATTGGGAACTTAAATCATCACCCATTGTTACACATTGTGGAGGAAACAACTCTTCTAACAGAGGGTGGCATAGCTTTTAATTTAAAACCATCCAGCAGAAAGGAAGGCCTGATTGTTCCCAGATCCAGAATTCACAAATTACTGAATAGCTGTATTTCACTTCCTTTTCTTTCTCAAGGAAAGGGCCAATGGTACCTACAGGTTAAGACTAACAAGGAATCCTACTAGTTGTGCAAAAAAACTGACTAGCCTACCTTTCCTAGCTAGCTTGATGCATATGGTATAAGACTGGTTTGAATGATGTAGTGCTTAACTGTAAGATGAAAAAGAAGATGGAAAAAAATCAGCTCTGTCCATCAAGTAGAATCTTGCAATGTGTAAATTTGCTCCCAGGTTGCAGTGAGGCTGAAGCTTCAGGACAGCAGGCTGGAGCACAGCTTAGAAGGCACAAATTCCCCAGCCATCAAAACCCAAAAGCAGCTCTTTACATTTGACAGCTCTGACGTGGTAATCAGACTGCAGATAATTCACTTGCACATCTAGACCCCTTTCCCTAAAGGACTCCAAGGTCGCTGGTTCTAATATACAGTGGATCTTGTTGGTTTGTTGTACAATGGGAAATGCACTCCTGAAACCTAAAAGTCAAAAGGATTTTTCAGGTGAAGGAACCTTAAGCTTCTGGGCAGCTTTAGGAGCACTCATCTTCATTGCTTGATTCAGGAGTATACACTGATGTAGAACACTGAGCTAAATGTAAAATGTTGAAAACTAGATTTTGCTGAGTACTTGCAGATGATGAGACCAAGTCACAGCCTTCTCAGTTCCACAGGTGTCAAACCTATGTCAAGTTCCTGCTCGAAACAACACCCTTCTGCTTTGCAGACATGGCAGGAGCAGGGAAGCTGTCCTTTGAATGAATACTTGCAAATTCCTGACTTTCAGACATGTTACTCATTACAGAGTAAGCACTTTCAGTGCAGGGACTGTCCTGATCTGCACTGGCTGGGACTCAACACATTGTCAGCACTTAGCCTATAATGATAAATACGGATGGGATTTTCAAAGCCGCAGAAAGGAACCTGAGCTTCCCATTTCTGTTACATCTGTAAAAACCTGGGAATCGAGATCTCTGAGCTGGCTCAGCGTAAAATATGTAAGCGGTGCCTGAAAAAGGCAGGCGGGCGGGCAGATGGAGTGCAAAAGATTATGCTTTCACTCAAACTTAACAAAATGACTTCAGAAATTTCTCTCGGGCTTAGATAACCATAAGCCCTTCCTGTTTCTCAAGTAGCTTTTACATCATCATCATCATCAAAAGAAAATCTCAGTGATCATGTGGTGCAGGGCCACCGGTGATCCAATCCATGCTGAGATAAACAATGCTGTCTCTGCTGTGTGAGCTGAAGGTAGAAGGATGCTTCTCTTAAATAGCTCAGCTATGGTCACTGAAAGCACTCTGCTTCCGAAGTCACACAGGACCAATATGTATTCTGTGGTGGGGAACAAGAGAAGCCAGATACACCCCAGTAAAGAGCTTATTCAAAAGCTTAGTCAGTGTAGGAACAGCAGAAGCCAACTCTCATATACTGTGTGCTTTACATGTTACGATGTGTTTGAAGAACTAAGCCTGAGGGAATCATTTGTAATACAGGATGTATTTACCTGATTTCAAAGTGGGACGATTATATGACTTAGCGGAGGCCACGTAAGTCAACAGCAGAATCAGGAAGATTCCCTATAGCCTGTCTTATCTATGCAGGTATTCTTCCCTGTAACATTTAGTGTGAAAATGATGAAGTCAACAAAAATTTTGCATAAGTAAAGATTGCAGGATTTGGTCTAACCTGAAGTCTCACATCCTTTCCATTGGCTCTGGTGAATCACACAGGAGCTCCTAAGCTTGGTGGTGCAAACTTTCATGAAAAGACACTGAAACCTTTTCATTTAGATGATGTTCTATAACCGACACTCTTGGGCTATGACAACTAATCTCTAGGAGGCAATGAAAGGCTTACCAGAAAATTTGGTTGAGGAAGTATAAGATTTATCTCTACCAACTCAAAGGGGTAAGTACTTAAGGCTATAGCAGAACAGCGCTTAGAGAGCAGAATTTGTGGGCCCCTAGAATTTTCTTCTACCTAATGACTCTCTGTGCTTCTTGCATGCTATAAAAAACATCCCTTTTTGCATTTCAGCATCTCTATTTCCTTTGATCTGTATGCATTTCTCATTGATGCTAATAGAGAATGACACTGATGGGGAATATTTTTGCAACAAGGGGAGCATAGAATTGTTATTCTGGCTAAAGCAAAAGCAATATGACTTAAGCAGAGTTTTTAAAAGGCTTTACTCAAGGCTGTGCAATTGAGCATGATACTAGGCTTTCTCTCTTTTTTTTTTTTTTTAATTTTCATTGAGATTATGTCCATAATTTATCCAGGTTATTGTATTCTTGTAAAATTATACTGCAACCCACTCTAGCATGTTAACAACAAAAGAAATTCTCTAGCTTATTATAAACATCTTTCAAGAAACCAGAAACACATGTCCTCTGGAAATAATTTTGCTGGTATTTAGGTTATTACAAAAAATTTCCCAAAACACTGGAATTATTTTGTAATGTTCCCTTATACTCTAGCTTGTTTGCTTAGGTTTTCTAGAATATTCTCCTGGTGCTCTGGTGTGGTACCTTCCTTGGGTTGCACAGGGAAGCTGCAGAAGAAGTCCAGAAACTCAGCAATTTGAGTCTGTTTTTGCAGTGATGATTACCTAGTAATTCTGTGCCATCAATGAAAAAAGACCTAGTGCAAACACCAGCTGCGCAATAATTACAGTTGGAAAGAAAAAAGTATTTTATCCTGCAGAGATTTGGCAGGATGACAACAGTATTTTTTGCCCCAAAGCAGACTGAAAATTTAAAATCTGAGGAATTTTTAAGAATTAAAAAATTGGGGAGACAAGTATGCTGAAAATCAATAAAATGTTTCATTTAGATGAATTTTATATGTCTTTTTCTCTGTAATTATTACCATTTTGTATCTTTGTTGAAACTTCTTTTACTTCAATTACTTTAAGTTCCTCACTGAAAAATCATTTAAATGCAGAAAAAATTGATTTTTTTTTTCTTTTTTCTGAGAATACTAAAACATAGGGGTTTAAATAACTGTGTTGTAAAGGGGGGCAAGAGGAACAGAAATGGGAAACAGCTCTGGCACGTGTCCTGCTCAGCTTCTGAACATGCCTTATAGACTGACTTGGGTTTAGTTTCCTTTGCCCTTTAAAGTACTAGTAGGTGAGTGTGGGTCTTGAAAATCCTTTGAATAATATTTGTTGTATTACTTTTCGACTTAAAACTAACTCATGTCCATAGATCATGTGTTTTCTGCAGGCTGCGATGTCTCTCCAGGTGCTGAGGTGAAATATGAAAAGGAACAGAGCAGAGCCAGACACGCGTCCGACAGCAAGGCATTAAAACCGAGTCTCCTGGCTGCACGCAGCGTACGGATCCTCAGTTATGCTAGGGAAAACAAAGCTGATTTCATTGTTTGAAAAGGCTTTATTCCTGCTCACCTCCAAACAGTTTGAACCTTGACTGGGGTTGCACAGCAGGAAGGGAAGAGCAAACAGCTATTTGTGGCCTACATCCTTGGATTTATTCCAGAAAGAGAAAGCATCTGGAAACAGATTTACCTCAAGTTCAGCATATGTTGATGTGCTTTATTGACCTGCAGGAAGAGCCTGAGTGCTTTAACTGATGAGAGCTTTTCCTCGGAGGGCTGAAGACTAACTGATTTTTGATGGAGCCGTGTGCCTGGGCACAGTGATTAATGCAGCGTGTGCAGCAAAGGGTGGCTGTCATTCCCTGATGCCAAATGCGCTCATCTGTGTCTTTGTCCTCTCAGCGTAGCTGTGGCCTGACACAATTACCTACATGGATATAAGGTTTTTTTTATGGACTTTTAAAACGCTACCTCTTCCTCTGCTGAAACTTGACCTGTATGAGCAGAGCCTGCCAAGGTGCAACCCCTGCAGGACCAGCAGAGGAGAGATGCGCTCCATATCCAAGCAGCAGCATTGCCTAGGATTTTAGCTGAGATGTTCTGAAGTCACCTGGCAGGTATACTGGTATGTCCAGGTATCCTGGGTTGTACCCTGATCATGCTTAAAAGGGCAGGGGTTATTTGGGAAGGTTCCCAATTCTAACCGTCTTCTGAAAGTGAAGCCATCACAGAGTCGTTCAGGTTATTCACATGGCCTAATTTTAGGTACCCACCTTCCCTTAAGTTAGGGAGTTAGTCACTCTGAGCTCGCTCTATTGCCAGAGAAGGGAGAAAGGATCCCCAAAAGGCGATTTAGAGCATCTAGTCTGAATTAGTAGGAGTATCAGGCTCCTACTCTAACTCATCTCTCTTTCTATTGACTATATAGGGATCCTAGCAGACCAGCCTCTTTATATAGGCAGCTGAAAATAGTTGGTGTAAAACTCTGTCTGTGTTACCCCTGGATGTCTTGTCCAGGTATTGTTATGCAGAGAAACATCTCTCCATCTATTTGATTTGTCTGGCGAATATCTGCAGGGTTTTATCATACAGAAACTCATATCCAGCAGAAACTGCCATATGCGTTTTTCTTTTCTTTGATATGAGCTGTATACGTACATCTCATTCCTGCACCTTCAGTTATTCCTGACTTATATCACTGTAGGGCAGAAACAGGTATCCTGTTTTTGACTTAAAAAGTCTCAAAATCAGTGTGACCAGTGCAGTTGTGATTCTGTCAGTAACTGGTATTTTTTCCAAAGCACCAGCTGCCAGAAGCATGTGAGAATCAATAGCAGGTTTCTTTTAAGAACAGGCTAAATTTGTAGACACGACGACTGCTAGAAAGCTGGAAAACATGATCCAGCGTAACCTAATGCTCAAAATTAAAAGCGCCAAGACAATTCATCACTTGAGCAAATATTACTTAGAAAAAAAGGAATTGTATGATTTTTAAGCCAATTTATAGTTTCTGAACCTAGAGTTCTGGCAACATTACAGCAATTGTATTGAGAGAGAAGAATATGGAGAAAATAATGTCATAGGAAATTACTTACCAGGATCAATTTTCTTTGAGGTTTCAAGAGCTTGGGCTTAGGAAAATTATTGGCTATTGGAGCTATGGAAATAAATATTAAGGGATCATTTCATATTATCATCATTCACTGTCATTTTTAGTATATGCATTAGCAATTTATAAATTACAGATTAATAACAGATTAAGAGCAAATACATGTACTTATACCAGAGTTTAACTGTATTTCAGGTAACATTTTACAATGAAACATAGGGCTTATGAATTAGAAAAATTCATAAGATATTAAAGAATCTGATATGCAAAACATGCTGTTTGTGTGCGGAAGCCAGAGCAAATACACCTCTTGAGATCTGGTCACTTGTGATCTAATGCACAGTAAGCCTTCAGGTCCTTACCCTCCTCTCTGCCAGTGGCTCAACACTGGCAGTAGTGTTCAGAAAGTACACCCAAGAGTTTGTGTGATTGGCCCTGGAGGCAATAGCAAATCCTCTTTGAAAGTGAGGTTCCCCAAGAGGTTGATCTTTGTCTGCTCAGCTTGTTTAACTTCTCAAGTGCACCTGCAATTTTAAGAGTGCAATGTGCTGGCTTCTCTCAGTCTAACTCCAACAGGAAATTTCATCTTGCCTAATCTTCTCTTCGAGCAGTATGAATATTGCTACAGAGGTTCCTCTCTCTTCTCTGATTAGTGGGAGCTGAGACCTCTCGCCTGGACTTGGTGACCAGCTTTTCAACAGCTAAAGCTGTACGGAGGTGAGAGCCTGGTCCCAGCAGCAGGCATGGGCCATTTCTCCCCCCACTGACAGCAGCGAGCACAGGTCACCCCACAGGCACAGTCAGTGGCAGAGTGCAGGAGTCCTGACATCCTGTGCTCTGCTGTCCCTCCATGGTTGTGCTTGGGATTTGAAATACCTCTTCATCTCTGTTTTCATACCTTTTGCTGGGATGGCTGGTGGCTGCTCCGCTTTCTCATTCTCTTTCTTTTTCTTTACCTTCTTGGGCTGTAGAGGGGACATGCTTGTCACACTGGTAACTGTCTCCCCTGAGCTGCAAACCAGAGACCCATAGGTGAGGGAAAAGTGAAGGCAATGTAGGGAAAGACGGTTTGTCCCAGTGAGTTCATGCAAACACATCACCTTCCACTTGTAAGAGTCCCTGCCTGACAACTTGCATTTTGACCTGGGGATATACTGAAAAACCTCTTACAGGGGTTGGAAATGCTCTGGGTCTCGCATTTTTTCAACCATACAGCCTGGCTCAGAAACTCAGGAGTCTGATCTGTCCTGGCACAGAAAATGTAGTGTCAGGCTTAAACGACTCATTTCATAACACCTATTCCTTAAAAACATGTATGACCCCACTGCTACACCCAGGATGAGCTTGTACCCTTCTGTCCTCAAGGGCCGGGGGCACAGATGGGTTAGGTGACTTGTGTAAGCTCACAGGGAAAGCCTACGGCAAAGCCAAATCTTCGATGTGGTTTCTGGGCTAAGACTGGCTGAGGGGCCAGCAGGCCAGGAGAGTGTGCAGCATGCCTTCAGACAGCTCACAAACCCACATTTGAAAAAGCCAGGTTTTTAAAAGAGGCTGGTGTGCTCAGTGCATCTAAAATGGAGAAACTGTGCCCTGATCTCTAAACTCAAGCATTCTCCAGTACTTCCGTGCTGAAAAAGCACTAGTAGGTATGAGGGAAGAGTACAAGCTATACAGTAAACAGACTCCTGTCCAAGAAAGCTTCTGTTTGGACTATTACAGTTTAACATCCTCTAAGTCTGGGTTTTTTACCCTCAGCATCTCCCAAAGTCTGAGGTAGTATATCCTGCTTTGAATATTTAGAGCTTGGATACGCAGTCAGGTTGCAGCGATTGTCACCATGTGTCAGCTGAGCTGTGGTAACTGACTGTGCAGGTGCTCCTAGCTTGCAGCTAAGATGAAATGAAATTGTATGGGCTTAACTGGTAAAGAAAGAAATTTGAACTTACAGCTGGGGTGGGAGGAGAGTGTATAGCAGTTAGTTATGATGACTATGGTGGCGGAGGTGACTTGGTAAGCAGTTGTTGCTCAGATGCATCTGACCACGGGCTCGCCCTGGGAAAGATGAACGCGGTATGGTTGTGGGGACCTTTCTGTTCTGTGCTGGTGAGTTACACCACACAATGGGATCCAACCAGGGTCTCCATAGTCACAACACTGACAGCACTGAATTCAGTGAATTTTAAATCATTTATCCCAAGTTGCTGTTCCTCTCCAGGTTCTTTTGCATAATGAAACATTCTCTTTATATTAATAGAATAATATATTCAAACTGGGCCAAAGTCTTAATGAAAGTTAAGATGTCTCTGCTATTGCCCACACAAGAGTAACAAAATAACAGACATTATAATTTTACACAGCTGTAAATCCAAATGAATGTCACTACCATTGGTAAAATCACTCTGGATTTACACTTGCGTAGATTACAAAAAGCCTCTAATTTTCTGATTTTCCTAAGTTCTGTTCCATATACTCAGTCCAAAACATAGGTTTGCTGCCAAATGTTTTTTAAAGTGTTTAAAAGGTAAAATATTTTCATGATTTATAAATAAATCACATCAATTATGTAAACTAAGGGTTGTATTAAAATAATTTCCAAGTCTGCCTGCACTATTGTGAACCTATCCCACAACAACCATTTGTTTCTATATTAAAATCAAAACATGAAATTGTTTAAAACCAGCAGGAAATGAAACTGTCCTGCCTAGCTCCATTGCCCAAACACAGCAAACTGCAGAGAATACCAAAAAGGGGACAAGAATGATTTTTTAATGTTTTTTGTTTTAATAATCCAAGGTCATTAAGGCAGAAGTGTAGCTTAAAGATACTATCATTCTGATACAGCTACTTTAAGCATGATATATGAAAAGGCTTAGTGTCAATTCATTGCATTAGTTGTTATCCTGCTTTGCTACTGAAAAAGTGAAGCTACAGAGAAATGTATTTGTAGCTTACACTTTTCTTTTAAATGCCAGGGCCATACAGGGTTAACTGATTCTGGGAGATACAATAACCGTACTTGCTGTCTTAGAACTGAGCTCCTCAAACCAAACAAGGAGGCTCAGAAAAGACTCCTTGGCTCTGAAACACAGCCTCTTTGTAAGCTTGTCTTGTTCCATGTCTAAAAGGAAAGTTAGTTTTTTATCTCCAGCTCCTCCTCCAGCCTCCTGGCTTCTATTTCAACAGTGTCACATTGTGCATTTCTTGAAGGATCTAATGAGTTTTTAGAGAAAAAGAAAAAGACAGGAGTTTGGGGAAAAAAACTGTGGAAGGTGTCTAACAATCATGGCACCAGGACAGCAGTTTCCCTGGAGGTCATGGCTGGTATTTCTGGAACATTTTGTCCCAAGAGCTGGCAAGCTATTGCAATTTTGGGCTTTACTATCCCTATTAGAGTTAAGGATGTGGGACTTTTCCTGTGGTTGTATAGGTCAGCTATTCCCTCTTGTCTGCAGGCGGATGACAAAAAATTCACCCGAGTGAACTGGGAGCTGCTTTGATATATTCCAAATAGGGGAGCTGTGTGAGAAGGCACCAGGGGAGGACTGGGTACTTGGTTCTGGTTCAGCCTGGCAGAATTTGCTCCTATGCTGTTAGATCGGCACCGTGGAGCCAAGGCATGAAACGGACAGCTTTCTCAAAGCTTTTCAAATTATTTGTCTCCAGAAGAGCAGTCACTGAAGAACTGGGGAGTTCAGGCCAAAACAAATAAATAAAAGACAGAATTCCTATTTTGAAACCTACACCTCCTTGGGGTTTCTGGATCTGAAAACTGACAAAATGAGCTAATAACAAGGAAGATAATAATAAGGAGGATATTTAAAGGAAAGAAAACCCCAGAAAATAGAATTAGGTGGTTTGGAAAGCCCAAAATAACTGTACTTTTTATTTAGGTATTTATTTTTAAAATGTGGGAAAGAAATAGTTTTTGGTAAACTCATTTTTTTTCCTTAATTTGTTATTGGTCAAGAAGCAAACCAAAACCCAAACATTTGCTTTGTTCTACTCAGGAAATCTGGATTTAATTTTCTTTTCTACCATGGCCATTTTGTGAGACCTGGGGCAAATCACTTAGCCCTTTGTGCTTCAGATTCCAATTAAGTAAAAACACCATTATGATGTCAAGACATGAAATATTTTAAGGTGCTTAGGTATTACTGCAGTGGGAGTACAGACATTTCTTAGACACCGGACTATTAATGTAATTTTGAAATCGGATTCTGCTCTGAGTTTGAAATACCACTAAGGGAGTTGGGGCTGAGCCTCTCTAATCAAGGCTGAGTTTTGCACAGCATAGTCATTTTGACTGGTGGGAATCTCATGCAAATTAGTTCATCAGTTTGGCCTAATGGATATTTAGACACTGGGTTTGGGGGTCTAAATATGTTGAACTAAGTTCCGAGACAAGGAATGCACAGGTGAAGAGAAGTGAGTTCAAAGGAATTAATGGTTTGTGTTTTGAGCAGAGGGTGGAAAATAAATGGTACCAAGTGTGAAACATAACAAAAATTATGATACTGGTAATACTTTCACAGCTATTTAATATTAAAGCCCTGAAGTCAATGCACCTCAGACATGCATTTGTGGGATCAGGCCTTTCATTAGCCTATCTTGCCACACTGAAATACATGAAACCTTATTTTTATCCGTGTAGAGTCATGCATTTATTTCACTTCCAGAGACTCCATTTTACAGTGAAAAAATCATGTTGGCTTGTTTTCCCCTGCTATTGAGCCTACTAAGTTTAGTGCTTGCAGTAGTATCACTACCACATCATGTATTCCCAGACAGGCAGATTCTGTATTACAAGTCTTTTATCTGACTGCCATGCTCCATTTTTTCAGTCAACTTTTCAATCGGGCCTTGTTTTTTTCCTCCTCTTGTGTTCTCTACCAATCATCTACTTTGATTTCCTCCCCCTCCCGCTTCTTTTTTTTTGTTTTTGCACTTCCAACTTCCAGCAGCTAATAAAGAAGAAGAAAGAGAAAACATTCAGGGAAAAATGAAAACTGCTGAGCTGTCTCTGTAAATTTTTGGTGTGGTGCAATGGCTGGTCAGGGTCACAGAACAAAGATCTTTCCATGAATAACATGAAAGTTTCAGTTTGTACTGGCCTCTCTTGAACCCTATTGCTTTGTTGTGACTTCACTTACATCCGAGTGTTTGTTAGATTGAACACAGCAATAATCCCATGAGAATGCACTAAAAATTTCGCTATTTGAGGATCTAGGATATGCTATACTTGGCATTGAATCTCATAGTATCTAAACAGAGAAATAGTATGAGAAATAGTATCTGTGATACCAAGCGGTACTGAATTTAAACTACAAGCTACAAACACATGTTTTATGTCACTGAAAACTGGGAAACAGCTGTTCTTCTGTGTTGTTATGAGGCATCCCTCTTTAATCTTTTTTATTTGTAAAATACTTCTGTCATCTTTTTTTTACTGCAATTCCAGCACAATTTATATCTCGAGAAGATCATACAATGGAAATCAGTTTTATCGCACCACACAATCAAAAACTTTTGGCATCTGGTTGTATTTAAAGGAACGGTGATTAATGACTGCAGCAGAAGTATAATTTTTCCCATCACTTGGAGTCTTCAGCTGGGAATAGACTGTGGGCCTAGAAAACCTGCTTTTGAGCCCCACTCCCTGTTCCTGGGTGCAGGAATCACTGGGTAACATTGTGGTTTGTTGTATGTACATGGATGGTTTAAGTCATTACCATCTGGTGAGGTGTTTGGAAACCCTAGAAAGCCATGCAGGATGAAAGCAGGCTTCTCCAGAAAGCAATTCAGAGCCTCAAGGAGAGACTTGTCACTGAAGAACTTGCAGGACCTCCACCTAGATAGCCCAGGTATATCTCCCTTATCATGCACAGCAGATGCTGGCTTGCAGGCATGTTCATGAGTCATGAACTTGGGACTCCTTATCCTCCTGTATGCATTTTGGAAAACATTACTCATCTTCTTCAGCATACATAGCAAAACGAAACCAGAACTGGTGCCTTGGGTTACAGTAAAGAGAAGTGTAATCTCCTACCTGTTCTGGGGGCATTTCACCAGGTAATGCTTCACTGTTAAAGAAAAAAAAAAAAAAAGAAAGAAAATATGGCTTTACACCAACACAGTTTATGAGTTACAAATGGGCACTGCAGATAGACCTGTGTTGCTAAGACTGTGGAGTTGCCAGGCTGTTACTCTGGGAGAGCTGCTAATCGTCACCATACGTTATATTGTGCATTAAAATATAGTCTGACTCGAAGACATAGCTAGGCTTGGGAGAGGGGAATGTACCAAACAACACCAAAAATCTGCTGTGGAAGTGTTGGGCAACACACATTCCAGTGGTCAGCCCAGCCAAAAGACAGCTTGCTAAGGAAAAGCACAGCAGGCCAGTAATTTTACTTTGAAGACTTTTATTTCCCTTGTGGTGCCTCTATTTATTTCCAGAAGCCTGAAATAAACCATTCACCCACAGGAGCCACTGCTGTTCCTAATGCAAACTAGACTGTGGCCTCAGGCATAAAGGGATTGCCTCCTGGGATCGGATCAGAGGTCCAGTCCAGCCACTATCCTGTCTCTGACAGCTGTGTGTGTGAGCTGTATAAATCTTTCTGCTTCGTATTCATTTGAATCAGTAGTCCTGAGCAACAGCAGCTCCCCCCACTGCAGCCTTTTAGGAGCCAGGGTTATTAAGATCCTCTTTTGTGGCTTAGTGGCTTCTGTGCCCTGCCCAAGCTGTGCCATGTGCTGAGTGTGGAGACATGCAGGCAGGAGGAGAGGCTCTGGCTCTTCTGGTCGACCTACTGCCAACTTATTTCTCAGAAGGAAAAGAGGGTGCATCCCTGGGCCATGATGTGAAGTTGAATACAACACAGACACCCCCCTCGCTTCATGTTCTCTGTTCTCTAAAAGGCCATGAAAACCAGACAACAGTACATTTACATCATTATGCCCCTCTCTACAGGAAAGTTTTCATATTTGGTCTTACCTGAATTCTCCCATTCTAAGGAAGGTACGCAGCTCCTAGTGGGGTGCATTTTAGTCCTAAGGAAAGGAGAGCTGACAGCACTGGTAACTGGGTCTAACACCGGGGCCATGTATAAGCCAGCCAAGGCAGTCCTTCCATCTATCTGTCTGGCCTTTTTTAGATGTGCAGGAGAACAGTAGGCCTGACCCTTTGGGAGCAAGGAGATGCTCATGTACACTATTGACATGCTTTTGAGCATCTCTAGGTATGTATATTTTGGTTTGCCCTACAGTAAATCCTCCAAGCCTTTGAACCAGGGATTGGGAAGAACAACCACTCCTTGTAACAAATGGGCATAGGCTTCTACCAAAACCACAGAGGGGTTACTAGCTGCAACCACTGCTGCTTCCCACAGCATCCCATAGCTGCCCTGTGCTATGGGCCAGCCTCAGCTGCAGTGCCAATCCAATCAAACTGAGGGAGATCCTTTGATGGAACTGGGTTCAGCATCACCCTTCTCATGTCAGATCCCTGAGCTGAGCCAGGGTCTGCTCAGGTTTCACAGAAAGACACTCCAGAGGGTTCATCTATTGCAAATGCCAACTTTTAGTTCAGGTATGAGTTGCTCTTTGTCCCAGGCTGGACTGTTCTCGTACAGGATTAGGCAGAGTTTTCCCTCCCTCTTCTCCTGGTGCTTACTTGGGTCTCTGCCTCCACTCCCTAGGTGGGGTGGATTGTTGTGGGGTGGGGTGGGGCGGGGCAGGGCAGGGCAGGGCAGGGCAGGGCAGGGCAGGGCAGATGATCCTCGTCGTGGTATTAGGGCTGAGGAACTGAGGGAGGAAGTTGGAGTGGTGGGAGAGTGGAGGGGGGTGTTGGTGTCCCTCTGACAGGGATGGGGTGACTGGAGAGGTTCAGGGAGAAAGAAGCCCTTGTACAAATTTGCCTAGCAAGGTGAGGTAAGGAGATAGTTTTGCTTGTCCTGGGCCCCTGACCTGGTCTCAAGGGGAAGAGCAGAGCCAGGCTTCTCTTGAAGGATGTCTGAGAAAGGTGATGTGGCAACCACCTCGCTGAAGGTGCAAGAAGGCTGTGCCTGGAGCCTGCCAGGAGGCTTGGGATGATGCAAAGGGAGGATTGCTTTGCTGTCCCTGTCTTTTCTCCTTTCCTCAAGGAAGGATGGACTTCATGATTTCACTGCAGGCTCTTTTCACATGAATACTAGCATCTGCCTAGTCCAGCCCAGGATGGAGGTACAGAGTGCTGAGGATGGAGAGGAGGTAAGGTAATGCTTTATGAGGAGTGATGCCTTATTCTGAGTCTGAATGAGAGAGCACTGCTGTTGGCTGACAGGGTGGGTATCTTGTGGTCAGACCCTAACCCCTGGAAGGTGCCTCTGGAGGGGATAGAGGAGTGTTGAGGGAGGAGGGGGCTATTTCTGCCCCGTGCCCATATGGCTGAGTGGAAACAGCATCTCCCAGGGAACTGCTGCTCCCTGGGGCAGAGGTTCAGGCCTGAGACTTGTGCGATGGCCCAGAGGCTGTGGGGAGAAAAAGCAATTCAGGGCTGGTGGAGACTGTGTCTGTCACTGATGCTTCTTCCACTGCTGCTTCAGAAATTTTAATTCCCTGGTGCTTGACTGGATGCTGAGCCAATTAATGTGGCTCCAGAAAATACTCTGATCAGGTGGTCCTAGCTGAATGACTTGCCTGAAAATCTTATCGTTGTATACTGAGCGCCTGTCTGCTAAGATTTATTCTGTTATATTTGCATTGAATCTATAAGTTTAATGCTGCCAGGGTTTACTGGATAATGTTCAAAATCTAAATAAAAACTTGGTGAAGCCTGCAATTACTCAGGTATTAGGGTAGTGAAGAAAGGATTTAGCAGCTCAGAAGAAATTACTTTTTCTCTGTTGTATATGCTTATTTTATATTGTATTCTATATTATTTCTATATTTAACTGATGTTGGTTCAATGTAAGGAGACCTTTTCTCCAAGCTGCTTGTATGCTTACACCGGTGTAAATCACAAAAAAACAGAAGCAAAATCTAGCCCAATGTCTGCTCAAGAAAAACCAGGATACATCAGTGTGTCTAGTGCTTGTGGCTTCAGGGTGACTCAACGTGACCAACACACTTAAGTGTGGGTACTCCCTTGGCACAAAACCTTTGTCATCACTTAACAGGGTAGGAAGAATAACATTGATCTTGCTCCTTCCTTTTGGCAAGCAGAGTTGTTGGGGTCAGTTAGAATCAGAGTTACTCTACTAAGCACACTACCGGGAAGACAGAGCCACAGCCTGAAATGTGTTTGTGGTCAGGCAAGGACTTCTGTATACATCTATTTTTGGCTTACATGTCTTCTCCCTCATGTATCTGAGTCACTCATTCCTTCGTGGTGTGTGTAGTGCTGAAGAAGCAGCAAAGTCACAATTCTCTCCTGTTGTTAACAGGTCAAATCACTAACCAAACTCTTTTTGAAAGCTTCTGTTCAGAGGTGGTCCTTACGCTCTCCTCTAAGGTGGTGGCTGCTAAGCGTGCTGGTGTCTCCAATAAATCACTCTTAAACCAAAATGAAAGTAGAGTCTGCACTGGCTACTCCACAGATCTGAAATGGCACTTTTGATTACAATAGGGCTGCTTTGATGCAGGTTTAGCCTCTCTGAGAAGCCCTCTCTGAGGAAGAGAAGAATAAAATAGTAATCATTGATCTTGAAAGATTATTATAAAAATGCACATCTGAATGACAGAATGATGCTTTACTTTCAAGGAATACTACAAAGGAGAGAGTGCTAATACCAATCCCCATTTTCCTAATATTGACAGCTAGTCAGGAAGGGAGAATAAAACAGAACAGAAGACAACCACTTTGAAACCCCTCTAAACTTGTCTGCAGAAATGTCACTTATGCAAAATGTTAGCTAAATCTGGTCAGAATGCAATTTAGTTGTATTGCACTTGGTCTTCTCTGAAAGAAATTCCAACAACCTTCAATTTATATTTATGCAAAGCTGAAAAATTTTGAAAAGCCCAAAGCAAATTTAAAGTGAAATAGCTATTCAAAGGGAGCAAAATGCCTTTGTTCTAGTTTTGCTGGCAGAAATGGTCTTTTCTAACAACTTCTTTTGTTTTTATTAAAATCAAGGCAAGGAGATATTTGTCTTCCCTGTATTTTCTACATTCTCCTTCTCCCCCTCTCCCTCTTTGGTAAGGGCCTTGCAGTCAGCAAGAATGACATTTCACTCACCTGTGGATCTCCTCTTGTTCAGGAGTGACTGACAGAGAATGACAAGTGTAAAAAGGAGAACGCTGATGATTCCTATCGAACACACGAAGACTGCATACACATACAGATCTGAAAGCCAAGCACAGATGAAGGTGAGGGTTGCAGCTGTATGCTTCATGCTTATAGGATAGAAAAAAGTTACGTCTACAAGATCTAAACAGACCCTGGCCCATAAGATTTAAGGTAACAATTCAGAAGTAATTTAACCCCCTTGAAACTTTCATACAGTATCCTGCTCAGTTTAAAATTTTGTTGACGTCTCCATAAATGCAAATAGGTGTAGTTATGAGGGCTTGCTTTCAAGAGGGAGGAGAGAGCTGGTTTGAGTTTTTTTTTTCTCTTTCCTTTTTTCCTTTTTTTGAAGGAGCAACCAAAAACTGAAAGGACTTCAGTTGGAAGTTTGAACTCCCAGTTCAAACAGCTGTACTGGTTTAAAAAAAAAAAAAGTGGCAGCAGGAGGAGTGCTGCATGGCTGAGGAAGAAGGAAGAAAGTCTGTGATTGCTGCTTCTGGTGGCAGCACTGGCTTGAAATTTTTGGTTTGTTTTATTTTTCAGTCTACTGCTTCAGTCTCTCTTTATGGCTTTTATTCAGGTGCTATAACACATTCCCAGTGGAGCTGACAGGAGTTGTACCATGGCAGATCAAGATGGAGTGTTTTGTTCAGAAGAAGAAGAAATCTTTAATGACTTATTTCTGCTTTTACTAGAACTTTAAATAGAGTACTTTAAGAATGCTCTACCCATTAGTGTCTTGAAATGTCCTTAGAGAGGTATATTGGCTTCTTTACTGCTTCACAGAGAGGAAACTAAGCCTCGAAGGTCAAGTGTTCTTGTAGAAAATAGCGTTGCTGGAACTAGACCCCTGACCTGCAGTTCTGTGCTTCGTTCCCCTTACACAGTACAGCAATATAGTTTGTAAATTGTGGTTTAAACAGTTAAGGGTCCCCACAGAATCAAGGCCAGCCTGCGAGCAAGCACTACTGCCTGGCAGGCAGCACAGCAGAGTGGCTGTGAATGCCATGCTGGTGCTTCACTGGTGCTCCAGATTGGGGCAGGAGGAGGGAATCCCAACTGCCTGCAAATTCTGGATTTCAGTTTCCTAGAACAGTTGTTCACTAATCTATACAGAAAATACTGCTTGCCTTGAAACTCAAGGGAGCTTTAGGCTGCTCTTGCAGTGCAGAGCATGTCTGGTGAGCAGTTTCTAAAGCTAGTGGGAGTGTAGAGTGCTTGATACCTCTTCAGACACACTCAGCACCATCCTGGATAAGGGGGTTTATTTGCATTGCATGATTAGCCAGGCTTAGGTTATTTTCCCATTGACCATAACAGATGTATGAGAAATTGAAACTGCAGCCTTCCATTCTCTTTTCTCCAGCACCCCTAGTACTCTGTGGGATGCTTTCTCAGGCAAGACCTGAGTTGGCACAGGAACTAGCAAAATTGGGCCTGATTGGGGCACTTTAGTTGTACTGTAGCATTGAACTAAAGTAACATCTTGTATACAACCAGTAGCAGTTAAATGTATCTTTACCTTCAAAAAACTTCCAAGCTTCATGGTTTTTCTTGAAAGTGGGATCATCAGAAGATTTTGATGAAATCACTGAGAAGAAAAAAAGACATAAGAACTGAAAATATGTGGCATAAAATGCTGGGACCTCTTGAAGTAAATGTAGTTCTGCCTTAGGCTTCAGTGCACTAATATCTTGCCTTATCTCACAGGATAATTACTTTTCAATGAAACACTTCAGTTATACAACAGCATTATTAAAATGTCTTCCAGCAAATCTCATCTGGCTTGGCACCCCTCATGAGTGCTGTAAGGCTTGTGAGACTGCCTCCCTGTTGTCGTCTTATTCTGGGAAGATGCAGTGTGTGGCTCTTCAATTGAAAGTTAAATGCAGTGAAGTACAGCAAGAGGATAGAAACACACTTTAGAAGAGCCTAGCCCTTAGAATAGGACAGCCATGTGCTTGTAAGGTCTGTAATGGCATTGTGGGGATTGTCTGAGTATCCCAGGGGAAAAGCTGCTGTTAATGCTGTATGTAGCTGGTTTTATTCTGACTCTGCATTCTCAGTTACCCAAACTTGTACCTCTAGAGTTGCAATTTGTGTTTCTGTCCCAAAGCAGGCTACTTCCGAGAGAGGAGATAAATAACTTTTGCTCAAGAGAATGGGAGTTTATTTTCCCCTGTAATTAATATATAAGAATTTTTAACAATACAGTCTATTTTGAAGTCTTAGAGGTTAAGGAAAAAAAATAATTTTAAGAGCAGTAGCTTTACTGAAGGACACACTTCTGAAGGCTTCCTGAGAATTGATTTGGAGCCAGCCTCATTAGACACAGCTTTTTTAAACAAGGAAGTTGTTCCAGAAATGCTTGGCACTGAAGTAATCTCTGCCAATACGATAATGTTTCCCCAGCTTCGGGACTGACTCCGTAGGCCCCTGATTTTGTCCAACTTGCCTTCCTTACAAAGCTCTTATGGATGCCCCTTGGCATGTTGAACTGCCCTGCAATTCCTACAACAGCACCCAAACAACCCATTAAAGTGGGATCACTGCTCACGAGTTCTTTTTCTTCCTTCCTCCAAAAGTTGGCTTCTATGCTGTGCCTTTTAAAGATACATGGATATGACACCTGCCTATCGGCAAAAAAGCCACCCATGCATGCATGGACTTTCTGAAGCATGTCCAAATGCTTTAGAAAGTGCGTATCTGAGCGGGGAAGCAGAACACATCTACTTACCCTCAGTGTCTTTGGCTTAGATGTAGGAACGGATTAGTCTGAACATCTTAATTAACGTAAACTTTTCTGTCACTGCTGTATCAATGGTCATTGACTATTGAGTGTAGAATAGCTTAAGTTCTCAGCTGGAGTAATTCTCCTGCCTATGGGTGGGGTGGTTTTCCCTGAGAAGGAAGACAGCTTGACCACAAATTGTATCAGCTCACCTTTATATCCTAGAAAAAGGGCCGACTGAACGACTGTGTTCTAATTGAAGTAAGAGGGGGAAAATAGCTGCAGACTTTGCACAGAATTGCGCTCTCTGTTTCAGAAAGAGGAGCAGACTGCAGAGCTCTGGGCAAATGGATGAATGTCAATGTCATAACAGCTGTACAACCTAGTACTAGAATCCAAATGCTCTGACTGCTGTATCACTGTTCAAAACCCTCTCTGCTCTCCTCAGCCAGATTGTTTATGCATGCTGACATTTTTTGATGACATCAGATTAGATGATCTCACTTATGATAATCCATTATTTTTTTCTGCTAGCAATCAGTGCAATTGAATGGGAGTCTGGTGATGTCCCCCACATTGCCAATGAGGTCTGAACCTCCTTCTTACTGGAAAGGTAATGCATTAAGGAGTGTCCTCTAGGGATGTGAGGTGTGGGGCTAACTCAGTGGATATGGAACTGCTTTCAGGACTAAAGAAATCTTATGTTTAGTTGTGATAGGAAGCTCATCCTGAATATCTTAGCAAATCTACTCATTTGTTACAGGAAAGCATCACACACAGATTTTTGGCGAGTATTTTAGAATACCTTCCCTGAAAAAGGGGGTTTGTTCATTTGGGGGGGGGGGGGAGGGGGGATCTTGCATTCCTATATCTTGCAACATTTTTACTGTTAGAAAACACAACATGCAACTAATACTTAACAGAACTCGGACTCTGTTCTATGGGAGACTCTGACACATAAACTTCCTAACAGGACAGACTGTTGTGATCATCTCTACTTGTTTGTGTTGTCCATACCAGTAGGATTATAGTTGGACTGCCTAATTTTCTCTGTTTGTCCTCCTACATGTAGTCTCTTCTCTTGGATTGTAAACCATTTGGAAGACGTATTGCTCTTCCTAAGAGATGTGCAGTACCTTGCATAGTGGGCTTGAGGGATTACCCAACTGTAAATGATGGTTTGGAGGTGCTGCATATTGTTCTGAGAAGACTACTCGCTATTTTGAGATTTCTGATAGGAAGGCAGTGGGAGAACCATCTTTCTGATATCTTTTTTTTTTTTCCCCCACCCTCAAACTGTTTTCTGGTGTATTCTGTACTACAATGAAGATCACTAACTTGGTTTTAGGCTAACATTGACCACACAAGCCCAGGAAAAGAACAGATGTCTTTGATAAGAAGATGGAGGAAGGGGGAAAGGTTCACCTTAGCTTAGAGAGAAGATGTTGCATGACTGGAGTAGGAGACACTTCTTGGCAACATCAGGACATGGATTTCTCTTGGATTTAGTACCAAGATCTAACAGCAGCCTTTTTATAAATCCTATTTGATGTCTTGTATTTACTGCACCTAAAGGTGCAAACTGCAACAGTTCAAATTTTAGCTAGGGCTTCTGAAAACACTACAAAGTTGCTGTAGTTGACACATGATTCCATGAATGGAAGACTAAGGATTTCATCCCCATCAGATGAGGCTTATTTTCTGAATACATGTATTCTGTCCCTAAAGGAGAAGCCAGATATGTAGCTAAACTTTTAACTGACATCATTACACATTAAGGAACTGTAGCCTGTAACTCAATTGTTTTTCCACAACTCTAATATGTGTATCTGTATAAATTTGTGTTGTAAGAAAATGCATTTGCAACTTCTTAATGGCCTACACAAATTCACACCTGCAAACTTGCTAGCAAATAAAAAAAATCTGAATATAAGGTAGTAGCAGTAGATACTACAGACCCAGCCATAATCTGGTAAGGTCTTTTGCTTTGAATAGTGCTATGTTTGGTGGCTGACACAGGCTATGTACTGAACTGCCCCAGGTTTTTTCTGTTTCAAGAGCAAGTCAGATTTTGAAGAAGCAGAATGACCCTTTTCCATTCCCTCTGGAAATTTCTGTCTTACACAGTGAACTCTTCTTCCTGTGTGAACAAAAAAAGGGACCTCAATGCTATTTCCGCATCCACTTGATGTGCAAGGTTGTAAGAAATTTGCCTGGTGCTTTAGCATAAAGATACTACTTTGAATTTGGGCATAACTGCAAACACATTAACTGGAACAAAATACTAGACAAGACAGCAACTGTGATTTGTTTGAATACTGTTACCTTATTTGATAAAGCACAAGCAGTACAATTTAAGTATCCAAATGCTTCAGGCAATCTGCATTGCTTCTTTTGTTGCATCCTGGATCTAACTATAATATAAGTAAATCCCTTTGCAATAAAAAGTGTAACCGATCATAATATAAAATGCAAAATGTGTTTGGAAGAAAATTTCCTTGAAGAGTCCAACTGTTACCATTGGGGAAACTGGAGACTTTATCACCACTCTGAAATGAGTTGCCTTCCCTCCCGTGTGTAGCAAGCCCTGTACGCTCACAGTGCGTTAACCGAATGCTAGCTAAGGCAGTCCTTTGTTTCCAGTGAAGAGGCCTTTAGTAGTAAAACAGTTGCTATGGCATTTAAAGATACGTCATTTTTCAGATGTCTTTTAGTATCTTTATTCTGGATTTAGAATTAGAATAAATATGCCTTTGGGATGGCCGGGGTTGTGGTGGTGTCTGCCCTAGATCACCACAGGGTGTATTGTCAATGTGTTCAGTCTACAGGTGGCCCTGCTTTCCTCCCTTGTCTCAGGTTTCCTGCTCTGCTTTCAGTTACGTTTGAAGCAGAGAGAAGCAATACAGCTGACCAGAGAATGTGAGAAAGATGAAGTCATGGGTCTCAAATCCCCACCCTGATTATTCATAAATCATACTAAAAATCGGGGGGGGGGGGGGGGGGGGGGGGGGAGAATAGTATTTAAGGGCTGTACTGAAAAGTTAGTTTTCCTTCTTTGCAATAACTAAATTGATCTGAACCCCACACTTCAGCTAGGAAGAGCAATGAGAAATTTCTGTGTTATAGTTAGCAATAGCCTGAGCAGCTATGAAGGATGCAGAGTGGCTTTTTGTGAGGAGGGGTATGACAGGTGGTCTAACAATATTTTTATATTGCTTTTTCATCTGCTGCCATTTACCTGGAACATGTCATTCCCTTTCCAAGCACTCCTGACAAATCCATATGTTTCACTACAGGCATTTAAGAAATTCCATCATTCAGTGAATGAGAAAACACTCTTTAAAATGCTGACCTGCCCTATGAAATGACATTATCACAGGAAAATTCTAAAAATGTTTCTCCATCTGATTTTCTCTCTTTATTTTTCTTTTTTTTTTCTTTTTTCCCTTGCAAGCCTGCTACTTGTTCTGCACTCCTTGGGTATATCTATTGGTCTATCTTGCAAGTCCTTCATGCAAGAAACACATTTCTTGTTATCCACTCTGTCTTTCAGTGTACTACTCTTGGAGACAGAGACCTGGTCTGGTGCAGAGGATTTGAGGGGAAGGGTCAGTATAGAGAAAGCCCCCACCTGAAACAGTACTTTCCTCCCTCACTGCTTCTCTCTGTGTCTTGACACCAGACCTGGACCTCTCTAGCTCCCATCCCTCAAGTTATCCTCAGAATTTCTTCCCCAAAGCACTGGAAAAAGGTGTAGTCTATCCTCTAGGAGATTCTGGGATTGTATGGTGGCCTCCTAGACCTGCTTGTAGGCCTGCAAGCTTCAGCCCTGGCCATCCATTCGAGGTGCTGCTGGAAGTAACACCACCTGCAAGTTACTCTCAGCCTCTCTTCCTCTTCTCCCCCAGCACAGCAATTGAACCACTTGTTCTTTGCAGGGTGAGATGAGAGCCTTGGCATCTCTTCCCCACACCAGTCACCAGCTTTGCCCCTTCCCAAAGGTGAGACGCTGAGGCAGTTGGGGTGATCAGTCCTCCTGCTTGCCAGTTCCTTCTTGACAGTGGCTGAATGTCTCCTTTTGGCCAAATCTAAAGGGGTGAAGGAGGAAGAGAGAGGAAGAGGAGGAGGAGAGCCAGTTCCTAGCCAAGCATAGGAACAGCAGGGAAGAACGACTGCTGAGCATGAAGCAAGCTAATGCCTGAAGTCTGTAGGGCGAAATCATGCATGCAATAAAGTTTCAGTTCTTATCCCTGTGTGGTTGCAAGACTAACCACTGTGTCTTGGCTCCAGCCACCCAAGATGGGGTTAGTACTTGTAAAACTTAATGCCCTCCAGAGGTTAAGATGGCTGAGTTCAGGAGATGTTGGGCTCTAGTGTTTTTACTCTTCCCCATTCAAAAACAAAAGAGTGAAAACAGCAACAAAAATCAAACAAGAAACTGTTCTTTGAGCTGTGAAGCTAATGAATTCTGTGTCCCATACTCTAATGGCTCCCCTTTCCACAACAACCTTAGTACTGGCCACCTCCTCCTGTGGTATGTCCAGGAGCCCCAACTACTGACTGTGATGTGGAAGGTCACTGGGCACATAGCAGCTCAAGAACAATAATTACCTTTTTTGTTCTTACAGCTTTCCTTCAGTGAGGAAGTTCTTGCAGATCTTCTCTCCCTCCCCCCAGCCAATTTCACATTACTTATACAGCCTTAATATCTTTAAGACTGTTGTCTCGTTAAAATCAGCGCATGGATTCAAAAGGGTGAAGACTACTTGATAGTGTGATCATGTAGGCTTTGGTTTCTTTAGGATACCAGGTTATGGATTACAGATGACATTAGGCTGCAGGATTGCTTTTCTGACCCATGGTACTGAATGCTCTGGTGATTTGTATTTAGGAGTCTAATGAACTTTGGTGAAGTTTTCCTTTAAGTTCTGCTTCCCTGGTCTTCTGTGCAAAAGAAGGGTGGCTGATGCACACAGCTGGGGTCTGGGTGCTGGAGGGGTGGGCTTTTCCCTGGTGGAGACAGGTAATGGGTTGGAGTTCCAGTTTGGACTTGTGTCTTGCTCTGTCATTATTTATATTTCTGACTGTCTGCAACCAGGAAGCAGAGGAAATCCCACATGAGTGTCTTAGAGGCTTTCCAGACAACTTTTGCATACCCTATAAGACCAAATAGTTTAGACTAGGATTTTCTTGCTGTTGTTTAAAATTAATCCATGGTGTTTGCCGCTAATTTAAACAGAACTTCAGCTTTGCATCGTTAGTGTCTTTCATCATTGCTAGTAATAATCAGCTAATTATATTATGTTAATGCCATGATTTCTCAAGGCAGATTTAAACATTGCTGGTCAACATGAAGCTGCTCTCTATCTCTTGTTATATTGTGTTTTTCACATCTTTGCTCTCATATTTCTCATAGATCAAAATGAAAGCTTGTGATACCTGAGAAATAGCCACAGGAGATCATCATACACTCACAAAGATTATTTTTTACTGTCACATTTGTCTCCCTGGTGTGTGTATAATCCAAAAGTGATACAGAAACCTGAATGACACCACTGAAGTTGGCGTTGACAGAATATGCTTTGGATTAAGATTACATAAATGTGTTCGAATCCATCTTGAAAAGACCTGTAGTCAACAGAGTTCCCTCAGAGCAAAACTGGCTTCAGAGGAGAGCTAGTGCCACTTTCCCCAAAACATAAATTAGGTAAGTGGGATTAGGGTTCCCAGCTACAGGAATAACATTTGCAGTCTAAACACAACAATAAATTTATCATCAACAACAATGGCAGAAACTTCATGAAGTACAGTTTTCTCCCCCGTTTTTCTGCGATTGCTGGATGAACCTCTTGAATTTCCAGACCAAGCAGTCACACTTGATTTTTAGCATTATCTTTAGAGTTGGCCCTGTGGGAAATCAACTTTTCTGTTTATAAAACCACAAGCAGGGGGTTAGTTTGCCAGCTAGAGCTAATGGCACAACTGCTGAGCTCAACCACTCCTTCAAAGGAGTCCGTTCTCAAAAAGCCAGTTTCACCCATCTCTGAAAGTGTGGGTGTGGTGGCGTTAGATTTGAGCTGACCCATCCTGAAGAGAAGGCCTGTTTTCGACTTGGTTCAAAACCCTCGCTCGTTGCTGGTCGTTTCTTTCTCTGAAGTTCAATACCAGCAGGCTGGTCACTGCTTTTCTAGCTCTGCTTTCTGGCTACAAGTGGTATAAACAGAAGTACAGAAGTGATACTAGAAATGTTACTTACCAACTACTGCTAGACTAGAACTAAAAGCAATGAAAACACCAAGAGAGAGGCAAAACATAGATCTAAAATATAATGCTTCTATTGCTGGCTGACCCACTGCATATTCTTCAGAAAATAAGTTAATTTCTCTCTGTTTCTGCCTCTTTGTATTTAAATAATAATGGCATTTGTTTATTCCCCCTAGCAAAGTTGTAGAGACCTGTAGCTGAATGTAAAGGAGTTTTAGTTACTGCTATTCTGGTAAAAGGCAATGGAAATAGACTATCTTCTACAAATCTACCAATCTTCTCGCTTCTTTACATTTTAATATGGACTGAATAATGTTTAAATTGTATAAGTAAAGAAGCTGAGTATTAGGTTTTCTTCTCATATCCACAGATAACACTTAAAAAATAACCTAACAACTTCAAATGTCTTATGGATGAACTTGCAAGAAAAGAAAAACAGGGATCATGGGACAAGAAAAATGATAGAATTTAATTCAGTACTCTCTCACCTCTTATTTCAGTAGCTGCCGTGCCATTTGACCATGCTGTCCACTTATTCCTGTGTTTGCCAATTTCCTGGACTTTGCATATATAATGTCCTTGATCTGTTTGCTGGAGGCTTAGAATAAGAAATTTGTACAGAGTTCCATGTTTCTCTTTAAGAAGATGAAGTCTTTGCTTGTGGAAATGATGAGTATAATTTCCATAATATTGGACAGACCCAAACTTTGTCATTTTGATCATCAGATACTCCTGGGTAGGTGATGCAGAGAAGACCCACCGCACAGCCAGCAAATTGTCTGTCTTTCTCTTTTGAGAAATGTGGCAGTAAAGGGTAGCATTATCTCCCTCGGAGTATCGCACAGTTGGTCCTGGAGAGACTGTCACATTTAAAGCCTCACAAACATCTGCAATGGAAAGAAGAGATGGTGAGAATCCTCCATACTGGCACAACAGCACCATAATCTGTCCCAGCGTGCAAGTCCACAGCAGGTAAACTGATGGCATCTGTTCAGTGTGCAGCAATTTAATGAGCTTTTAGAACCTGACATCTTCTGTCTCTCTGTGAATGTTAAATATGGTATGAGGCCCTCCTTCAGTGACTCTGCTCTAGTATTCTTGCTGTCGATAATAATAAGGCAGGGCTGAAGTGGACACCTTGCTGCTACCATAGGCCCAACATCACATAATCTTTCGTCAGTGCGAACAATCATTAATCTAAAACTAGCTTGGAGCAACAGCCAAGAATGTCTTTTGGAAAGCTGTTCCACAACCAGCTCTTCTGACGACTTGCATCCTTCTTAGGATATCCAGGCTAAATTGTTTCAATAGCCAGTTTATGCCTATTTGTTCCTGTGCCAGCTTGAAGTTTAAATAGTGTTTTCTTCCCTAGCGCTTGCTTCCTGACTCCATGTAGAAAGCAATTATCTGGTCTCTCAGCCTTTGCTTTGTTGAGCTAAAGAAGCCAAGCTCTGTTAGTCTCCTCTAGTAAAGTAGTGTCTCCACTTCCCTATTAAGCTTAGTAGCCCTTCTCTGCATTGCTTCCAGTTTAAATTTTTATTTTGATTGTAGTTATTTTATTTTTTTTTTAATGTGGGTGACTGGAATTATAGGGAGTGTCTGGAAAGAAGCTCTCCAATGTCCTGTGAAATAGTCACGGTACTTCCCAGAGTTGACTGAGATATACCTTGCCTCGTATATCCCAGAATTATGTTGTCCTTCTTCATGATATTTTCACATGTGATTATATGTCAGTTCATAATTAAATAATATACTTCAGCATTTTCCTTTCTTTGTCATTTGTGGTTCAGTTCCTAGTGTACCAAAGAAACTCTTACTAATCCCCAAGTGCATGACTTTGCTTCACTAAGTTCTGCTCCACTTTTGTTACTTGGTCCTGAGTTTTTCCTACGTGCTATCCCAATCTTATGCTAACTTGATAAGGTCATATAATTTCAATGTGCATGCTTCTGTCTACTTCTTTTAGGTATAATTTGTGCAAACCTTACATGATACTGTTCCCTAGATGATCACTGAAAGACTACTAACCTCTCTATATGCCTGTAACCAGCTCCTCACTTTACAGTTCCCCATGGCCTGTGTTTTAAGTAATATTCTCCTTGTCATAATCAAATGGTTATCTCAAGTCTGGGTTACATCTGTCAGATTAGTCCTTCTGAATACAAATTCAATTTAATCTGACATCATTTGCATGATAAAATATGACATGAGATTATACTGGGACAGATGATTATTCCGTTCACTTCTGACTCTTTTTTTTTTCCTGTTCTTCAGCATGAACCTACCTTAGACCAGTTGTTTGTCTCTCTGCTTTATTTCTAACTATGGCCGTTATAGGTGAAGGTTGAAAGAAGTCCATAGTTGCTCATTAGAGGAAGATTTTTCTTTCCTGACCTAACTGATTTATGCTGGACTGATTTTCTGAGGCAGGGGAATCAACACTCATTTTATTTCCTTCCTAATGTATATAAAGAAAGAATGTTTGTATTAGTCATATCAGAAACTGATCTATTTTTGACCAATGGTATATTGTGGCAATGTGTTCCCTAAATGACTTGTAATGTGTAATCTACTGGTCTGATGGCATCCGCTAGAGAGAGAACCATATTTCAACAGTGAGCAAGCACTCCCCGAAATGCACTCTGCAAAGCATGAAATGTCCTCTAAAATGTGAGTGTTAAGCTTCCTGTTATGTGACTATACTGTACTCAGATGCTAATGAGAATTGCAACTCTGGGAGAATGATTTTTTCATTTCTGGACACTTTTCTAGCACATCAGCTAGGAACATTCTAACAAAGGGGATGAGCGTTTTGGCAGAGACTCGTCTGACATCAGCTCCTGAAACACAAACATATATTTATCTTCAAAATAAGCAAGTAAAGTATTTCCATTCTATTTCTGAAGGAGTATTAGAGGCAGAGACACTGGGTTTATGGCCCCAGTGAAGCTGTAAAATCGAGTGGTGAATTGTATCACCTTACTTAAAGTAAATCCACCAAATTAAAGACGTTATATTGCAGCTATTTGAGAAGAACCCTCTGAAAATTAATAGTATAATAATTATTTTGGGTCATTTCAATAAAAAGGTCTACTGAATGGTGTATTTTTTCAAGTAGCCATTATATTTTCTTTATGAAGGAGAAAATAAGTTGTATAAAGAAAGTGTTTTGTTTTTTTTTTTAATTTCTTTAAGAAACTACAGCTAAGCATGGCCTAGATTATTGATATAATCTGTGCATGACGTTTGTGTGTGCAATTCATGTAAGGGCCAAAGCAAGAGATTACTTTGGATTGTAGAAAGCACACAAATAGAACAGGAAGTTGAAATTTAAAATTAAAGCTGAATACCACCAAAAGCTTTCCAGGCCTGAAACTTCAGTTATTACTTGCTGGAGTTACCTGACCGTAGTGCTTTACAGGCAGGTGTGAAGGTGGCGGCTTCTGCCATCAAAATAAGATTAAACTTTGAAGGTGGTGCTGCTCAGTAAATAAGGAAAAAGTTTAAGGATTTCAACACTTTGGGGGTTCTCATAATTACTTAGGCTATAAATGTTTAATAATTTATAAAAATGTGGTTTGGGTAAATGAAAAACAAACTTTTTCTACTGAAATTATGAACACGTCGTGAACGCTGTAAAGAAAAACAATTATGTCATTTTCCTGACATGTGAACTTCTTGTTTGAAAAAGCTGGCTAGGATTAATTGTGGAATAGAGTCCCAAAATAAAAGGCAAAAGAATCATTGCTTAATTCGAAACTAGGCAGAACACAGTGCCAAAAAGTACCCAAGAGAAAATACAGAAGAACTCAGATATGGTGATGATGGAAGCCTCTGCAAGAAGATAAAGAAGCATTGTACATGGAGTCTCTGATCCCTTTCTAGCTGTTTACACTCATACAAACATTGGTATTTTATAACTAAGGCTTCTATTTTTCCTCTGGGGACATGCCTTTTTATAAGGGAATATCAAATTTTGTATCCTTCATGTTGTCTGATCAGTGGGAAACCATCTCCTTATCCTTCTCCTGTGGCTCCTATTGGTGCAGCTGTACAAATGCAACAATGGGGAGAGTTTTGGAAAGTTCCTGATGCTTTTACCATGATCTCATCTCATCTTATATTGAACAGGGTGAGGTGATGCTTTATATAAAACAGAAAAGCAGTGTCCATCTGACGCTATCCTCCCACTGCCATTGGAGCAGGAACAGGGGTGGATTTTGGAGGAAAGAGGTCATTTACCTCTTCTGTGGAAAGGAAAACCCTCGTTCTGGGCTCCCAGACACTAGTGGAAATGTTCCTCCGGTCTTTAGCAGACACTGGATCAGCCCCAACATGAGGTTTACCCTGGTAATGGGCTCCTTGCCAAAACAGGAGACTCCTCCACAACTTGAGAGCAGGCTTGTGTGCCAACAGAGCACTGAATTTCTAGACTTCAGATTGCTGCTTCAAGTGAGGAATCTCTGTTTTTCTTCTCCTGCCTTCCCAGTATAGCATGATGTAGATGCTCAGGTGGAGCTCACCACAAGAGTTTGTCTTGCTTCTGCTTGCAAAGGGAAATTATTTATAGAAAAGGGGAGGAGAGTGAGTCAAAGACTTGAGGATTCCTTTGCAGTGTGCTTGATCATCAAACATGTCTCTCCTATTTGCAACCAGCTCACTTAATTGCTCTCATCCTGATGTTTTAGCTGTTTGTTTCTTTGGTACCTTCCACCTGCATGTCTCACTAGCCTGTTGGGAGTCAGGGAAGGTTACTGCTGACTACATTCTGTTTTGAAAAATCCTATTTTGAAAATAGTCCACTTCTGCTTACACCAGGTCAATTCCAAGTATTAGCTAGGTTTGGACTTTGTTGCCTGCCATATTACATAGCAAAACACATTCACTGTCGGGATTAACAAATCATACTTTTAGCAGCCAGAAACCTGTCTATACCAGGGCTGTCCCCTCTGTCTGTGCTGGAACAGTAGCAGAGGACCCACAGTCACTGCTGGGTCCTTACATTTGGTGACCACTTTCAGCGTAGCTGTGTTTTTGTGGAAGAACCCCAGCTACTTTGGTGAAGATACTCACGAGTAGCGTTGCTCCTGTGCGCTACTGCTCACAATCCAGGTTTAGCATTATATATAGGGCCCTCTTCCTTCCTCTATGGAGACTGACAGGCAGAATCAATAACTCACCCTAAAGAGCTGAGAGGACTTTTTTCCTTAGCCCCTGCTGATAGCTAAGGGACTAGAGAGGCATACCGTCAGGGTAGTTACCCTCTGATCTCGGATTTGCATGACCAGAAGCATATGGGATAGTTTTTATCCCTGTTGTAGTTTGTTCTGTGAAACAATGTCATTGTCAAAGCCTGCTTTATTTTGACTTCTCTACAATTAAAAAGTAAGAAGAGCAGATGAGCTGACAAGAAGCAAAGCTCTTCATTTAAATGAAAATAATTAGGAACTGGCTAGCAAGATCACCAAAAGCAACCAGCTGTTTTCAGTTGAACGGATCTGTCTGCAAGTTTCACAAGTCAGAGGCTTCTTCTCTGAGAAAGCTTCTGCAGTGACTAAAGATGGACTTGAACCAAACCTCTCTGCCTCCACCATCTCCTGCCCTTTTGAGGGAAGATCCAAATTCAGCTCTTTTATTAACCTTGAATGAGCAGGGCTTTCCCACCCCCCAACCCTCACTGCACCTTGAAGTTCAGATCCAGGCTCTGTGTGCATTTTGCAGCTTTAGGACACAACGCTGGCCAACGGACCTTTGATTTTGGAGGCAGAAAGGTCTTGAGGGGGGAAGGTTTTTTACAAGTAACCTACGGGTTCCATTTCCACTGGATGCATAGAGGCATCTGTGGAAAAAGCAATGCCAAATCTCCCTTTGCCTCAACTTGGTGTGTAATTCCTCGGTGCAGCTAAACATTGTCCCGCCTGGCACAGAAGGTGGCAGAGGACACGTTCCATAAACTTCTGCGTGGGGAGGTGGTTTTTTGGGGGTTGGTTTGTTTGTTTGTTTGTTTTGTCAAAACACAGTTGCGGGTCAGGTCGCTGTGCAGAAGCGCTGCTGCCGGGAGCCCGGAAAGGCAGCGGCAGAGCGGGGTGAGGGACCCCCGGGGCGGCGGGGGAGGACCCGGCCGGCTGCGGGGGCGCGGGGCGGCGGGGGCGCCCGCTCCCGGCGGTGCCCGCTCCCGGCGGTGCCCGGGCGGCGGCCCCCCAACCCCTCGCTAAGCCCCCTCTGCTGCTGCCCGAGCCCCGGGCGCTGCCGCGGCTGGGGGCCACTGCCCCAGCCCCTATCGCGGTGCCCACGGTGCGGGGGGGACCCGGACCCTGCTCCGCGGCGCCAAGGGGCGGGCGGCAGCCCGAGGCGGAGCCCGGGGTCCCGTAGGCTGCCTAAGGGGCTGCCCCGTCCCGGCCGGGAACGGGCTGCCGGGGCTGGGCGCCGGCCGCTGCGCGCCCGCGGTGCCGCTTACCTGGGGCCGGGGCCGTGGCCAGCAGGGCGGCCAGCGCCGTGGCCAGGAGGCGCATGGCCCGCGGGGCGCCGGGTCCCGTCCCTTCCCTCTCTGCCGAGCTGCCTCCCTCCTCTCCTCCCCAGCCTCTCGCCTCCTCCCTGCCCGGTCCTCCCTTCTCCCCTTGCCTTTCATCTCCTCCCCTTTCTCCTCCTTTTTTTCCGCTTTCTTCCTTCCCTCCCTACTTCTCTGCTCTTCCCACCGTCCTGCCCCCTATTCAACTCTCCTCCTCTTTTTCTCGCCTTCTTTCCCTTTCTTTTCTTCCCACCGAGCTCAGGTCTGTGGGGCGGCACTAGGGCTAGATAGGGCTGCTCCATCTGTAGTCTCTGTGATCCCCCCTGTGCACACACCCCGTGCCCAAAGGACACGGATCTGTGCAGATGGTAAGCGGAGAGCTCCCCTCTCTGAGCACAGAAAGCCTCTTTGCGAGCGGCTGAGACAGCCTGGCAGCTAGGGGTTGTGGGGCAGGGTGGTGGGACCGGGAAGGCTGTGTTATGCATCCTCTCTGCTTTCCTGGAGGTGTTTGAAATTTTGCAGGCCCTCATGCCCATTCCCCTCATCCCACTCCTTAACTGGAACAGGAGCACCATTTCCAGGCAGTTCCAGTTAACACCTGCCTCCCTCTCTGTGGGCCCTGCTGGTGGCAGCCTGGGGACAAGGAGGTCTGGCAGGCAGGAGTGGCCCCTCAGCAGGCATGGGGATGGATGCTGTAGGCTGTTTGGACGGCTGTGCTAGGATATTACACACGATGCTCTGGGGTTAGGAGGATTTTGCCCTCTGCTGTGACAGCACTGACATTCACCCTCTCTCTGAAAAAGTCCTAAATTAATTGCTATAGCAGCTTAAGGTGCATCACCCCAAGGTTACTGTGTTTGTTTTGCCAAATGGTACCAGAAAGGACAAGGGAGGGCACCTGGCAGTCTACTCCTGCCCTTCCCCTTTACTCCTTTTGAAAGTGTTTATCATTTGAAAGCCCACAAATCTCCAGAGACATGGGTTTAACCCTTCTACTAGCAGGTATGATGGGTTATGCCTGGTTTTAGTATTCACGTTGCATGAAGTGTGGATGATACAAACACTTCGGCATTCCTGCTTCTGTGGATAGGGCAATTAGTACTAATTTAGCTACTCCACCCCTCTCCTAGTAATCACTTAGGCAGGATAATACATGTCTGCTTTTAAGCATCACAGAAAATTTAGCGTGTGCTTCGTCTGATCCTTATGAGGCTGAACATTACCTTTAACACCGTACAATTCATGTCTGTACAGCAAACACCGCTCGCAAGAGAATGACAGGTCTGGATTATGCACAGAACAATCAGCAGACCTGAGGAAACAGAAGGCGTTGTTAAATTTGTACTGCCTGGGGAGCTAATTAATATTTGTAGATTTGAGTCTACTCCTTTAATGCGCGCCATATTTTAAATTTACCATCTGTGACCTTATATTACTGGCCATTGCCAAGGTGGACGGGCCACCTTTACTTAACCCGGAAAAGGAACATGTATACTTGTATATATGTTCGATAAATAGCAAAAGGAAATCATATCAAAGAGATAAGCTAATTCAAAAATAAACAGACAAATTCACAAAAAAAAGTACCAGCAATTATTTAATTTGATGGTCCTGGTGGAAGCTCCAGCTCAGGAAGTCCTTGCGCTGTTAATTGAGAAGGAAACCAGGAATGACTGATTTTGCATACTCTTTTCCAAAGCATTTGCTGCTTGCCATTGTTGGAGAAAAGATATTAGGCTGGATGGACATTTTAGACCTTCTCATATAATTCTGCTAGACTCAGTCATGCCTCACTCCATGTCTCTCATAAATTCCTTCAATCTACTATCTTTTAATGGTGTGTACAAAATAGTGATGTAAAGATATCGATAAGGACTGCCTAAGCTCTCACGTGAGTGCCTGGACCCTACAGAGCTTAAAGATGCACTATGAGAATCAGTATCAATATTTGTCATTGTTTATCAACCATTCCAGTTACTGATGGCACTAACAGTTCCTTTAATTGCATCAAGAACCCTAATGAGCTTTGGGGCAGAGCTAGATCAATCAATTGGTAAGAAGGCTTCATATGATGTATTTGCCTGTGACAGAAGATAGATAGAAGAAGAAGAGTCAGAGGTCCATCTGGGCTTCTCCAGTCTCACGTGCCTGCTAGTTTACTGAAAACATATTCTTTCTGTTTTGCAGCTTGTGATCTCTGTACCTTTGACAGTTTCCTGTGTGTTGTGGGTTCTCTCTTTTGTGTAGAATTATTTAGTTCATTTCTCCCCCACTGAAAGATCTTCATTAACACAAGAACATAAGAAGTGTTCCTTATGCTTAAAGATACATTTATTTTAAATTTCAGAATGTATTTTTAAAAGTGGTTTAGGCTGAAAGCCTTTTATACTTATTGCATAAATAAGCTCAGGTGATGCTGCGCTTTCAGGTTTTTTTATCAAGGGAGAGCTTTTCTTTGCACAGCTAGGAACAGGGCCCATAAGCTTCTATGCACGGGTCTCTCTCTTGCCACTAACATGTACTGCCAGCAGCATTTGTTAGGCAACCCAGTGCCTAACATACCTAAATAAATCTACATTTTGCCAATCTCTTGGGATATACTCAGGCTAGTGAGCTGTGGAGGAGCATAGACTGCTGACCTCCCATCTTCTCAGATTTGCGGCTGACTTGGATGATTTTATGCAAATGGGTTCCAACCTCTGGGCTGCAGCTGGGTGATCTGTAACCTTCCTTTGTGCATGGATTGGAAGGGTTTGCTAACAGAACTGGGGCAACCTGCATGAAAGGTTGCAACTATGTGGTTTACATTATTTCACTGTTAAAATCTTTCATCCCTTCAACCCATTTGTAGCAGCTGAGATGTTTCTGCTTTTGTAAAATGTTTATTCAAGCTTGTTGATGCCTCTTACCTGATACCATCAAAGTTCACCTGCGCATCAAAAATTCCAGAGGCCAAATGAACATGCAGTACAAGTCCCTTTTTCTCTTTCACCCACAGGCCAGCCACACGGCTCTGTAAACCAGTGCATCTCCCTTAGCTTCTCTGGAAGTGTGCTGACGCACGCGAGCGGAGCCTCTGACCCGCAGGATATGGCTTGCTCGGCTTTGGCAGCACCTACGTGGCCTCGTTTCCTGCCGGAACGGGTCTGCTCTGACACGGAGAGTGCCTACTCAGCACTCCGGTGCAGCTGACACAGCTCGGGCTGCCTTTTCGCTGCCTTTTCGTGCAGAGCTTGGAGCCCCTCACTCCCTGGGGGCAGTGTTATTGAAATCACCAGCCTCAGTCACTGTGGGTGAGACTTGCTATGCAAATCCCCTTTGCCTCCTTGCAAAGTCACATCTATCAGGAGAGGTAACCACAGCCTCTTGGCTTTTGCTGTCCCATCCTCCCTCCCTGGCTGCTATTCTTAACCTGCCTTCTTCTATTGAAAGGTCTTACCTTCTATTGAAAGATCTCCAAATCTGTCTCCAAAAACTCCTGCAGGATTCCTGTGAGCAGAATTGTGGCTTGCTCTGGTAGCAAAGGTGCAGCAGAGGGATACAGTAGCATCCACTGGAACTCACATAGGGCAGCTTTGCCTATGCTCTAGCACTGCGAGAAATGTCTCTGCAAGGCTGCAGCTCTCACTGTGTGTAGATGGACTGGGGTGAGCTGCTTGTCTGCTTTCTTACCTGATACATTGTTAAGGAGAGTTATGCTTGTTCTGAGTGACGTCTGTGAGTTTGCTATCCACCTGCAGCAATAAACTGTCTCTCTGAACTTCTCTTCTTTACCTGGACTGATCAGGGCAGCTACAGCTTATTGTCCTCCCACATCTCATCCAGGCAGCATGCAAAGATTCTACCTGCCTGCCAGAACCTTATCATGGAGACATGAGTTACAGCCAGGTCTTCTTCAGAATCCAGCAGCTGGTAGCTCCCCTGGCCCAACGAATCCTAATTATAAACGAATGTTAAGTGATTAGAAATGGAAGAAATCCAAACTGATTCAGTGTTGCCAAACATGGAGAGAGTTTGGATCTGTATCCAAACTTTCCCATGCCTTTAATGGGCCAAATTAACTTTGAACTGTAACAGTCCAGAGCTTCTGAACAACATGGCTTAGGATTAAAAACTCTACCCTGGTATTTTTCCATGGCTATTTCTGTGGGCTGGTGTGTGGGAAATACTGTTTTGTGGATCCAGCTCAATGTCAGTGGGACAGACACTACAGAAGAGCTTCCAAAATGTAAGCTTCATTCTTTTTAGGTCTCCTCATATTAAGCAATGTTTACACTGTGTTTGGGGCTTTAATGCTAGTTTACTTGTTGCCATTTATTTCTGACTGGTTGGCAAGTTGCTAGATAAGGTGATGATGTTACTCAAGTTTTTCTTTCCCCCAGTGTAAGATGTCTTTCCTCCATTCTTTTTTCCTTTTTCTTTCAGGGTTATGAATGATACTGATGTATCCGGGTAGGATCTAATCTTTTGTGTGGTGCAGCCATACTTTCCTGGATAGGCGGAATCCTTCATATTGATGCTATAACATGTATTTTTCCATTTTCTCTTTCTTCAAATGAGAGCACATATTTTTAGTTCAGGAAACTTGCTTTTGTTACTACTTTTATCATTATGTTTGGGACTGCATAAAAGTACAGGGGATTTATTATGTTTTTCTTAGCTCTTGCTTCAAGTTTGATCATTCCAATTTACAGGGCACTGCTAATCCCGAAAAAATGAGATTTGTGGATGTTTTGCAAGTGTTTAGAGCCTCCGTCATATGTACTTTCTGCATCCTTAGGTGTGTGCAAGAGTTGAAACCTGATTAAATCTTACTGTGCATTATCATGCACAAAGACAGAGTCTCAGCTTCACATGGTGGTACATAGCAGTATTATTTGAAGACCATTAAAAAGTCTATTGCAGTTCCAGTTCTGTTCTCCAAAGATATTAAAATGTTGCTTTCAGCTGTCCTTATTTCTGGCAGTAGGTGAGAAAATGTCATGCTAAGATGCATTTCAAAGCCCTTTCAGTGCATTAATATGTTTTGGCTATGCATTCTCATTAGGTGCCTGTCCCAGTTAAAATGTTACTGACAGTACTCTGCTCTGAGCTACCCACTGTGAACCTGCCAGTCCCACTCTGCCCAGCTCAGAGAGCATTGACTCCAGAACCACACAGTCAGTGAGCGTGGCCCTGACAATGCACCGTGCTATCCCGTTTTGGCTTGCCTGCCTCCCTTGCGGCCAGGTTCGGGGAAGCACCAGCCTCTCCTGAAGACTGCAGGAACATGATTTATCTGTGAAGTCTCCTGTCATATGGAATTTTGTCTGTGCTTCCCACACAACCTGTGCTGGCACCATATTTAACTTTGTGTCCATAATTTGTCTCTGGATCTTCAGTCTAAGAGGTGTCTCACTGCCTCTTTGTCAACAGGAGATATAAGAATGACTCTAGTAGGAAAGAGCAATAATCCATCTAGCTCAGTGCCCTCTTTCTGACTGTGGCTGATGATAGCAAATACCTAAAGAAGTGTAGTATGGGCAGGGCAAACACACAATACTGTGTTCCCAGGACACTTTTCCAGCTCCATATGGTTTGCAGCACTCACTGCCTCAGCAAGACATTGTGTCTCAGACCCTCACTGATCGGACACAATCACACTATGTGTTCCTTTGTCACTTTGTTCTGGGCTGAAGAGACAGAAGTTTGCCAGCATATCCCTCCTCCCTGGTCAGGGTGGCTCCATGGTTCCCATGGTACCGTATGTGGCCCTGAGAGGAATAAAGCCTGGTGGTTACAGAGGGAAAACTTTCTGAGGTGAAGCAGATCATGAAACAACCACTGAACCTGCATGAGGACACTCAAACAGCCACTGCTGTCAACTGACGCTACATGGCTCATGAAAAGTCACACTACAAAAGCAGTGAACTAACATCAGAAGGTATAATGTACTTGTCTAGCATTTGTCTGGTTAGGTTTGGATTTATTGTCTTAAGTTTTCAAACATTTCTTCAACAATTTTCCCAAATTAGCAAATTTAGCCTGGATGTGTCTTAAGAATAAAGGCTTCCACATAAATTCCTTAGGCCTACGTGCTTCTGCTCAGGCCAAAAATATCACAAGAAACGCACCCCTTGCCTGAACCTGGTATTTCTGATCCATCCTTACCCAGCCACACGGGTTGAGGACAAAGATGGAGGTAGTGTCCAAGCAGAGAAAAGAATGGTTGTGGAATGCGTGGTTTGGAGGAAGGTGAATTAAGGTGAAGAGGCAGCTGAGATATGAACCAAAACTGCTCCTAACTGATATTACTTGCTTTTTTCTTATGCATTATTTATTATTCTTACCTGCAGAACTATGATACATGTAGAACCTGCCTTTTCCAGGAAGTCTGGAAAATTGACTGTGAAGCTTATACTAGTTCTGTTATCTAGCAAATGGAACCAAATTACTATCTGCACTTTAGAAATTGCTAATGGCTGGAAAGCAACTACAAACTTGAAAAAAATGTGTGCCAGCTGGAGAGACCCTAAAGGAGAGCCCAGCAAGGAAGATCACAGCTCTAGAAAACATGGCCTGTGAGGAAACACTGAAAAGCTGGGATTGCTCAGTGAGGCCTGGGAAGCATAATAAATCTCCAGGTATTGTAAGGCTCTTGCAAAGAGAGGGAATAAACAACCATCCATGTCCACTGACAGTGGAATGAGAAACTGCAGATCTAGATTGCAGGAAAAGAGATTAGATATTAGAAAATGCTTTCTAACCGTAAGGTTAGGTAAGGGCTGGAATAGGGAGGTGAGGGGCCCTCATTATGAGAGGTTTTTAAATATAGATTAGACAAATATTTGTCAGAAATGGCCTAAGTATACCTGGTCAGCTTTTCAGAAGGATGTTAGACTAAATGAGATCTGAAGAGCTCTTCTAGCATTATTTTCTTTGATAGTGTTTTATGCTCTCTCCCGTAGTAGAAATTAGTATGTTGTCTCCCTTAGTAGAAATACTAAATCCTTGAACACACCACAGAAAAGACATTTAAGCTCTTCATAACCCAAGGAATAACAACATTTTGTCTCTGACCTACTTTGTCCTACTCAGACATAGATAACATCTTGCTCTCTTATCTCTATTTTCTACCACATCCCCCAAGACTTTCTTCTGTTTCTGCTTTTCTTAAATTTGGATAATAAATCCTGCATCTCTGTGTTTTGCATTTCTTTAAAACATTCCAGGCTGGAAACAAAGTACCCACGCACGTACCCACAGTACAGATTCTGTTGTCAGAAAAGCAGGGAATCCTTCCCTAACCTCAGGAATGTCCCTGGAAGACGTGCTTGCCTTTTGCTCTGTTGTCAGGAATGGTGTTGCTACACTTTGGCAGCTGCTAACTTTAAAACACATTCTTTAAACTTAAAAACAGAAGTAAAAACCTGCTGTTTCTTAAGGAATTCTCTCAGTAAAGATCTTTACCAGAGAAAGTTTAATCAGTAAACTCCAGTGAAATTTTGTACGCTATATAGGGTCGAATAGTGGTCGAACTTGGACCTCTGAGATTCAGGAGGAGTTATGGATGAGACAAGTGGTTACGTTTCCTGCTGAGCAGTGAAATAATGAACAAATATCCATTCAAATAATGAGCAGGTCCATGAACAGCTTAAAAAGTTACCTCACTTGTGTTTCTAAGATGATCTCTCTGAAGAATTTCCGGCATAGCTTTGAATAAACAAAATATTTGACTTTCATGTCCTTCAAATATTGAATATTTTAGGATATATTCTCTTTCATTTTGTAAATGAGGATGTATAATATCTGCCTTTAAGTGAAAAATAGGCTGATACTGTAGCAAGTTAAAGGCATCTCCTTTGCATAGCTCTCAGGTGCTGAATATTGCGTGTTCTTCATCTTCTTTCCTTTAAAGGTAAAAATAAGGAGCAAAATAAATGTTTTATCTGTTCTTTTTTAAAGTACAGAAGTTCAGGTGCCATTTGTTAAATGATTCTTTTCGGAGAATATGAGAGAAGCCACATCTTGCATACCGTACATACCGTATGCTTGGATGCATCCTTTAACCAAACATAGATATTTTTCTGAGCAGTGTTGTGGCCACGTGGATAAGAGGTAGGGTTGCCATATCACAAAACTAGCTTGTATTTCTTCTCTCTGAAAGTAACCTTGTATAAACTCTCAAATTTGCACTACTTATTAAAAAAAAAACACAACCTGATCTTTTTCTCCTGCATTCCTCTCCTTACATGAGAAGGCAATAGACAAAGTTCCTCATGTATCTTCTAAAGCAGGTAGAAGATGACTGCTTCAACAGCGGGCCTTAGAAAGGCACCAAATTATTTGCACTGTTTGATGGGAGAGGGAAGGTCCTGTCCCATTAAAATTAGTGATTTTGATGTGGTGAAGTAGCAGCCAGATCCCTTTTGGCTGTGTCCTGTCTGATTTGCTGGCTCCATGGCTACATGGAACAATAGTCTGTGCAGGGCAGCAGGGACGTGGGCAGAATTACAAGTGAGCATCCCTGAAATTCCTCTGTGCAAGTACAAAAAGGGTTTTTCCTCTGCACTTTCTAAATGACAGAAAACCTGTATGAATGATTCTCTATGATGTGGGCAAGACAGCTTTGAACTCAGGATTGTGCCCTGGAAACATGACAAATGATTTTTCCCACCTATGAAGGTATTAAAAGTTTATTGTGTTGATTTTAAGTCAGTTGTTGACAAAGGTCCTTGGTTTTTTTTTTCAAACGGATGACTAATATTTGCTTAGTTTGAAAAAAAAAAACCAAACCAACTCCTGGTGTATAGCCTATGCATAGAACATTTCTACTCTGCTAGTTAAAGTCTAACAAAAGTTATTAATAAGAGTGCAGGGTTATGACGGGGATTGGTGATGAAGAGTGCCAATAAGCAGGGGCTGAGTGCAATAGCAGAGGCGGTACAGCAATGTGAACATTAAAATGTGAAATTTCTAAAAGGTCAGATATGAAAAACTTTGGGGAAATTGCCAGCAAGGGTTACAACAGCAGTGGTGAGAGCAGCAGCAGGGCTGACACCAGTCAGTTTATACCAACGGGCCAATGATCCATGGCTTCATGTCTCTGCTGAATCTCAGTAGTTGCAGCAGGTTGCGGGCTTTTCCTGCCACTTTGGGATTTGTTGGACAGCAGTTGGGAAAGACAGGTGTCATTTACTGATTTGCCACTATGGTTATTTACTACATCCTTGAGAAGATGGTCTATGACTATGCTTCATCCACTTTTTATTTTTGGGATCTGGCAGGAGAAAATGGAAGGGGGGATGTCAGAGGGTGAAATCTGTAATACCAAGATCAGTGCATCACTTTTAGGTGAAGCACTTCAGGCTTTCCAAAATAATCCTCCCTTGATCAGAGGAAAGATCACTCCATAGGCATAGTCAATATCTCTCTGTTGCATTTTATGGTGTGTGGGATTATATTTAGACAAGCAATGCTGTTACTTAGAGCAGCAATTTTATCAAAATGTATGTTGTCCACAGCAGACATTGAGCAAAGGCCTTCCAGTTGGGAGTGTAATTGCTGAAGGGTGTAAACTGGGTGTCCCACACTTGGGGTTAGCTTCACCAGGCTGATGGAAGGGCTCAAAGGTTTGTGTGTGCCTTAGTGGCTATGCAGAGACACAAACAGAAAATGGGAGGACTCAGCTCCTTCTCTGGGACTCACAACAGACATCATGCTGATCTTTTAGGGAAGTCTGTATCTGAACTTAGGTAATGTCTAAAATTAAATAGGATAGATGGGTGAAAGCATCTAAATTCTGCCTGAATGGCACATGAGGTGTGTTAGTACCTTTTTTGAATGCCTGCTGGTGATTCTGCTCTTGAAATCTGATTTATTATTTTCTTTATACAGACTCCTCTCTGACTGTCAGTGCAAAGGCAGTCAACAATTTGACTGAAAAGAAAAGCTAGCCATACAGTAAATGACCACAGTGCTAAATGACCATCATACAAGCCCTGGCATGTGCAAGTAATTTTCAAAAAGGAGTGTATTTGGACATTGCTCTAAAGAAAAAAGATTGTAGGGAAAAAAGGGAAGCAGGATACTATCTTTTAAAAGTAATAGCACACAATGCAGGCTCCAAAATGTTCCATAATTGTTTGTGGTATAGCCTCAGCGTAGGGAAATATTATCATTAAAAAGAAGTAATTTGAGTGAAGATGGAGATCATAACATTCCACTTACCAGTTGTAAATGTCAAAACACAGGTTTCCAATAATACACAGAGACTTTCTCTGCTTCTTTTGATCTGTTCGCATGTAACAAATACACTTTCCTTCTCTGACACTGAACTTAGGGAAGTAAATAAAATCAAAACCATACTTAAAGCACTGACTCACAGAAAACATTATGTTTATATATATGTCTACGGCATGTGCTGTATTAGTCATTATAATTAAAATAATACACACATCTGTTTTACAATGAAATGTGAGTAATGTGCCACTAATTACTAACATCTGTAATTCTTTCTAGCTATGATATTTCCATTTTTAAATGCTGTACATTCTGTGGATTAATAAAATGTGCAAAAGCACACTTAAAATTTAAATTTAAAAATTATAATACTCCGAGCTGTACTTTGATTTTGCTTATGTCAGCACACGTTGTCAGGGACTGCCTGGCTTTCCATAAGTTGTCTGTTTTGCCCCCTACAGCAACCAGAACAGATGTTCAACAACTGGACTGGTACTTCTTCCCTGTGTTCCCAGAGAAACAGACCTAAGCTTGCCTCCTCTTTAGGACAAGGGGAGTTTTCCCGGGGGCCTGTGTCTTGGAGTAATTGTGTCCTTTCAACTCTGTTCAGCACTCTTTGAGAGCTTCCTTATTTCCTGAAAAATGTCTCTAAAGCTTTCTTTAGTTGTTTTGGTCACTCCTTCTCTGATGAGTGCTCTGTCTTCATCAGACTTATCATGTTAAAATCAGCAATAAGGTTTTCCTTCTTCACCAAGTCTTAGAAAATTATTTTGTTTCCAGTTTGTTAACTGTCCATGCATCTAGTTCTTACAGTTCTTTAATGGGCTTTGCCTTTGACCTATTTTATCCTCAGTGTAGTGCTAATACTGTTCCTGGCGTTACATTGACTTGCGCATCAGAGGCAAAATTAGTCAGCATCCCACAGCTTGCAGCCAAATCATGTTTTGTAGCCATGCTGTCCAGGCTTCCCCAGAAGTAGCAGTGTTGGTGTTACCATCATTGAACTTGGCAGGCCTTGCTTGCCATCTCCTCAAGAATTATGGCTCTCACATTGTTTTAAACACTGGTCATGGTTTTGGGTTGTGTGCCGAGTCACGTACTGATGTTATGGACTCTGAGCTCCACAGGCAGACCCTGTCTTGATTTCTTTACTTAAAATGTTTTTTATGTACTATCCTGGCCACAGTATCGGAGAAGCTTGCACTCTGTAAGCTTCAGTCGAGTCTGGGTGACTTCCTTTGCTTGGCAGATTCCAGATGTTTTGCCAGAGTTTATTTCTGGGTCTTTCTTGAACCCATCTCTGACTTCCATGTGCCTGTGTGTCTTAACGCCAGTGAAGAACTGTTCTCTTATCATGGACCTGGTTAGTCAGCTCCCATCCTCCCCAACTGCCTTTCTCCCCCACACCAGAAAAAAATGTTCGTCTTTCAAATCTTAGATCTGTTACAAACTCTTTTGCATTTTATACTTTCCATTCCCCCTGCATTAACAAATCTTGTTCCATTTTTGCATGGAATGCAGTCCTCCTTAAGTTTCTGCAATCCGTTTTCATTGTGAGCCTCTTGGCTGTCTTAATTGAAAACTATTAAAAACCTCAAGTGTTTGAAATCCAACTTTTATCAGAAATAAATTGACTTTCTGCCCAGTATCCTTCTGATAGCATTCATTGTTTGTGGCTGTAGAAATTGTGCAGGTCTTCTCTAAGGGTTTTTTTTCACTAGTAGGGAGTTTACCCACTCTATTATTCATTCCTGCAGAATAGTTTGATTCTCCCCCGATACCGTACTTTGTCTTGAGATAACACCAAGTCTGGGAGCCTGACAGACTGTAAATGTGATATCTGAACATGTCAGCATTGCTCTGCATGAACCTCCACCGAACTCAACATTTCCTTCTACGTGTCTCATACCAACATTTTTTAAAGGCACAGCTCCACACATACTGTGAACACTCCTTTTTCCCCAGGACATTTACCGTTCCACCCCTCTTTTCTATGCCCCACAATGGCATTGAGGAGGAGGAAAATTAAAAGACCTTAATGCACCCTGCAGCCCACAGCTGTGAATTCCTCCCAGCTGCTTGCAGAGTGTTAATGGACACTGTACAGACCAAAAAGGGACAGAGGGAATCTGTCCCAATAGTTCTTAAAGCTTCACCTCTGTTGCTAATGACACCTTTGAGAGCTAATGAAATAGTTTTCAGATATGGGTCTGGGCTCTGCTGATGCTCATGAGTGTGAGCATACAAGTAGTATTGCATATTCCAATGTGAAGTTTACTTGGGCAAAATTCCCACTGAGGTCAGCTGGGCTTTTTCCAGAGCAATCCTTGCCTAATAAATCCCTTAATGGTAATAATTATTGAGTTTGGGGTTGTAGTTAAACATAAGAATATTTTAAATTGAAAAATATGTGGGCTGTGCTCTCCTCCTGTCTGCGCTGCTCTTTCCTGCAGTAATTCCATCAAGTTACTCCCAGTCTTTGTTGGTATATAGCTGCGTCCAGAGTCATGCCTCCTATAATCACTTGAAATAATTCATGAAAAAGCCTCGGTTTTATACAATTTATTTCAAATATGAATTTATGGCTTTAAACTAGTGAACAGCATGGCATCTAATGAGTCCTGGAGTATCTTAACCATAAAATAAAATTAAGAAAAGTTGTTATTTTCCCTAAATGAGTGTGTGATGGCAGAGTGTTTACAACATCTGGCTTTTTGCCAGAGGTGTAAGTTCCCTTGTTGTGCTAGTGATGAGTGTTTTCAAGACAGGTAGAGAACCAGATCTCACTTCTTTGAGGCTTTTCTTGGTCAACTGAGCTGTAAATGGGTACCAATCATTCCAGCTGGGGAGTTGGAAAGGCAGCTGCCCATGACAAAAACCTTCCTATTCTCTTAAATGTGGTTTACCACATAGTTGGCATGTATAGGCTATGCCAGTCTGATAGGCTGAACTGGCTTGTCTTAAATTGTGGCCATTTTCCTACTACTTCTGGTGGAAGACATGTATTTCAAGTGTAAGCAGATACATCTTGTGAGCAGCAGAACTAATGAAGTCTGCTTCCCAACAGATTTGTGTTATGTGCTTGGTTGACTTATTAGCTAAATAAGGCTATGGATATTATTACGTGTCAGGTAATCTATAAACAGTGATCTAGAGAATGCCCCAGCCTTGGGAAAGGCTTCACATGAGGCTTGCTGTCTTCTTAGGCACTAGGATCCACACTGTAGAAAGGACTAATAAGGTCTTTTTCTAACTGCTTGTCTTCATGAAACGTACTGGAATGTAACTGTCTTGGAGGCTTCTGCCCTTCTGTCAAGTTCTGATAGAGACTGGCCAATTTATTCAAACATTGGTGGGGGGACGATGCCTTGGCCTGAGCTCCAAAATTCTCCAAAAGAAAAGATTCCCCAAATCCTAGCACTTTATGGTGAATCCATGCAGTCAAACATGTACTCTGAAAGGATCTGCCATGTCTATATGACCCTGCTATGGTAAAGTAATTAACATTGCTTTAACACTGGATCTCTCCCCTTATGCCTTTTAACATCCACACAACTCAATTGCTTTGATTTTCTCTTGATTTCCCCCAGCATGAAAGAGGCTGATTTTCACCCTCGCTATGAAGTTGCATTGAATTCTTTAATGCCATTGCATTAGTATCAATTGCCAGTGTCCAAAAGGACTGAAAGGCGTAATCCCTCTTTAGGTTTTCTTCCAGAATGAAGCAGAGAAGAAATTCCCAGCTGACAGGCCACAATGAGATACTGCTGTTAGATATTAGGATTTTCCCACGAAATTGCCGTATGGAAAACAGGAACTTTAGGAACTGTGAAGAGAGTTAAATCCATGTATACTATAAATTTTTGTAGTATGTAGAAATTCTGCAAATAAGTATATAAATATTTCTCTTTCTTAATGAATTCCTAGAGTTCTTACCCAAGTCAGAGAAAGTATCCTATTCTCCAGAGTCCTTAAGCATGTGCTTAACTCACGGAAGAAGGGATTTTAAGGAGAATTTCTGTAGAGCCCTGTGTACTTCCTATCAGCTGGTTCCATGTGGGAATCAAGCCATTTATGTATACAGTTCCTGACTCTGGGGCAATTAAAATCTCAGCCATAATGTTATATTAACACAGAATTCGGTGTGCCTAATGGCATATTAAATCTTCCTAAATTATAGCTAAATTACAAAAAGGACTAATTTACCAAAACCAGTTAATAAATGTTTAGAAAAGGAAGCTAATTGAATTATCCCTTGTTTGTCAGAGACAGATAATCTCCTTGTGAGAAATCTCATTTTTTCTGAAGCATGATTAATTGGCCTGACGAGTCAGAGATTATGACAAATTACGCAGCAGGAGATAATAAATAAGTCAGTAGGAAGGCTTGGGAGCAGAGGACTAGCAGCTGTTATTTGGTCTGAGGTTTGGTACCGCTTCCGGATTCACCCTGACCCTTGTGTGGTTTCCTTGCTCCTGCTGCAGACAAGCCATGCAGCAGTCACAGCCACCCTTTGCTCCTTTCCCCAACATGCTCTGAGCCTCAGCCCGATTCAGATTAATAGCATCACCTCCCCAAGAAGGATGCCTGAACAACCACATGCTTCTAGCCCAGTGACTGGTTTCTACTTACTGAATATTCGAAGACATGAGATGAATTTTTCATTTTTCCTTAGTCATGGTGGGAAGGGATTTATGGCTCACACAGAAGGTCCAGTCACAGCTTCATCTTGTTGCCATTAAACTCAATGGAGAAATTAAAATCAGTTGTAGCTGTGCTTGACTCTGAATGCAAAGTGTGTCTAAGCTATTCAAGGTGGTGTATGTAAGGGACTACAGTGCACAAGTCTACACTCCTTTAGAAGAAGACTTCAGCATATGCACTGAGACTGCTCACTTTTAGTGCGTGTTGCCAGGCCATAGTGCTGTCACAGCTCAAGCTCCAAGCTCCACCAGTGAGAGAGAAGAGCCAAGGGTGGGATGTGTGCTGGTGCACCAAGCTGCAGGCTGCTTCATCTGGGCACAGACCGGGGATGAGGCTGGTGCTGCAGTGCCAAGTAAGATCTTTTACTCTTTTTTGCAGATACTCTCATGTGTGTCTGATCTGAGTGTCAGTCTAATTCATGAAAAGCACAGGCAACGGTGTTGAAATTTGATCTTAATGTTTGAACTCTGTGTACAATGTTGCCTGCTTTCATCACCTTGTTTGAAAAGTCTGGCAGGTGGTACAACTGAATGAAAAGTTTATTAGTTTTGTCAATGTTATATCATGTGGGCTTGAGAATAATTTTCCATTTGCACCCTCTTGTATGTGTAGACCATGCTATTTAACAGGAACTAGATTTAAGTTATTGTCTCTAACATTATTTGGAAAATGTTATTAATTAGATCTAAATTATTTTTTAATGTGCTGCATTGGAATCTGGATGATAGCACTCAGGGAAACTGACTGTGGGAATCATCTCTGTGCAGGGGATGCAGCACTAAGGCAGTGATCTTGTTGGATAAGTGTAAGAGAGGTCTCAATATAGTGGGGGGAAAGGGAATGGAGATGGGCAAATTCATAACTATTGGCACTGCCTAGTGGTTGGATATACATGATATTTACATTTAAATGCCAATGCATACTTTTCATTACTGTACACCTCTAACTCCCCTCTGCCAGTCTCTAGTGGAAATCATTTGCACATGGGTTCCCAGCAATGTGCAGTGGGCTTTTCCTGCACTACATCTTGGATTAATTTTGAGAGGAGATGCAGGGCTAGGCTTCTGCCCTCTGTAAGCCAGGGACTTCTTGGACTTGGTGTGTGTCACAGGGAAAGAACTGCCTCTCTGGTAGCAAGCAGGTATGGGCCTGTTGTTTACTGAGCTTGTGTTCATAACCCTGAGAATTAAAAAATCTGTAATCACGCTCAAAATAATCCTGCCAATTTAGAGGGTTTTGGTTTTTTTAATTACTACTATTGATCTCCCAGTTTCTGATCCTTTATGATGTAGCAGAGATCAGAGCTTCTAACTGTTCTCTACAGCCTCAAGAGCAAAGTATATTTTAAATTAAAGTGGGGGTTGCCACAGCTACATGATTTGAAGACCTGGTCTCTCAAGTAGAGTATCAGGTAGGGCAAAACTTTAAGTTAAATAATGACTGTTGGCAGCACTCTGCTTTTTCTGCTGTTCTTGACTTTGCTAAAGCAGTGATTTGAGGTGATTGTAAGTTCACATACCCTTCCTTTTCCTGCACAATCACTTTTTCCCCCTTCCCAACATCAGTTAGTTCTCTCTTATATTTAGTTCTCCTGTATATCATCAGTTTGCTTATCTGAAAAAGGCATCCCCAGCCAAGTCCCTGTGAACCTGCCACTGTCCCCAGTCCTATACCAAATGCATCCAGTCAGCTCCTCGCACCAGGACCCCCTGAGGTACCTCAGAGCCTCTCCAGCTCTACTTTGGGCACTGCATCCCTTTGGCAGGAAGGAGCAGAAGCGTCCAGCAGGGACAGGCCCAAAGGAAATAGCTGGGTACCTGTAGCCTTTGAGACCTGAGGTCAGGAGCCCTCCCTCAAGACAAAAAGATGCCAGTGGCATCCCAAAGAGGAACCTGGGTTGGAACAGCAAGGTCCCAGAGCTGTCAGAGATACCCGGTGTGTGAGGGGCAGATTCACAAACCAGCCTGCCCAGCCTTCACAGTTGCTTTGCCAGCCGCTGTTAGAACTGCTCATCCTGCAAATATGCAGCAGCCTTTTCTTCTAAGTATCTGTTTTGTATTTTGTATGCATTTCAAGGGGGCAACTCCTTTGAAGGGGTCCCTGCAGGTACACTAACCACAGGTTTCCATTGCTTCCCTGGTGTCACTCTAATGAGTTTAAATATCAAGAAGCTTGAAACATACAGGGGTTGTTCCCAAAGGGGATGAATAGTCAGTGTTTTATATTCATTGGAGCATTTCAGCCAGTTTTAATCACAACAGAATATGTTTGCATCTGGTCCCAGCCCTGTGAGTCCTCCCTCAGTACTGTGGAATAATTGAAGAATATGATTAAAGGTAATTATTTTAATTGCCCATTGACTCAGAAAGATTTCTGATAGCGCTGAGTAGAATCTGATCTGTAAAGGAAAGGCCTTGTGGATTGTCTGCATTAGGACAGATCGCCATCAGCAGTGGTGTGAGGGATGCAAATGAAACATTGCTAGCCTCCTGCGAGCTCTGTGTGGATTACAGCAGGGGAACACATTTTTTAACTGAATGCAGAAGACAGAATGTGTGCACTGTGCCAGTCTGCCTGTGAAGCATTTGGGCCTGTTATTAGTCCACACAGCATTCAACCCCGGTGTAATGTCACTGACTTTGCTGAGGCTCCTGTTTGATGCAGTTGTGAGTGAAAGCACAGGGTTCTTCTAGGGCTTAAAGCCTGAAATATGAGAATCAAGACCATATATATTCAGTAAGGTGAAATACTTAACACTTAGCCATTCCAAAACCAGCATTTTTATTGGAGGCAGCAGTAAAGAAGAATGATGGTCTAATAATTAGGTCACCCACGTTGAACTTGGAAAGCATTGTCTGTATTCTCTGCTCTGCTGATCCTGTATTGGCCTTTGGTGCAGCACTTGGGCTGCTCCATGTCTCGTTTCCCCTCTCTGTAAAGAGTGGATGTGCCTTCTTAGGAGTACGTGAATTTCTTTCATGCTGTGTTAGTAGTGACCATGCAAATTCACTGATGTAGTGACAGGGAGGGCAAAGGCCTTTATGATTTTTTAATGTATAAATACATAGTATCTATGGAATCAACCACTTCTGACTATGGAAGGAAAGTACATCAGAAGATATTAAATTCAACAGGATCACTTTTGGCTTAGTGATGCCAAGCAGAAGTTTACCGTAGGGTGGTAGGTTCTTCTAGGAGAGCATTCGCACATGCTTGCAATGCTCTTAGACTTCATCTAGATGTTTGCTATTAGCCCCTGTGGCAACGAGACTAATGGAGAAAATGGACTTCAGTCAGACCTAGGCTGGCTATTCTAATATTCCCTGTGTGTAATGAGTGCAATTTTCAGAAGCCTGAAGCCTCTATAGGTCCTATTTGTAGAGTATAAACAAACATCCTTTCTTTATCAGGTTTGCTAGCTAGGTACTTTGCTTTTGTTTTCCCATATTTGGTTGGTGAGTCAAAGCATTTTTAATACTCTTAGTCTTTTGTATTTGATTAAGTGCAGTTATAAGAAACAGAAAAAATACTCTTGACTAAGATGATCCGATTTTTCACTTACAGGCATGAGAGAGGCCAAGAAAGATTCAGGTTGCAACTGTTTTGACTATTATGACATTTGCCATCCTTTCTGTTTGGGAGGAGCTGAATCAGACTCTTCTCTTCCTCACACCGCTCAGAGCATATTTATATCAGTGAGGTCTGATTTACAGGACTCCTCCCACAGGCACTTCTTTTCTACCCATGCAGTTGTACTGAGTCCAGTGAATTTTTGCCTGATTTATTACCATGTAAGCGAGTGCTGCACCAAGCTGTGTGACTCCTGCAGTTAGTCTCGATTTGCACTGACACAGCTGATAGCAGGATTTGACCTGAATGATCCCACTGTTGCTGTGGAACATGCATTGTAACTAAAGTCAGTGCTGCATTGTTATCTCTTTAGAAATGCATGCTGTGTATGCACCTCTTACTTCTTGTGTCTATAACTGTCTCCTCTTCTGAATAACTCTATTCACAAGCATCATTGTGTTGCTGTGCATCTGCCATGAGGAGACCGCAAGTCCAGCATGACATAACTGGGGCTTGTGTCCAAACCCTGACTCTGAAGTCCTTCCAACAGTTATCCATTCAGGGGAACACCAGGGAGATCAGGGAGAGCTCGGGGTGCTCAGCATGAGCAGGCGTAACCTGTGCTGGACAGGCAAATAGGCGAGCGCAGATGTCTATTGTGCTGGTTGTGGACTGCCTGGGCTACATCCTTGATCAAGAATTAGTGGAGCTAACAGTGTCTTTTGTCTTTTGACTGAATGCCTACAAAATTCTCCCCTTTCATATAGTTTTCCTTCATTGATTATTTCCAAACAGTGCTGTGCAGCTTGGCCCAAATTCAGGAGCTGCTGATGCTGCAAGCGGTGCTAGTAAAGCTGGTTGTAGGAATGGGCAAAACCAGCAGCTCCTTGGCGTGGCAAAATGGTTGCAGCAGCCTCATTTGTCTGTACAGAGTCAGGCTGGATGCTACAGTTGTGGGGTGGGAGAGTTAGGCTTTATGGGGCACTGATTGCTGCTGCCACGGCAGTCCCGTGCAGCTGTGGCAGTTACTAGGTGTGCCCAAACCTCTCAGTGGCAGCAGAAGCAGCAGCTCCGGAGGCCCCTGTCCCCACCTGTCTGTCTCTGCGCTGCCCATCCTTTTCCCATACCCAGGGAGCCAAGGCACACATCAAATGTTTCAGGAACTTATAATCTATTCACCACCCCAGAGCATTTGCCTGATCAAGATTACTAACCTTAATTCTCCAGGTCTTTTTCCTCTACTGCTTGTAACTTACCACTTTTTGTTTGTTTTCATCTTTATTTCCCATAGTGTACAGATATGATGTGAAAGAAACATTTGTTCACACAAATAAGGGAAGGTAATAACTTCCCTCCCTGACCACATGCTCACTTCTGTTCCAAGTCTTAATTAAAATGGTACTAAAGGAAGCAAATCAATTAACAGATACCTTACACAATGGTTTATTCACTTACACATGTACACACACACAATTACTTACAAGTATCACATTACTGCTTTAGTTTATCTCTTAGCAAACGCTGCTAATAAACTGCAGTGTTACTGAACTGGGTAACAGACACCTAGGAATCCAGGGAAATTATTCCAATATATCAATTTTCTCTGAAAATAAACCTTGCATTTTGTTGTTCAAAATGTGTGGGAAAAATTACCATCCAGTTTCCTTTGCACATTTGGAAAATTACCTGCTTTGCTAAGGTCAGAACAAAGACATATTCAAATGCTTTCAGTTACAGTTACAAGTAGTACAGTAGCTTATTCTTCATAGAAACAAAATTCTGATATATCTGCTCTTGTGCTCTGACAGTGTATTGACTCTAAGTCCCTGACTCAGCACATCAGCTCTGCCTTTAATGCATGGGGTTAATTGCAGCTCTTCATGATCTGAAAGATGATCATTGGATGGGAGGCCCTGGTTTCCATGATTTTTTCAAGTGATATTGCTTAATAATACACAGAATTTCTAGGTTGAACTTCAGTCTAACGTTCACCTTTTTTTTTTTTTACAGTTGGATAACTTCTGTTATATTACAGTAGCGAAGAACTGGAAAGAACTTTATTTATTATGATCTGCTACATGGCATAACTGAGAGCAGACACTGGTTTAAAAGTTAACTTTAGGAATGTATGTTAGATGAGAGATTAAAAAATCATTATGTCTATAGACATTGACCTGAACTGAAAGTTTAGTCAGGTACAATCTATTTACAGTTTGTGGTCTTTGGTTCTGGCTGGTGGTTATTTGTAAGTTGCAATAAAATAGTATAACGTCCTGCTTGGAGTCATCCTGTAATGCTATGACATAACAGCTATGCCTGTGAAATATTGTGATATTACTTAATGTTGTGCATGCCATCTACCTGAGGCTCTCAAGCCTTTGAGTCCTGCTGGGTTTCCTGAGAGGAGCTGTAGGAATAGCAGAGGACACCCAGCATGGCACTGCTGCTAGCCAAGTGCTCCCAGAGCTCCCACAGCTGACATTTGCTGCCCTGTCTTCACAAGCTGAAAGGAAAGCCTGGCTTGAAACACAAAAAAAAATCCTGCTTTTCTTGCACCTTATGATGACCATATCTTTTATAAAAAAGCATTCTTGAAAGAAGTGGATTTAAACAAACAGAATAGAATCTGTAGCAATATTTTCTCAACTGAGACCGAAGCCGCAGGCTCACACCTTTGGTAAAAGCTGGGACATGTTTACAAAATAACATTGGTTTAAGCCATTTAAAATTATTTGAACTGTTCTAAATGTTCTGAGACAAAGCTCTGTTTTTTCTTGTTGTCACTCCCACTGTAAGAAGCTTGTAATTGGAGCCAGGCAAAGACATTTTGATGAAATCAAATTCAACAGAATGTATAAGGCTAGAACAAAAATGAAGGCACTGGGAGACTGAACTTATTCACAAATTCTGACTGAACTTAGCGCATTTTTTAATACTAAAAAAATAGGGATGGGTGAATTTTGGAAATGTCAGGTTAGCTTGTTTATAGAATGTTTATATGAAATGTTTTTTTTCAGATGTCCAGAAACTTTGAGTATACAAAACTGGTTTCATTTTAATTTTCTAAAAACAAAACATGAAAAACATTATTTCAAAAAGGAATTTTTCATTTTCAATTACCATATTTCATTTAAAATAGCTGAAATTAGCATTGCCACCAACAGTTAAAGATGTCCATCCTAAAGCTAAAAAAAAGATATAACTTCAGTGTAAATGAGATGTTTTCATATTAACACAAAACATGTATTTCCTGAAAAACTTGAGAAGCCTTGTTTTATTTCAAACTCAAATTAATGATTTTTGAAGTTACTTCAGTCATTATTTACCTAACTTTAAATATGGGCATGACCATGAATTCTGCTGCTGAAATGTGTTGCTACCTTTTTGATTACCCTGTATTTAACTGATTTTAGAAATCAACCATATACTTATCACAGACTAAACAGGATCTATTAATGAGTAGAGCTCATCTATTTTCTTTTCCTCATACATTTCCTTCATATCCATGTTGTTAGGGATTGCAGGCTTTTTGTGTGCAGGTGATTGAAGTTAGCATGCACTAGAAGCTCTTCCTGTAATCAATCAATCAATCAGTCTTTCAATTAAAGAACAAAGAAAGGAATTGGTATTGGTGAGATTTCTGCCTGCACACAAGGGACTTCTATTGATCCTCAGAGCAGGTAACTGTCGATGGCAAAAGGATTATTGATGATTTGTACTTTGTTTTCCTAGTACATTGATGTCGTCTCTGAAAAGAAGGAAACATCAGAGGTCAACAATAACTTTCTGGCTTTGGTTTTACCTGGGATGGTGCATAGTGTCATTGTAAAAGCTGAGCTGAGAGATACCCAGATAAAAATTACAGGAATTCTAGAAAATTATTAATGGAGCTGCTGGAATTACATTCACAAAGTTCCTCCCACTTAACTTTTATTTTTCTAGATGTTTCTTTCTATCTTTGGAGGTATCTGGTTTTCCTAAGTGAATTAACAGAACAAACGTGTGATTCTGGCTGTTGCGGTGACTTCCAGATGCCCTCTTCACTGCCAGGTAGGAATCCACTAGCAGCAAGCAATGCATTTTAGGGCAGCATCCTACTATAAGAACTGCTCCCCGTATTGCAGGCTCTGGATTATTGTTGTTTGGGACTCTTCCTGTTATTGCCTTGCCATGTGAGTGGGGCTCACTTTGCAGCATCTTGCCAAGAACATACTACTTGGAGTACCTGTTAATGTGGGGGGCAGCTGCATAGGGCAGACAGCTTTGCAGTATGCCTGGGCCTTGCATTAGGGTATTCCAAGTATACAACTGGGAAGCTGGAGGACAAGGCAGTTAAATTACTTGCCTTAGGCCACGCAGAGTGTCTGACAGACCTGGCTGGACTCAGGTTAACCCCACAGCCTTTATTGCTGTGCGACCTTTCCCTTCGCCTAGGTAGATGTGCCTTTACAACTTCTATGTGTCTGCCTTGTACTGTCACTCCACCTCCCTACTCCACCTCCCTGCTCCACCAGACTCCTCCTTCCCCCAGGACATACCTGTTTTGGCTTGATCCCATATTTGACCTGCAAAGTATAGAGAGGGAGATATTAATCGTGACTTTCAGAGCAGTAATCAAAGACGAGCATTCAAAGAAGCAATACATTAGGAGCTGGGGAAATGCGGCAACTTTTCTTCCTTTCTCTCTTCTTCACTGCTCTTAATCTTTTATTCAGTTTTACTCCATCTAGCGTCAATACTTGGAAATAAGACCTTGCCTTGCCTTGCGGCCCTCAACTTGTTTATATTAGATCTCATGACTCCACTGGTAAATGGTATTCATCGTAGTTCCTTTTCTTCAATACTACTTAAGCATTTTCTGGTGACTTTGCTAAAGAAAGAACTTGCAGGAGATTTGGCAGGCAGGGATGTGCTTCTTGTAATTTGCCTCAGTCTTTTTTCCTTCTCTGAGAGAAACTTTGTCACACGTGTCTTTTGGAAAGCTGTGGTGAAATTTTCTGTTCATGTGAAATTCTCTGCACTAACCGTTAGTGTCTGTAAGAAAGAGTTAAGACCTGATTCTTGTCTTTCTAGTTTGAACTGGACATACAGTCCACAAGAGACCACATGGTGAGGCATATATAGGCTGGAATCAGAGGGATATTTTCTGCTCTGCTCCGGTTCCTCCCTTATTTCTTTCTCCAGTTTGGGGCTGGGGTGAGTCAGCATAGCTCTATAAAGTGGCAGCATCTGCACTGTCCTGCAGTGCTTTCATAGCTAAGTTCCCATACTGCCTGCTTTGCCCACCCCTCAGGGAGCTTCCAGAGCATCCAGAGAAGGTGTCTGCTGAAGTGCAAGGAGGGAGGCTCGCCAGCACCTAGCCAGTACTTGCCTGCAGCTTGGTGACCACACTGGAGGTACCTGGGGGTTGTCTCAGCCCTCCTGTGCCTGCACTGGTCTGGCACTTTGCAGACACAAGGAATTTCTTCTAGTGACACAGCTCTGATATTACCCAGGATGTCATGGTTATGCAGCAATATTTTTCAGCTTGTTCCAAGCAGTTGTGGCAGCTCTTTCTCAGAAAGGAGAGGCATTTCAAAACATAATCAGGGGATCAGATATGGGCTGTGCTTGAACTTGTAAAAATTTCTTCACACAAACTAACACAGATTTAAGCATGTGAACTAAGTTACACAAGTTTCTGCCTGACTGGAACTTTAGCCATTAAAAAAGACAACAATTCTCCCCTCTTCTTCTGACTATGACAAGAGATTAATGCAGAACAAGGCCAGTGCAAAGTGGTTTGAGCTAACTGGGGTGAATCAGCAATGGATTAGGTTCAGGGATGCTCACTTGATCCTTCCCTCTGCCTGTGTTGGAGGAGAAGGTGGCAGGGAACTGCAGGGAAGGTCATTGTCTTTCAGCACTGTTCCCAAGTCAATGCCTCCCTGTGGCCTAACCCTAAGTAACTCAATTCTCTGTGTACAAAAAGAGCAAAGAAGAGACTGGTTGGGAGGCCAATGCACTTCTCCATGTAGCCCAATGTAATCAGTAAGTCGCCTAAAGAGAGTGCCTTTCTTGCTGATGCTTTCAGGCTGCCTTCCCACTGTTGGCAATGCCAGTTGCTGCAGGAAAGGATGGTTCAGCCTTCCCCAGCACCTCGGCTGTAATATTTCACTACTTCCCTTGTGCCAGATGTCCTTGAACAGCCTGATCACTCTGAAAATTATTTTTATATTATATTGCATAGATTTTTGGCAGGGCCGGTTCCCTGAGGCAGTGGAGATGCGTGACTGCCTGACCAGAACGTGTGTCTGTGCTGGGAAGGAGGGGGAAACAGAGCAGGACTGTCTCTGGAGATGGGACACTCTGTTGGCCCATGCTTTGCTCTCCTCCAGGGAGTCATGGAAACTCACTCAAAGGAACCAGTTCTCAAACACTTTACAAACAGCATTTCCACCTAAAAGAGTAGTTAATCTTCAGTACTTGCATTTCAATGTCTATGTAGTAAATCAGATTTGGGAGTGGGCCAGGTGTTGTTCTTAATACACAAAAAATAACCTAGTTACTTTGCAGCCAGTGGTTTTCTGTCTTTTTCCATTTACAAGTCTGTACAAATTTTCCATTAAAGCTGTGGGCCTCTGTGAAGTGTCTTTAAGCCTCATTTAAACGCATATGGAAAGCCTTTAAGCCCATAAACTTCTGTGAACCCATGAGAAATATTCCATGGATCCCCAAGCATTTGCAGCCTACAAGGCAGAAGTCAGCATCGCTTTGTGTGATACTAGCTCATTTCTTGCAGCTTGCTATTTGCTCTCTGGCACCAGGCTATAAAGTACACATGGAATATGGAAGTAGGTGGGTATAAGCAACAACCAGAAGAAAAACAAACTTAGCTTTGCTGATACCTAGTACACGTCCTTCAAGGAAGAACTCTTGGAGAGTAAGAGATCAGGGAGCTGAAATAAAATGATCTGACAGACTATATGTATGATCTTAAAAAGAGATCTATAAATAATCTTATTTTCTGAGAACTCAGTGAAAAAAGGCTCCTAGGAGTCCATCTGAAATTAGTGATTCCTTTTGCATATGTTTAGTGTGAACTTGTCCAGAAATTCAATGGGATACAGGAAATTCTGTGAGTTGGAATACGCGGGAGCTCTGATTTGATGCTGTTCTTTTCTGGCTAAGACCTGTGGCACTCTGAGTCTCTTGCTTCAGGAGGCCTTGTTTTGTTTTGTTTTTAAGCTGTCCTTTAGCTATGATTGCAGCTTTCATGCCTAGCTAATCCCATGTTGTCACCTCTCTGACAAGCTCTAGTCAACATAAAGCTACTCAGTCTGGATGGCAGACAGGCGCTGCCTGGGAGCAGGAGGCTCTCTGCTCAGTAGCAACTAATATTTGCGTTACCCTGGGTGTCTGTTGACAGGAGTGAAGAGGGTACTCTTCCAGAAACATTTCTGATTTTTTTATCCAGACTCGCAGCAGCTCCAGGGAAAGGTAGAGTTACGCATTTGTTGCTGGAATCAGTGGCACCAGCAAGTTTGCCAGCAGAGACCACGATAGCTGTGGAAGGAATTGCCTCTGACAGGTGTCTGAATATTACCAGGAAAACATTCTCCTGACTCAGCAGGTTTGGGACCAACTCTTACAATCAAATGATTTAGAGCTATTCAAGACTAGCCTCACACAGTTGTGCAGAGGGGTAGAAAGGACTAAGGATTCCTCCCTGTTTGGCAGCTGTGAAAAGGTCAACTGCAAATGCAGCCCCCGGATCTGAAGGGAGCACAGGCGTCCTGGGCCAGATGCTCTCCCAGGGAATGTGGAGAGTGGCCAGGGAGGAGCAAAAAATAGCCAGAAGTGTGGCTCTGCCCATCAGGCTGGTAGCTGGCATCAGTGAAGTATGCTGTATCCTGGAAAGGGCTTTAATGAATTAATCTCACCCTAACAGTCTGGGCTATACGTATGTGTATATATATAAAAAACTGTCTCTGTGTGCATATGTGTCTGTATATGAAGTATTCCCTCCATTCAGGAATGGTGCTAAGAGGAACTGAGAGCCTGAAAGTGCCTAAAGAGTGTCTTAGTGCTGCTTTTTAATGCCTGGTGTCCCCAGCACAGTGCAAAGCTCAGTGTCCTTGGTTTTGAAGTGTGTGATATAAAGAGTAATTTCATTTTATGGAAAGGGTAACCTGAGCCACAGTACCTTGTCCAAGGTTGTTCAGAATAACAAGTTTGGCTAGACAGGACAGTGACAGAACCAGGTAGAAAAGCCAGTTTATTGCTCTAGTCACTGGTGACCATTGCCTCAACACAGAATGGGTACTTACGTTTTGTTTCTGCAAATGTATATGTGCAAGGAGTTGAAACAGCCATTTCTGCTGAGATCATTTTGTCATTTTTTAACATTTACAGAAGCACACATGGAGTTGTTTAGGCCATCTCTGTTCACACTTATGTTTATTTGCAATAACATGTAGTATTATGGCATTTGTGCAGCTTTTAAATATTTTCCATTAAACTCGGTTCCCAGGATGCATACTGAGAAAACCTAAGGCAGTGAATGCAGCCGTCAGTCTATCAGCCACCCACTAATCCCTACAGTGTTGAGCAAGGAATTAGGCCTGCTCTGGTATATCAGCAGGGCTAGACTCATCTTGTGCAGGTGGTGTCTGCTCCTTAGAAGTGCATTTGCGTTTCACTGTCTAAGAAGACTCTACGCCTCCCAAGTTGTCTTCCACTCGCATTCTCATGATAGTTGTTCACTACTGATATTTGGCCATGCTGGCAATGTGAAGGGAGGCTCTGCAGACAAAGCAGACCACAAAGGAATAATTTTTGATTGATTTTGCAAGGCTTATGTAGATCATGGAGGGGGCTAAGTGTCTTTGCTGGCTCTGTTTTTCCTTATTTGTAAACCTCTAACAACCTATGAAAACTTCGTGTTGACCTCATGTTTGGGTTGTTTGTAGAATATATTAGTTGACAGAATGAAAGACCTTGTGAAGGGCTGCTTGGAAAAAAAAAAAAAAAAAAAAGAGTGGCAAGTGAAAGAACAGCTTAGGATATAGCTGAGGGATGTTAAAAGAAAACATTCAAGTCTCTGACCCCAGAGGTGTCAAAGATTCTGCTGAATCTGCATGACTGATTTTCTCCAGATCCAAGAAGATGACACTGACCATCATAGTTTAAAAGGAATATGCCTGGGAGAGGAAAAGAAAAGAGAGGCTTGTTTTAGGAGAACAAAGACAGATGCAGGCAACTCCATGGCTGTAAGGAAGTTGAGGATTACTGAAGAAATCCAGGAAGTTGTCTGGATTACTGGGGATTTAGAGAGAACAGGGGTACGTGTAGGGTACAGCTAATTTTTTCCCTTTGATGCTTCACTTCTGTTGTTGCAAGATGCTTATAACCATGCATAAGAAGGCTACTTTGAACTGGTCACAGCTCCTGCAAGGAAGAACTGTAGCACTGAAACTCAGTTTTGCCTCCTCCGCAAGTCTAGAAGATACTTGGGGCACACGGGAATGGAACTGTGGAAGATGAAGACTCAAGGCCAAAGAGTGCACTCAGACAGCCCAAAACAAGGACAGGGTTGCAGTCAGTCTGTCCAAGAGCAGTGGTCTGCAAGGTATGGGGGGGAGCTGTGGCATGCTCTGTATTGTGTAAGCACCACCATTTCTAGTCTTCTACATGGGAAGAAACAGACACCTGCAGGCTACAGATGAGAGGTGAAGAAAGGCCAGTGGGCACTGGGAAAGATAACCAGGATGGAGATGGGAGAATAGATGGACTAGGAGGCAACAGAGCTCTGCTATTTCCATCAGCTATAGTGATGGTCATAAGCAGGTGAAAGCTGGAGAGAGTTTGAAGCTTTTTGGTATGTTCTCCAGTGCTTTTTCTTCTCTGCTTTCCCATATCCCTCTGCTGAACCTTGCTCTTTCCAGACCAGACAATGTTTTCTTTCTATGACAGAAATGCCATGACTGCACACAACAAGGGCAAAACTGAGCTGAGTGGGGAAAGGGAGGTAACTGGTAGGCTGGGGCAGATCCACTGGGGTGTGTTTTTGTGGGATTGTATGAAGTGATTGTTGTGCCAGGGAGGCCCATCCGTGCTGTAGTGTGAGCTGCCTTCTGCCAGGTGTCTTTCTGGCAGCTCTAATTTCTGACAGCTGAAGCTCTTGTTTTTTATGTTCGGTGTTGAAAAGCATCTTGGAGGATTCGGTCTGTTCCAGGCACTGTTCTGCTAATACAGATATATGAGACACCTCAGGAAGGACTGCCCATGAGACACCCATTGTGTGCCAATAACTCTTCCATTTCATAAGTCACTGGTTTGGATTTTTTTCTTTCTTTCTTTTTATCTTTTTTGCAAGGCTAGTGAGTTGAGTTTGCAATTTGAGTCAGTTGCAGTTTGAGTGAATGGTAGGCAGGGTCATATATTACATTTAAAGAAGAAAGTACTTTTTGAAAATTAGGATTTTTCATTGTTACATGTCCAAAGGCCAGGCTGGGAAGAACCTGAGCAGCTGGGACTCTGCGTGAAAGGCTAAGCCAACTCACCTTTTCAAACCATTCCATATCAACACTTGCTCTTCTGATAAGGTTGGTAACACTCCAATGCTTTCCTCAGAATACCAGTGACTGTGTTTAACAAATTCTTTTCCTGTGCCTGTATTTCTTGCATCCCATGTGTTGGAAGTGGTGAATCAGAAAGATAAGAGACAGCTGGAATCAACTGAGGAAGCATGTTTAAGTAATAGGAAACTTGGAAGGTGGAGACTGTAATCTTGCAGGTAAAGATGGGATGGAATGCTATAGTGCCCATCTCCTGGGGACATATGACAGACGTAGATCTATGTCTAGGAAAATGTGTGCTTTTTCGTATCCATCTGCAGTTGAGAATGTTTGTTAGTGCTTTGTAGTGATAGACAATTCAATGGTCACATATTTTGTGTAATGGGTCACTGATTTCATCTCCTTCTGCAAAAGTGTCCAAACAAATCCTGTGTTAACTTTTTAATTGGGGTCTCAGCAGGAAGGCCACAGCTTGAATGAAACGTGGGGAATGAACTAGCCTCATTCCAGGTATCTCCAGGCTGAAAAGTGAGATACCTTAGTGCTGGGAAAAATGTCCTCTTAAAGTCAGGTCAGTGCAAACAAAACATCTGTCTCAGAGTCTGACATATTTCCACAGGAGGTAATTACTTCATTGAAAAGTAATTAAAATTCACAAAAGTTGCTGTAGCATGGCTTAAAACAACCAATACTAGTCCCTGTTTCCTGCTCTCTTTGTATAAAAATCTTCTGTGGAGAAGACATCTTAGTCACTCTGATTAGGAACTGGATAAAGAGAATTCCTTTGCAGATTAATTTTTGGCATCATGCTATTTCAAGTACTTTTGCCAATGAACTTGCCTATAGTAGAGCAGCAGTATGTGCTTGCATCTTAAGCAGATATGATTTCAATGGGTAGTAGAGTGGCTGAGATGGTATCGCTCCCTGGCTGCAATCTGAATGTATAGTGTTACGTGTGAATAACTGATGCAGTATCTGAGTCACTGCAATGCATTTCAATGCCCAGTGTCCTGCGCAAGCTCTGTTCTAGATCTTGATCCTTTTTCCTTGTGTGCCACTCTTCCGGTGACATGTTCAGACAAGGCCAAAGTCTCTTTTCTTTCAATGTGTATTTACTTACGGATTTTGATTTGTAAATTTTGGGCCCATTTTCCAAAGGACTCCCACTTGTGGCTTTCTCAAGTAGCCTAGCATCAAAATTAGGTCTCCGGTTAAGTTTTTTTTGTGAGCTCAGACTCCGGTGATTAGATAGGTTGTGTCTCTCATTTGCAGCTGATAGTATCAGTGATATGACTCATACCTACTCAGCTGGCTTCCTGTTTGGTAAACGATGCATTCTGCATTTCACAGTATTACAGACCAGTTTGGACTATTTAGATCAGAGAGAACTTCTCTCCTCTCCAAAACAGGAGATTTTTCTTTCTATCTGACTTTTAACAATTTTGTATCCTTCAAACAGGTTTGATTAGCTCGTGTTCACTATCTCCGCCTGTCAATGCAGCTGACTACAGACCTGAACATGACAAAATGCTAGGAAAAAGGTTCTTGGCTCAAATGTTTAGGCTGAGACAGTTTTTCTGTTGGAAGAAACTGCAGCTCAGCATTCAAACTTGCATATGATTGCCCAAAACTAGTCTTTGCCATGCCATCCATCTCTGATATTTATATTTTCCAAGTGGATGATTTCACCTCCTATATAATGGGATTTGGTGCTGTTTTTAGAGTTAGACAATGAGGAGATTGTAGGCTTTTAAGGTGCAATAACATTCCAAGCCCTCCTCCATTCGCCTAAAGAATGCTCCAATTGTCAAGAGTACCTTGTGTTTCCCAAGCATAGTCTGGCAAAGGAAAGAGAAGTCAGTCCCTTAGAAGGGAAGTAGCGGTTAAGTGGGAAAATAAAAGAGGACATCTAGATGCTGCTTTGGGTAACAAAAGAAAATCATTGATACGCTAGGCACTTGGCTGATGTAGCTCCCAAGCTCCTCTTCTCCTCCATCAAACATCAGAATGACTTGTGTATTGCATTTAAAACCTGGTCTCCTGCTGAGTGATTTACATGGGAGCCTGTAGAACCCAGTGAGTGGCATGGGGAGTTTTGGTGTGTGCTGTTGCACAGGATGTGTTGAGGCAACAGATTCCTTTTTGCTATTGCAGCAGGTTTAAAATATGTACCTCTTCCTTTTTAGTAAATGTTCTCTGTCTGTCCGTCCTTCTCCTTGTCTCTGTATGTCTCTTTCTTTATCTCCTTCTGTCAAAATAAATCTGACTGCCACACACTGTAGTTAACTCAAAATATTGCTAGCATTAAATGTGCCCAGACATTTTTATTAATACATTAAACTTGCATGAAATTTTTAGGCATTATAATTTACAAAGCTTACACCAAGATGGCATTTGAAACTGACGTGAGCTATTAATTAAAAAAGAGGACATTAAATAATTGTCAGTTGACATCTAAATTACTGTTTTGTTAGCTGACAGAAGCTTGCCTCAAGCCTCTTTCTCTTCTCAAGTGTTAGTAGATATCCCATTGAGTTTAAGGGCATCCTGTTAGGAATTGATTGTTTAAATCTTAATGTTATATACCTGATTAAATAGAGTGGTAAATGTTGTTACTTATTTACACAATTTATTGTGTATTGTAAGCTTATTTACACAAGCTCATTACACAATGAGCTTTCGGTGTCATGTGGGTGTAGAAACACTTCTAAGTATTTGGGAAAGTATCAAGGAGGACATATCAGAATGCTTCCTGATTTTAGTGGAAACCTGTTCTTGCAATGTGTTGGTTAGGTTCAGTACCAGCTAATCAGGGTTCTAGCATAAAAAATTATCTGCATCAAGGCCCTCAACTGGTATGAGGTTGAGCAACTCCATCAACTATGATGGTGCTGTGCTGGGTGACACCCATTCAGAGTATGTCCCAGCTAGGGAGAGAAATTATTGAGCAGCTTGAGGCGCTCGTGGGCACAATGATGTGAAATTTAAAACAAAATTTGTCTGAAGGTGAATTTGGTGAGTGCTCTGTCAGCTGGATTAAGGTTTTTTCCTGAACAAACACTGATCATCATCACTGATCAAGCAGAAAATGAAGTTGTGTGCAGAAGATACGCCAGTTTTCCTCCCCATTCCTAAAGCGGGGGTGTCTTGATTATCCCTGAGGGTTTCAGGTTGCCTATATCCCTGAGGGATTCAGGATGGCTGTATGATTGGTTGGAGTAAATCTAGAACTAGCTGATTTCAGATAGTGGACTTTGCTTTATCAAAGGGTTTTCCAGGACTAGCCACTGGGCCAAAAATGCCATGAATTAGAATCCCCAGGGAACTGAAGCAAGTAACTAAACTCGGTTTAGACGTAATTATCATGTCTCTCTGGTGACCTGAATAAATGGGAAACTATCCCTATGACCTATGGGGAAAAATAAATCAGATAAAAATGAACATACATCTTGGATTTTCTTGAGGAATCTCCTTGGTATTTTTAATACTGTAGCACTTACAGTGCAAGTACTCAGCATGAGTAATGTTTCAATGCTCTTTTCGGGAAATAAACTGAGGGGGATTGTGGTGACTTTCTGTTTGTGGGGTTTTGGGGGATTTTTGTTGGTTGCCGTTGTTAAGAAAGGCTACCTCCCATACATCTCCCTTCAGAGATACACAACTTCAACCAGTTAGATGAATAATGCTGGAATCCAAAACATGGTATGTAACCCCATTTTTTGGGTCAAGTTTTGTCCTACAACGAAGAGGTGCCACCATGGGTGAGAGTCCTATGGCTACCACATACTTCAGCTATTACTTGTGCTATAAAAGTCCAGTTCCAACATTTAAGATATTCCCATTAGGTATAGGTCAGTTTAACATGTCAACACAAACTCTACCATCTGGAAAGTCCCTACCCTGAAGAAGGTTAGGAGGAAAGACTAAAAAGTACATTGAATCCTGTATGATGTATTTCCTCTTGATTTTCTGTGAGTAGATTGCTTGGGTTGCAGAATGATGGTGCAAAACCAACTAAGCTAGGTCTGCATTAACTAGCTAAGATACGGAAAAGTACAGCTTTGTTTATAAAACGAAGCACCATATATACTTCCTTGCTAAAAACTGATGCTATCTTGAGGATATCTGCATTTCACTAATCCTACTAAGGATTAGTTTATAGGGGCACTTTTAAATGTTTGCTATGGATCTGGTAGTATTTTTACTGTCAGAGGTTTCCTCGAGACCAGTAGAAGGGTATACTCTTTCCTCAGATTCACACCTGCATTATAGAATCCCTTAATGAGCCACCAAGGAGTACTACCTAGATGCCCTGAAGGGAATAAGGACAAAGATTTGCTAGTAAATTATTCACTGCCACAGTAGAATTGAAAAGTACAACTGATTAAGAAGCAACAGTGGATTTCCAGTTGTTTACTTTTTTCAGTTCGGTAAAAATCTTTAACATACATAGTTCTGCCTCCAAACATTGTGGAATTACAGCTTCTCTCATTGGTCGGTGTCAGTGGCTCTAAGGCAAAGAGTCTGTGTATTGTGTCACATTTCCAGCCTTAAGACTAGAATTTTGACATGAAACTGGAAACCTCACTCTACCTTTTAGCAAATGCCTAGTAGACTGGGACAAGGAATTATCAAAGGGCTCAATGTAAGGTCATCATTAAAGGTGTTAAATTTTGCTGCCATGATAAAGTCAATCACTTCCCCTAGAAAGATCAAAGGACAGTGTCATAGATGTTGAAACTGTCTCTGAAGGAAAATATCACACATAACAAACAGCAAGAGGAGGTAGAAAAGTCCAATGTGGAACAGTTCATAGATCATACCACCTGAATTTCATCCAGGCAGTAAATCTATTGCCTTATGTGTCTCTTCTTGTCTTTGTCCCTCTCCTCCCTTTATTCCCTTTTCTCTTGACTCTGGTCTCTGGCTTTTCTGTTTTGGCTTAGCTCTTTTTCACACCCTCCCTATTCGTTGCTCTGTCTATACTGTCCTTAATACACCAGAAAGTTTACCGGGTATTCTATGTTTATTCTTCTGGCCATATAATAGTCCTAATCTATTTTAGTTTTATACACGGAAATTGTCAGTGTCTTGTAAGGGAATCGTGTGTTACTAGAACGGAAACATTTTGTGACAGTTAGCTGTGTTAGGCTGGGGAAGTGTCTCCCTGGGAAAATAACAGATGCTTCATGGTTGGGAACCTTCTCTGTTGGACAGGCAAAACATTGAAGTACTTGCTGCAAGGGGTGCCCTTGCTTTGATCTTCAGTTGAGTGTTTACATATGCTGTGCTCTCTTTATGAGGAATGACTGTGATGGGGACATCCTTCTATTCAGCTCTCTGAGAGAGGCCAAAGGCCATTTCTTAGGTCATTGAGTACAGCTGTTGCCTTCAGTTCATGAGAATACTGATTAATTAATGTTTGGGTTTTTTTAGTCACTTATAAAATGTCTCAAAGGGACATAAAAAAAGTGTCCACGTCTGTACATTACCATGAGCTAACAGACAACTTGCAGTCCACAGTCCCTGCTCCTGTACATCTCTACCCTATTGCCTGTCCTTGGAGGAGATGAGGAGTCGCCATTGCCTAAGCAGTCTAGCACTGCGTCTTCTGCCTGTGAACCTGTCAGGTGCTCAAAACCTAAAATGGTCTTACTGTTTCTGGATAGCAGGGAAGAAGGTGAAGGGCAAAAATGCATCCCTTCCAGCAGGAATGATCACTGCATGACCTTGACCTGTAAGAGCCTGGAGTGAAGGGAGTTCTCAGAACTGAGATCCAGACATAGTAACTGGGAAATTTTTGATGAAGCCATTTACGCTGGCTTACATCTTTTTATTTTTCCTCCTGTCTTTTCTTTTCTTAATCTAAAGGGCTTGTGAATACATGACAATACAGTAAAAACTTTGTTTTAGAAAAAATGTGGAAAAGTTCTAGCAATGTCAAAGAACATCCAACTTCAGCACTTTTGAAACAAGGCCTTTGGCTTTCATCCCTTAAAAATGCTTTTTTAAAATGAGTTTGCTATTTTAATACATAGTACAAACTTAAAAGAAAGCTTAATCAAATGTGTTTGAAGGATTTTCTTTTTAAAAAGAATCTCAGTCTGGTGGGATTTTTTTCCTATTTGTGAAATGTCAAAACCCTGTTACAAGGAATTTCTTTTTTCTATGCAGATCCACTAGGTACACTGTGTATCATATGGTCCTCTAGAGGCTTACATGTGTGTTAGTGCTACCATCCAAACCACAGCTGTGGGGAAGCATCATGCACAAAGAGAGAGAGAAAGGAGTTAAACATTACAGTTTGCGTATTACACTGCCTCAGAAAATGCAGAGAGCAATGACTCTTACCTTCTATCCATTTTGCCATCTGATTCTAAAGAGAGAACAGGAAAATGTGGTTAGTTAAGAAACAAGGAACAGAGTGGTGATAGGCCTGCTCAGAAGTTGTGAGGATGCAACCAGAAGAACATAGTTACACCTGGTAAAGATCCATCCATCCTTTCTGAGGCAAAACGCTTTGATACTAGTAGTGTCATGCAACCTTCCTAAAGCCTTTCTTGGTTCTTCCAGCTGGAATATCTCGTGTCAATTTTCTCAGAGCTGTATCTTTTCTAACATTTTGACAGTTTTGAGTTTGATTGTAGCACATCCCCAGAGTGTCATGAGAAACAACTTTGAGGGCAGATGCTTGATGAGAATGAGGTGGAATCAGTTTCCCTTCAGGCCTGCTATGTAGTGCCACTGAAGAAAGCATCAGCCGTTTGTCTTTCAGAAAGTGGCATTACGTTGCCATTTGTATCATCATAAGGTACCTGGGAAACCTGTTCGCAAAATTAAACTTTGAAAGACCAGTGTTTACTGTCAATAGGATGGAATCAGGTTGTGATTGATAGGCTGAGCTCACTGTAGCAGTACTGGACCCAGAGAGTTCAGTCTACTTCACTCCAAACTTAATAGTTAAGACCACTCTGCTCTCCTTTTTACTAAGCAAAATTCTGTGACTACTCTAGAAGCGGTGTGTCATGGTGCACTGCTGACTTAGTAGAGTTAGACAGTTCTGGATAATGGGAAATTACCTCTCATTTGTCGCATGAAGGATTCTTTTGTAAAAAAAGAATATCTTATACTGATGTTCTGGTCAACCTGTTAGGATTTTGCATTTCCCCATTTGCCCTTATCTGTTGTTATTGTATTGGCTATGATTTTTTTTTATTTCTAGCTCTCAACTGCAGTTGAGTGTTACTGTGTGCTGTTACCTCATTACGCAGATGAGAGTTGTATTTCAGCAGTAGAAGAAATCATCACAATATTTGCTCTACAGTGCTCTGTGAAGCACTTCAGAGTCCTGTCAAGTAAGAGAGGCTCTGTGGAGAGGATGGAGGGCCATGGACCAGCATTGCCTCTGGGGAGGCCCATGGAACAAATTCTGCCTGTCACTAACTTCTGTCTACTGAAATGATGGGCATTATTCAGTTTAACTTTAAGATTTTGCATTTGAATCCAAAACCATGGGTTGTAAACTGCTGATCCAAAGTCAAAAGGAGCTGTTTCTATCAGCAGTTATGATCTTAGATCAAAGAGCTTTTGCCTGTTTCAGATGAAAAACATGCTTTCCTGTGGCAACTTGAAAACCAGTCACAGTGGAAAAGTTGTAGGGAGTTTAGCTGTGTACTCTGATCGGAACTGCATATCTTAGAGTCAGTCAGTCACATTTGAAGGAAAAGTGCAGAATCAGTGAAATAAATACTAATTTTGGCTAGGAAGTGTAAGCAAGACTCCTGCCCATCCTGCAAATCCAACAGGCTCTTTAACTTATGGTGAATAGACAGAATTTTGTTTTAGAAATTAATTATTCTAAAAGAAACCCAGGCAGTAAGCTGAAGTGAATTCTGTTTCTCTTGTAAGACTAAAGAGCAGAGTTGATTATACTGAAATGTGAATCTGCAGTTCTAGGGACTCCAACACTTCAGACACCTTTAAAATAGTTCTTCAAAGGAAAACCAGAGCTGTAGTACATACACAATTCCTAACACTGAAGCTCAGATGTGCTGTATCAGAACATAAGGAGATCTAGATGTCTGGATAAGAAATAAGGAGTATTTTTTTTCTTACCTCCAAAGTCGTTGTCAATCATTTGTTTTTTGATCATGCAGATTATTACCGCTACAAAACCGATTGCTAGAAATGCTCCCAGAGTAACTCCTATAATAACATATGTGAAATCTGCAAAAATTGAAAACAAGCCAGTGAGTATACACCATTAAGTAATGAATACAGTCTTTGTTTTTCAGAAGTGACACAAAGTTTCCAAAGTTTAAATGCATCCCTAAAAAAAAAAAAAAAAGTCATATTTATTCTTCAGAAGAGGCTGATAATGCTGAACCAGACTAGGTAGCTGAGAAGAGTCTATTCTTCCAACTCATCATGAAACCATGTGAACCTGTGGCTAAGGGGCTCAATGCCGTTCTATGGTAATGAACAAGTTTAGCCTTTGGTGTGTGCAGGTCTCAGCTGAGTTTTAGAGCTAGAGCTCTAGTTTCCTCCCCTGCCAAAGTGAAATTCCCCATCCCCACCCCTTTGCCGCTCTGTATCCTGCCAAACTCTTATTCCTGCTTTCTGCAGCCGCACATGCACAGCTTCATCTCCACCACCCAGTACTCAGCCTCCTGCCATGCCTGCCTATTCTGCCTCTATAAGTCTTTGCTGGAAGGAAGCAGGAGATTTTTTGTGTAAGCTATGAACCAGATTGTGATTTTTTGTTTGTTTGTTTGTTTTTTAATCACATAAGGGTCCACCTTCATCTGTCCAGCAGAAGGGTGCCTATGTTCAGGATCTGTGTTCCAGATGCTCGTTATGTTTACTTAAAAGTCATTTAAAGGCCCCAGTCACATGGCAGGACTCTGCTGTGCTAGGCAAAATACAAACACAACCAGATGATTATCTTCTAGACATAAAAAGCATGTAAAGTCTTCTAAGCACATTCATTTTTGTTATATTTGCTTTGCCCCTAACTTCCTGCTTGGAAGTGAAAATCTCACCATGAACTCACCTATTTCCTCCTCTGTGTTTCCAGAAGCATAGACCTTTGCTCTCCAAAAATCTGAAATGGAAATATTTTAGCCTGTTAGGACATCAAGGAGAATGCTCTATATTCAAGGAGAATGCTGTATCTGGCTATTTCCAAGGGAATAGTTGATCCTGGTAAAGCTTAAGAAAGGATCTGAGGCTTCCTGGAGTAGTGAAGTGTTATCAGTCAAGTTAATGAGGACATCCTAGGAATGTGGCCACCACATGCCAGTTTTTGGACAGAATAGAAAATACAATTTTAAAATTTTATGTTGTCTTAACACTGTTTCCATTCTAGAGTTTTCTCACTGCAAATCTCAGAGCTGTATGCAGGAGAAGTTGCTATAAATCAAGAAAAAGATTATGGATGCAGTAAAGCTAACAAGACATGTTAACAGGAAAGAATATGGCATGCCCCAGCACCCTTCTCCAGAAAATGTGAGTCCCAATCCTGCCTGTAGGTTCAGTCTCCAAAATGTGATTTATAAGAGGGTCTTTTCCTCTTGCAAGAAAATGTTATGGGCTGAAAGTCCATGCCAAGTTCCATGTTCATCAAAAGGACACCCTCCTGGCCCTTCCCTTTTCCATAAAGCCACTGAACTATGCTGCCTGATGATCAGAGTGTGCAGGCCCTCAGAATGGAGTGGCTTTGAAGAAAAGAATTCATTCCCACGCACTTTTTGAAGAAAATAGATTCAAAATTTTCCAAACAAAAAAAAAGTCAAGAAAAAGGAGAAAAGTCGTGTTTAGTTTTAATGTTACTTACTTATTATAGGAAATTGTACATTTTTAGCAATCTAATGTTTTTTTCAGTGATGGGCATGCAAGAATATTTCCACCAAAGTCTGTTCAAATAGCTCCAAATGATGTAACTGATGTGTAGCTGCATGAGGTGCCCGGAGCATGAGAAGGCTTTAAAGGCAGATATCACTCCTGCATCTTAAAACGGCATGCTATGAAATTTCTGTCTCCTGTACATGCTTCAGGCAGAACATGAAGTCCTCTCCTATGGCTCTTGCTCTTTGACAATCCACTGCCTGGGTGACAGTACATATGGGACCTGGTGGGAAGATAGCTGTTTTGCATGCAGCATCATCTTTTTATAGGTACTGCCTACTGTAATGGGGAATTGTGAGGGAGTATCATCTGACTGAAACTGAAGTGGAATTTTAAGGTCTTAAATGCATTCAGTTTTCCTACTGTCAAGGTGTCCAACATTGTAAGTCCCAGCTCGCCTCTCCTCTCTTTCCTCCACTTCTTATGGAGAAATAATTCTGTCTTCTTGAGGTTTTGGGGGCTGTGCTTTCATTTCTTGTCCAGTAAAATGAATGCTAGAAATATGATTCCTTTTAAACCTGAAGCATAGTTCTTCCACTCCAAAACCAGCCATTTTGGTACCTTTACAGAAATCCATCTTGAGTCTGCTTTTCAGACTGCTGAAACTCTCTCTTGAGCTGAGTGGGGGCTCTGGGGTTTCCACAGTTATGTCAGAAAAATCTGATATATTGGGTGGCTCACAACAGCTTTGGTTTTACTTCCTGGTCTTAATCACATTTTTAATCTCAAATTTTCATAAGTTATAAACCAAGCTTCAAAAATCTGGAGACGAGCTTAAAAAAAATCTTGAGTTTTAAAGCAAATGTATTTTGGGAGCTATAATTCTGAGCTGAAAGTCCTTTTTTGCCAAACTTTTTGGCATAATTAAAATGTCTGGAAACTTATTTTATACAAGCAGAAATGTTTTCTCTCCAAAAACCCCATGACACTCAGAGAAGGGAGTCGGGAGGGGTGGGGAATCCAATTGCAGATATGATCACAAAAGCTGGCTATTCTAAATGACCAAAATCAAAGTTTTGTGTAAAAAAAAAAAAAAAAAAAAAAAAGTCTGAGACTACACAGTGAGTGTAAAAAGCTTAGCTACTGATTTTCCAGATTAAAAACCAGTCTCTTTGCTCTCACCTGTGAATTTATTTCATTATAAATTTAAAAAAAAAACCTTTCTTCCATCTCCTTAATTATTTTTTGTGCTCATATGAAGAATGTTTTAAATTCAAATATAATAAAAGTGATATTGTATTACTTTTATTATCCTAATGATCATAATACATAGACCTTAATGTATGCTTTCTAATGGAATTAAACCAGTGACAGATTATGTGTTTTATGGCAGAAATAATATTTTACATGGAATATTTTATGTAGGTCAGTTTAATATATTGAGATTAAATTATTAGTTTCCTTTTAAAAAGGGAGGGAGGGAAATCTCTGAAAACCCACAGGACTAGAGAGAACATTTTCAATTCATACTTTCAATATGGTTTTAATTAAGGTTTAATATAATTTACTGGATGCTGCTTAAATACCGTTTGCTTTTGAAGACTCTGTTAGATAGCCAGCCTCTGTTTGTTTCAGTTTCTCCTTAGGTGGAAGGAAGTGGATTGACGAAGTCAAATACATGTGTGTTGCTGTTTGACCTAGATCCCATCTTCAGTTTAGATCTTTTGGGGCTGTGCACAAAACTCCCGGTACAGAGGGGTTAGAAATGATGCCTCAGATTCTGCAGTGCTCCAGTCCCAGTGCTAGTTTTCTAACCCTTTATCTCTGTATACTGGATTTAGACTAACTCACATGCCTTGAACAAACCTTCTGAACTTGGAGAATATTTGCTTCTGGGTGGAAAACCCTTGCAGATTAATTTGATATCTATACTTGAGTGACTCGTGGATCATTTTTTGAAGTGTCTCAAAGCAACTGACGGTGCTTTCTCACCTCTCCTGTTTGACTGGCTTAGGCGTAGCGTGCAGTTGGCACTATAATAGAGATGTGACCCCAGGGCTCTGGCAGCATCAGGAGGCTGGCAAGAGGCACAGGCTGTGTCTCCAACCAGAGGGGGAATGTTTTTGTGCATGTGTCATTGGTAGAGAGTCTGGAGATGAGACTGCAGACTAGACAGATCTTGCATTAGAGATGGGCGCAGATGGAGAAAGAGTAAGTGTGAATCTGCTGCAGCAGCCTGCCTGAGGAGCCAGGCTTGGTCTGGTATGCTGGAGCCAGGCATGCAGCTGAGGAAGCTTTTGCTTCTGGCTGCCCACCACAGTCCTCTGCCAGTGTGGTTGTCTCCCCTGAGGTAGAGCTGCTGAGCAAGTGATGGACCCGCAAATAAATACACTGGGCTGGGAGTGGGCTGGGAGCCCCTGGTCTCTGATCTTGGTGTACCCCTGGGCGGGCTTAGCCCTCCTCAGACCTGCTGTGCACAGAGCTGGGCTATGCAGAAAACAGCTTCTGAGCTGCACCAAGGGGCAAGGGACATCCACTTGCCTTAGTCCCTTTGCTTGTTTCCTCCTGCTTCCATGTGACTTTCTTCTCCCTTCCTCCCCCAGCTCCGGTTTCTCCTCATTGCAACAGATAGTGGCTGGTCCTGTGGCATTGCAGCAGCCAGGGGTTCAGTGCCATTTATCTTTGAGGCAGCAAATGGGAAAGGAAGCAAGTACCTGGGAAACCCAGAGGTAGGGTGGAAAAAAAGGATGGCTCACAGTGGGTGTCTGAGCAACTCCAGAGTCAAATAAGGAATGCCCATGACAACAAAGAGATTACAGACAATGATCCTGCCAGAAACCATTGCTGAAAACCATTATTAAAAAAATGTATTTTGGCTGGGATTTAGTGTAGCAAAATTCCCAGCTACGTGTAAATTTCATAGGATAGGCACTGTTGGCACCCAGGCAAATGGGGTCCTTCCTTGATCCTCAAGTTAGAGGCAAATTCCTTCTCTGTAGTAATAGATGAGAACAGAATTCACTTCTCTGTGAAGACAGGAATTTGTTGAGCTCTAGTCCTTGCCAGGCACCCCTTCATCCAAGGCCTATGGATTTGCCATTGCCTGCACCTTTCCATGGAAGTATATTAATGCCTTTTCCTTTTATCTATTGCAAAGTGCCTTTTGCTGTAGAACATGTCCTGCTGCTCTTGAGTCTGCATCTCTTTGCTGTAGGCAGATGCTACTGTATTAATGGGATTCATGCCATTTGTTTGCTGAGCAATAACTAGTCAGGGAGCAATTATTGCTGACTTTCTCTTCACATCTATAAGAACAGTTAGTTATGCATGTCCTGCGTGGTGGACAGTCTCCATTTCTCTGGACTCTTGGAAGCATCTATAGAAAGGTGCAGAGGCTTGAAGGGCCAACAAAAAAGGATAGCGAGAATGACAAATTCCTATGTATACCCTGAGAAGGATGACAAGAGGATAGTGCACTGCTATAGATCTATGGATAGCTTTGCTTGCAGAAGCAGAGGCAGGAGAGGATATCCAGTGGATGCAAGCTGCAATAGCTGGTCTGCATGCCTCAGATGGGGCAAACTGCCCTTGTGGGATCCCCCAAGAGTAGATCATGATTTTCTATGGATTTCTGCAAGAAGTAGGGTGGTGTGGCAGGTGTCCATTAGGTAAAGATCGGGCTTTTGCCACCAGAGGGTGCCTGCCCCTTTACCTAACGTCTTGCAGACCACAGTAACCCATGTAAACTTCTGTCTTTGTAGCTGCTGCCAGCTCCATCCTCCCCATTAGTCCATATTAGTCACAATGTTAGTATGACCCCTGCTGACACTTCCTATCCATAAGCCCCACTTCTTTGCTGCACAAAGTGGAGGTGAGTAACTGTGAAGTAAGAGGCAAGTTGTGAGGCTGAGAAAGTCCTGCTTTGGGCTGGCAGGAAGCATTAGAAGCAGCCTGAGTCAGGAGCATCAAAGTCCTGTAAGTGAGAGTTGCAGAGACCAAAAGTGGCTTGCAGATAGCATGCACAGAGATCAACTTTTTCTTTATACTCTACTGAAGTACCGTTTTCTACACAGTGCCAAACAGGATGCTCAGCGGCTCTGCTATCTCATCTGCAAAGACGCAGGTACTTAACTTCATGGTGCCTTCTAGATTGCGCACAGCTGACCCCTTAGCACTCAGTCTAGGACATGTTAGCTAGAAAACTCAGCAAAATACCCCACTGTCTCAACAAATGTTCTTTCTCGAAGGAACAGAGTTCTAAACAAAGTTTTAAACAACATACATATGATTAGACTGGGAAATAAATAACCCCACCAAGCTCAGGAAAAAAAAAAGCTCCTAAAAAGGATGGAAAAGAAATATGATAGATCACTTACGTAAGAGAAGAAGAAATGCTGTTAGGACTGATATCCAGCTTGTTAGTAAGGTCATCGCGAAGTTTTGACAACAGAGTGGTTTAATCCAAATTTTCTGAATTTAGCTCTTCTGCAGTGTCTTTTAAAAAAAAAAAAAAAAAAAAAAAGCTAAAGCAGGTCATGTGACTATATTGAGAAACTACAGTCACATCCTGAGTAGTTATATTTGCAAACAGAAGTTCCCTTTTTGGTGTTTAAGTTCAACATATAAATAAAATCCCCACTTGAAAATGTTCTGTGGAGGTGGACAGCCAACAGTCACAGCCTAGTTCAGCTGTTTCACTCTCTAAGGGACGTTTAAACGCTAGCATTTTTATTTACAAAATTGAAAAATGCTATTGCAATGAACTGGTCTCTGCTGAAGTCTTCTGAATCTATGGAGATGCAAGTGAGTTTTCTGTCCTAGAAGGAGAATCCTCTAAGACAATCTCTCTCAATGTTACCAGCTTTTTTTTGAACTCAACATGAATGCCATCATAACATTTTGACGAGAGGAGTACTTGGCTGAACATTTCCCTCTTATAACCAGCTTTTTCAGGAGCAGAGTGGAAGAAACTCACCATGGCTGCAAAACCATTGCAAGCCAGTTCCTGGAAAAGAACTTCTACCTAAGAAAAATGTCTTGACATAGTAGGAACTAAAAAGCAGACACTTACTAGCAGATGATGTTTCTGATAGGAGTCAAGCTTATTCTTTGAACCACAGTGAAAAAAACAGATTTTTCTGTTCTTCAGGAAAATTCTTTTCAAACAGGTTAACCTGTTCCAAAACTGAATGATAGCAACACATACAAGTAAATATTAATGCTTTTTGATAAGTGAACCCATTCCTCCCAAATCATTTCAGGTTTGTCCTTCAGAGGTGGAAGGCACAAGAACATGGGCCTCATTTTTTTTGCAGCAGAGGTCTCTAGACCTGCCTCTTGATGTACCTTTCTGCTTTAGATTAGTCCTTTGCTGTCTGGTATCTTTATCTCATGTAGATGCTTATATACTCCAATCAAAATAATCTGAAACATATCTTGAGTGAGAAGTTTTAAGAGAAAAAACTCTTGGATATTTCTTTTTCCTCCTGTTGGTGAGGGAATGTCTGAGCAATCTGGTCCCAGCAGAATGTCACATCTTAAGGCTGGATGAAACATCTGTCTTGCTGAGTAAATTACAGTTGTAAAGCCCTCCTTCCAGAAGTCTGTTTTTAATGGGACCATTGTAGTCTATAAGGAATGCCGGTGACTACATGTGTATGGCCACCTTGGTGGAAAAATGACTGCAAATGGGCAAGATGTTCACAAATGTTTAGCTGCTCTGACAAGCTGTGAGTGAAAAATCATGTTTATGACTTCCAGGTGTTTGTGGAGGGATAAGCAAAACACAGTGTTAGCCAACAAGTAAAGACTCATGAGGTACTAAAAATATAAATAAAGATGACTGATGTACCCTCTGAGGTGGCCTTAATTCCTGGCCTATTTTGCTGTATGAAGCATAGGTAGAACTGACTGAGTGTAGTAGATATGATAGAAAGTATTTAATGCTTTGATCTATTGTGAGTGTTTGTGTGCACACACACGTGTGTATGTGTGTAATTCATTTTTGCTCCTTCATTGTTCCTCATTCTCTCTGGGATCAGAGTTGAAAACACCAAAACAAAGCAAACAAAAATCTGTGCGCCAGCTGGACAGAAAATATCGGGATCCTTGTAAGAAACCCCCAACGTTTTTGTACCTCGTGTTTCACCTGCAAATGATCCCATGCTCTAAGCTTCCTAAGAACCTCTTATGGAAGGAATAACATGAATGTCAATTCTTCTTTTTTTTTTTTTTTCTTTTTTTTTTTCCTCTTGTTTTTGGTGTGGTGGTGGTGGTGGTTTCAGCCAGTGGTCTCAGGGGGCTCTCATATTCCAGAGAAGCAACTAAACATCTGAGTATTTGGCTGAACTCTCTAAAGCCACTTGGTTTATTCCGTTGCTACTTCTCCACAAAATGTTTCAGATAACTCAGCTAGCTGACTGCGCACTACTGACTATGTATGCTTCACTAGTCTCATTCACAGCATACCTCCAGTGAGGAAAAGCACTGATCAGAATAAGCCAGGTTTAATAAAATCCTGCTTTGTAGTGGGTTTATTCTGGTTCTTGACCAAACTGGGAAATGTGGTTTACAAGCATAGTCATCATTATCAGCCTTCCTTCTATTATCCACTCTCCACCACCCGGCCACTGGGCAGGATATATATGTTTAATTAATTCTGCTTTTACCTTCGACCTGTAAATAGTGGGAGTAATGTCAGATTTATATGTTATATGAATAACAAGGATTTCTCAGGAGACCCTATCCTGGTGAAAGAGGCTAAGTGTAATTTTCAGCTGTGAGTAATTGTATATAATACAATCCTAAATGGTTTTTCTCCTGTAATTTCATTAGAGTTTAGAAATTTAATTAGATTTTGAATCACTCTGAAATAAAGTAGCAAAACACCCAGAGACTAAGAGCAGTGGTTATTTTGTCCTCTGAGGCCAGAATTCTTGGTCTCAAATTGGCATGTGTTCATTAGGAAGAAGTTTGCAGAAGTTCTTGATATATTATTGTCTTTCAGAATGGACTCTGAATAGGTCTTTGGAGAGCATTAGAAGAGCACACAATTATTATACAGACTCTTTTTGAGGTTTAAGATCATCTGCCTTGCATATACTTAATAAAAATATGCCTCTAAAGTTGTTTAAGAAACTGTGGAGATAGGAAAGATGCTCCTCCAGTGCCTCAGTGCTCTTCCTGGTTTATTAGCAACTCCAGTACCTGTGCATGATGATACAGAGAGGAGTTGTTTGCTTTACTTTAATGATTAGGTAGGTTTATGGTTATTTTTATTGCTACACATATGAACTGTCATGGTGGCTGTAATTAGAAGCACACTAAAATGCTGTTCCTTCTCTTCCATCCAAGGTTCACAAGAAATCTGCCCTTCTGGCAAACTTTGATTCTCTGTGGAATTTGTCCCATATGCAAAAAAAATGGAATCAAACTGCACTAAACAGGACAAAGCAAAGACCAGTGCAGCAGCTTATGACTGTGTGGGGTGCCAGGGTAGTTGTAGTGAGTTCAGAAAGCAGATCCTCTTAAAAGATTCTGAGAGACAAGATATGCAAGTGCTTCTTCCCTTTTTGTTTTAACTGGTGTAAAACAGATTGTATTTGTGGAGATGGCCTGATTTATACTGCTAGACTAAAAAAGGGATTTGAGCACTTAGGAGCACATTCTCCAAAGCCTTTACCCACATAGCAGTGCCAGTTTTCTCATTGGGGTTAGTTGTTTGAACCAGGACTAGCCACATGATTTTGTGAGAGTAGGTCCTTAAAGCAAAAGCATGTAACAAATTGAGGCATTAGATAGAGAGGAGAAAATTCAGATTACTTTCAGCATGGCAACAATATAAGGAACCACAACAGAGCCATAGACAGCATGAATTAAAGAATCTCACAGAAATGAGCAAGGGGAGAGAAAGCAAATGTGAAATGAAGAATTTCAGCAGGACAGATCAAACAAACAAACAAAAAAATGCTCTTTAAATAATGGCAATCCAACCTATTTGAAATGAAAGAGGAAACTCCAATGCAATGGGATGCATGTCAGTCCCAAAGTGAGAAGTCAAAAAAGAAACCTCCAGGCTGACCAGGATGTTCTGTTACTGACTGACCTATGTGTAACCATTGCTAGTATCCTCTATTTTGGCCACTGCAGGCAGACATGGGGTGAAATGGTTCATTGGTCTGATTCAAGGGGCTGTTTTCTTTTATTTCATTAACAGCTCTTGATGAGAACTCATTATCACACAAATCCAGTTCTCAGGCTCAAAAATCTGCTTTGAGTGTGGCAAAGTAAGTCTTGAGTCCAATTGAAAAAGATTCTTAGAAAAAGATTGAAAGTTTTTGTGCTGTTGGCTTGATGGATATTGATGGAGATTAGGCAACCTCAGGGCAGTCTGGTGTGCGTGGAAGTGCTGCTTTCTATTAACATGTCATGTCACATCACATCACAGAACAAATTGAAGAAAACATGTTCAGGCTGGTTACTGCCAAAAATCAAGGTTCTTTTGCTATGGGCATCCAGAACAAATGGAAACTATGTTTGAAAACTCACAGCTGCTCTTCCTTTGCTATTTTCTCCATCTCCTCCTCTGTCAGGATTCTGAGCTGCCGGGACAACTGGGAGGGATTCTACATCTCAGCAAACATCAGAATCACAGATGTCGGGTGTGTTAACAAAGGGAAACATGCCTGCACCAGTTATTTAGTGCCTTCCTCCCTCAACATTAAGGAATACAATGGGAAACCATTCAACATTTCAGTCTTGCTCCTTTTTTTTTCCCCCATCTCTGTTTCCTTTTCAAAGTGAAGAAACATGTTATGTTACAGAGATGCTGCTACATTTTAAAAACATATTTTCTTGATTTTACTTGAGGGACACTATGGCTTAGTGCTATTGCCAACTCAGAGAGGTGCAAGGAGACATACTAAAAAGCCTAGTCATGTGTACTCAAGTCTTTTTCATGCAACATCAAGAAAGAAAATGCTGAAGCAGTCCATGCCTCATCTGAGTAGTCTATTCATTTGCAGATGTCCTGCCCCAGATCTTGCTCTGTTCTTAGGTTTATAAAATTGTGTAGTGTCCCTCACTGAAGTTATAACTTTTACTGATCTTAATTTCTTCCATAATAGGTGTATTTGGATTATTTATTCAGGCGGTCTGCATCTATATGTTGTTATTCCTTGCTTCCCAATGAAGAAGACTTTTTGTATTTCTAAACTAGACTGATTCTGTACTATGCTACTATAGGGAAAAATGGTATTACAACAGAAGGCAATTTCTTCCATGGTGAAGGAAAGCACCTGTGCATTACTTTGAGAAGTTGTATATCTTTTGGGTTAACACATAGCAATGAGCATATTAGGTGCTGGGGTGAAACACAAGTAGGTAGATATAAATTTGGATTGAAAAATATGGATTTTTTTTAGGAAACCATGTGGCTAATCTTTCTGCTTGAAAGGTGCATATCTGGTATTTGCATGAAAACAGTCAAATTCATTCTAGGCTGAGTTTCAGAGTCCTGCCACTGTGCTGTAGGCATGGTCTGGGATCCTGGGGAACCTACTGATAGTGTTTCCTGATGACACAGTTTATAGGTCAGACTCAAGTGCAGACAATGGGAGTGTTCATGGTTCCTCTTCTCCAGTGTGCTTTTCCATACTGACACCCTTCAGCTGGAGAGCTTTGGCACCTACTCACAATGTAGCAGAGCTTTCAGTGAGGTGGTCTTATGGTCAGACTGGTATGTTTTTTCACTCTTCCTGTGTGTGTGTGTGTGTGTGTTTGGCAGGGGGGGATAGCCACATTACAAGCCACAGAAAATCTTTCTTTCTTGTCTGGACCTCGTGCTTCATGGCCATTGCAGCAAGTGTCTCTCTGGCATTTTCTTTGTCTCTTACTGTCATTTCCTACAGGCTGGGATTCCAAGTAGCATACAGAGAGCAATGGCAGCATTTTTTTCCCATCTTCCTCTGCTTTAGACCAGAGGATTTAAATTCCTTTCTGGTTTCAGCTAAAAATTTTCTAGGAGAGGTATCAATCTCCAGCTAGTGCATTTAAGCCTATAGATATGTTCTTAAGATTACCTTTGCTGACCCTTAAGCATAGTCCGCAGCCTTATATGTATTTGTAGACCACAGCTCAGAGGAATGGTTTTACAGAAACTTGTAATCTGACTTGTCTTGTCTTAGACGACCATAGCCTGATCTGTGGCCTGCTGTATAAAATGTTTATAAAAGTTGGAGACAAATTGTCTAGTACAAAATAGTTTATTTAGGTTAAAAACATTAATAATAAAAATTCTTCCAGGCTTCTCAAAATCACCAGCTGGCCTGTCAGTTAGCTGAGAGAGTCTAGAAGTAGGAGGATGTGTTCATGCTTGAGATGACTGGGAAGTGTTTCAGTTAGCTAAGGAAATAGGAAAGAGGTCAGGATCCTGCCTGAGACATCGTAGTCTGTGAGTCACTGGGAAGGGTGAGTGTGGGAACACATGGAGCAAATGTTTAACTAGCCAAAGGAACTGAGAAGACCAAGAATTAGGCTTATGTTCCTCCAAAAGCAAGGTTGCAAATAATAATCAACAGAGACAGAGGCTCTGTTTTGTTTTGCAGCTTGATCTTGTTTTATTATCAGTAGAAACAGGTCACATTTTAGTAGCAACTTGAGACCATCTGATCTGACTTGCTTTTTTGCCTGAAAAGGATTATTTTTCCACTCTGATATCTTTCAGAGGGTTAGCAGGTGGGAAATTTCTTTTCAAATTACAAAAACTTCACCAACTGGAAAAGATCTTGACCCTCTCTCGAATTTATTTGAAATTGTTCACTAAGTTCGGATGCCTTTGGGAGGACTGAGGAACACACACACACAGACAGTGTGATCATATGAGCTTTGTTACTGTAGGGAAACATGCCATAGGGAACCTATGGCTCCCCATTTCTCGCCTGCGTTGCCTCTTGGCAAAAATATCCTGCAATATTTTTGGCTTGGTTGTCTAAAAAATGTGTGTACTCCCATGTGGATAACCCATTGTTTTTTCGACTGTATATCCTTCTTTATTGCATGGATGGATTTCTTGTGTTGAGTAGAAAATATCTATTACAGTATGGAAAATTCAAAAAACTAACTCTGATGATGATGTCTGAACAGATGCTGTTACAAAGTCAGAGAACCAAATCTGGATTTTTTTTTTTTTTAATTTATTTTTTTATTTAAAACCAAAATACACACCTAGGAAACACTACCAAAATAACATTAGAAGAACCATATTGCACTAAGACGAGCCTTTTGGAAAAGTTATTTTGTGCTACTATGTGAAATTTCAGATAAAAGATACGTTAATTCAACCTGTTGCATATTTCCATGATAGTATGGACTTCAGTAACGTGGTCCCATGGCATGCAGTCCTCCCTGTCCTGTCTCCACCTGACTTCACGAACAGATCCTCGCCTCATCTGAAATAGATGATGAATGAGGCAGAGTGAAGAAGGCAGTTATTCAATATATGTCTTTATTTCCATCATTCAGTGGGACTAACAGGCCTTATTTATTATCTGCCCCCTGTGCCAAACACAGAACAAACTTGTATTAATCCCAGCAAAGCTGCTCATATGTGTCAGCAGGTGCCTTTCACCACTTGGTTCAACTCCATCAGAAAGCTAGGTTTGGCTGGGAAGGAGGTGTCTGCTTGTTTTCCTTGGCTGGCTTTGCTAACAGCTCCTCTCTGTACAGGTCAGCTCGAGGCTGGAGTTAAGAGTCTGCTCAGGGAGAGAAGAGACCCACTTTGCAGAGTACGTGGATTTCAACGCATTCAGCATCCTGTGGGAAAACCTCTCTACGTTGCATTTGTCTCATTGCTTACATCTATCTGAGTGAGCTACTGGAGGAGGAGATTCCTCCACATACTGTATATTCTCTGAAGCACTGTAAGTCACAGTGGAGATACTGTAGCGTTTGGAAAGGTGCTAGAGGATCTGGGAGGCTGTGGGAGGAAGCAACAATCCCACAAAGCTGATTAAAGATGTCCTTGGGGAGAGTTTGGTTCTCTGAGCAACGAGTTTAGGACTGGGTGACCCTAAACGAAGGCTCCAGTACTCACTGGATGATATTTTCTACTCCTCTGATTATCAAAGTGTCTCAGTCACTGGAGGGCTATGTGTTGATAAAGCTCCTTTACTGAGGCAGCACTGCTGGAATTTTTCCTATGTAGGTTTTCATACGGCATGAACAAAACATCCCAGGCAGCCCAGCTTTGTCGTTGTTGCACATTCTGATACACTCAGCTGTGTCTTAAAATACCTTTGAAGTGTATGATGATAACTTAGGAAGTTCCTAAGCAATCTCTGAAAATGGCTGGGTGTTTACTCTTTGAAGGTGGCATGTGTGGTCGTGGAACAAAATGCAGCGCCCAGGAAAATTCAGAGCAAGAGAAAGAAAGGGTAAAGTATGTCCAATTCCCATCCAATATTCTTGCTTCTCCTGTCTATCTGTACTCTGTATAAGCATGTTGGGCTTTAACAAAGTGAAGCCACTGTGAGTAATTTATATCAGTAAAATGGGGTAAACACTTCCAAGGGCATTGTGGTTATTGGAGGAGAAAAAAAAAAACAAACAAAAAACCAAACAGCAGAGACTCTGAAAATCTGGAGCTAGAGTTATACTTCAGAGGAAGTTAAACCATCAGAAATTTTGAAGTAACTGCAAAGGCACAAGGTTTTACTTAGCCCTCTTCAGACAGTATCTGATTCTAATGCAAAGATTTGGTTTTGGCAGATGATTTGTTGTTGGATTTGTTTTTTGCAGATGATGTTTAGAGTTCTGCAATTCACAGAGGTTCAGGACTGGGAGGCATATCCCAGTCACTCTCAGGTTGTGTCCTGCTGACCTTAAATTCCTCCTCCTGCTGCTGTCACAGTACAGAGCAGCATCATATTCTGCTCTGCAAGAGGTGCTCTGTACTTCTGAAAATCAGCCTGTTTATTATACTGCTAACTCAGGAGGTGGAGCACAATCTTTAGCCAGTGTTTGTAAGAATATGAACATAAATAGCTGTGTTAATGGTAAACCTAAGGGTGCCCAGGAAAGAAATGATGTAAGTCAAATATATGAAAGTAATGACACCATAGCCAAAACAGAGTGTTTCTATTCTTGTTTTTCTAAAACAATTATGTTTTTGTGTATTAGTACTTACTTAATTTAAAGCAGGACATGAAATGAGCAAGAGAGGACACCTGGTGTAGTCACAGTTCCTATTTTTTATGTTTGCCTTTTCTTGATGTGTTTCCCTTGTAACTGTACAGCTTCTTAAGGTACTTGAGATATTAACAGTTTTTAGAGGTATTAAGTATCTTTTTTTAAGGGTGAACAGTAAAAGAATGGCAAAAATAAATTGCACACCTGTAATAACACTTATTTTAAATGGATCAATTAGCCTTTGAAGGGAAGAATCAAGGGAGATGGATGGGAGGAGAAGGTGGCAGAGTAGATGGATTTGCTCTTGCTTTCAGTTGCTTTAGTGGAGGTGATCTGGTGCTTTGCTCTTGTCTGCATGTGTGTGTTGTCCTGTTTTAATTATGCTGGTGTCAGGAAAGTGAAATAGGTCCTTCGAGTCCTGCATAGGACAGGATGCAGTTTTGGAGGTGGTGAGAGAACTGGGAAACTTTAATTTAGCCATTTTTGCTAATACAGACACAGAGACCATTTGTCTCCATGCAACAGCTGCAGTCTAGGAAGGTGTTTGAATGAACAGCCTCATTGTTTCACAGAGGAAGGGCAGGACACCAGGATTTCCTCTCTGGCTTCTCCCCACATTGGTTCATCTATACTTGCTAGCTTCTGCAGGTAGCAAAAAGGTCACTTGCTGTGCTGGGTGTTGAATGTGGGGGAAGCAGCACTTCACTGTGTAGTGATTTAAGCGGTTTATTACTATTTCAAGAATAATGGTGTCAAAGGCATGTCATCTGGCTCTGAAGATAGAGGATTTCGGGAGAAAATGTGTCTTTCAATGAGATATTGCTGATTCCTCTCATACAAATTGTGCTGGCTGCAATCCCCTTTAGTACCTAGGTACCTCTCAGAGAGCACAACTGTCCTTATGTCCCTCTAGTTTAGTAGGAAGAAAATTGTCTGTTGTTTGTCTGCCTACCTTATCTCAAATCCCAAACTTCATTAAGGTGAAAATAAGCGCAAGTGGTCATAGCTGACATGACCACTTGAGAGATTAAAACTAGTGATGTAGGAAATTCTGGGCCATATCTAAATATAAAAGTGACAAATGTATTCAGTAATATGTATTTTCAGGAAATAATAAGAGTATCATAACACACTGCTCATAGCTAGTACCTGCTGCTACGGGTACCGAGCACTGTAAGTACATGATGTTCTTCCAAATTCACTTTGCAACTTTAGTGGCTAGGCAATGTATGGAAGGCTCAGGGTCTATTGCTGCTTTCCTCCTGGGCAGGAGAAGTGGGTTTCTTTATGGCCAAAGGTCTGCAGGTTGTTTCCTCCAAATGACCTACTGAGGAACGTGGGTGTTGGAATGGATGAAACTTTTTTTCTCTTTTCTGTTACTAGGTGTAAAATAGGGTTTTTAACAGAATAAATTTTTCAAGAAAAAGTGCCATAAATATGTAAAGGTTAAGCTTCTATCAGGAATGAACTCCTGAAAAACACCAGTTGTTCCTTTTTGAGAACGTAGATGCAGTACCCCTTAAGAGTTGTAATTCGGGTAGTTCATGTCTCTGTTATCCTCTCTTGGCTGGGTGTTGTGGTTTAACCTGGCAGGCAGCTAAACACCACACAGCCATTTGCTCACTCCCCCCAGTGGGATGGAGGAGAGAATCAGGAAAAAAAAAAAAAGGTAAAACTCATGGGTTGAGATAAAGACAATTTAATAGGACAGAAAAGAAAGGGAAAATATTAATAATGATAAAAGAATATATAAAGCAAGTCATGCACAATGCAATTGCTCAACACTCGCTGACCTATGTCCAGCCAGTTCCCAAGCAGCAGACCCCCAGCCAGCTTTTCCCCTTGTTTATTTACTGAGCATGATGTCACATGGTATGGAATATCCCTTTGGTCAGTTGGGGTCAGCTGTCCCAGCCATGTCCCCTCCCAACTTCTTGTGCACCCCCAGCCTGCTCGCTGGTGGGGAGGTGTGAGAAGCAGGAAAAGGCCTTGACTCTGTGTAAGCACTGCTCAGCCGTAACTAAAACATCAGTGTGTTATCAACATTATTCTCATCCTAAATCCAAAACACAGCACTATACCAGCTACTAGAAAGAAAATTAACTCTGTCCCAGCTGAAACCAGGACACTGGGTCACCCACTGAATTGCATTCTAATGATGTGCTGTAACCAGAGGACAGAATGATCCATTGCACTGACACAGCAAGAATTTGATGTATCCAGGGATTTTTTTTTTTTTTTTTTGACTAGACAATTGAACCATCAAAAGAGGGGACGTGAAGTGTCAGATATGTAACTTCCACAAGAAAGCCTCGTAAGTTTCTGAGTAGAAATGTTCAGCTTGGATTTTTTTTTTTGTTGGTTGGTTTGTTTGTTTTAATGATAAGGGAGTCATTTGATGTCAGACTACTAGTCAAGGGCAGCGATGACTAGTGAGTAGTGGACAAATGGGCTCCTACAGCATGTTTATGTTATTCCTCAAATGTATGAAATGTCGCATTTTACTCTTGAAATCCTATTGGAAGCAAATTTTGAATGCACATAAAGCAGAGCCACTTGAACAAACTATCTAGTTCTGCCTCAAAGTAATTGCCACTTACTTTGTTTATAATATGAGCAATGCTGTGACATGACCTCAAGTACTGTGTTCAGTTTTGGGCCCCTCGCTACAAGAAAGACATCGAGGTGCTGGAGCATGCCCAAAGAAGGGCAGCAAAGTTGGTGAAGGGTCTAGAGAACAAGTCTTGTGAGGAGCGGCTGAGGGAGCTGGGGTTGTTTAGTCTGGAGAAAATGAGGTTCAGGGGAGACCTTATTGCTCTCTACAACTACCTGAAAGGAGGTTGTAGCGAGGTGGGGGTCGGCCTCTTCTCCCTAGTAACAAGGGATAGGATGAGAGGAAACGGCCTCAAGCTGTGCCAGGGAAAGTTTAGGTTGGATATTAGAAAAAACTTCTTCACCAAAAGAGTAGTCAGGCATTGGAACAGGCTGCCCAGGGAAGTGGTTGAGTCTCCATCCCTGGAGGTATTTAAAAGAAGGGTAGACGTGGTGCTCAAGGACATGGTTTAGTGGTGGACTTGGCAGTGATAGGTTAGCGGTTGGACTCAATGATTTTAAGGGTCTTTTCCAACCTTAACGATTCTATGACATTTGACTTAACTGCATCCCATTTTGGTGCTAACTAATATTTGTCCTTACACTAGGCATAAGTAAGCTGGGACTTCTCTTGAGATAAAAAGGTATTGCAACTTTAATGGAATATAATAGGCATAAACAAGCCAATTGCCCTGCTTTGAGATTAGAATTATGTGATTTTTCTCCTTTTACATTTAACAACCACTTAAAAGCACTAGAAGTTAACACCAAGTTAAAATAAAACAACCATTCATCATTCATTTCCACACAGATTTCCCCAAATATATTATCTGCCTGTGAAGACAGTGTTTTTGCTCTTGTGCATGATGCTGTGGAAAGCTGAAAGCTTTCAGCCCCTGACAGAGGCTTCTCAAAAATCTCAGTCTCTGCATGGTGGGGCTGTGCCTGCCTTGCTCTGCTATGCCAAGCAGAGTGAGTGGAGAGATGTTTATGGACAAATGAGGAAGAAGGGGACCAAAATCCAAATTTGGATGCCTGAAATGAGAGACTTAAATATGTTTCTAGTTATGTCCCTGCTTTCTTTAGTCACTTATATGTAGATTTAGGTATGTAAACATCTGTTTTAGCTCCTTCAACAGGAATTTAAGCACCTACATTATGGTTTAAGATACTTAAATTAGGTTAGAGAATCTAACCAATGTTGTCTTTCTGATAGATCAGGCCTGAAGTCTTTCCTATGAAGGCAGTGTTAATGATGGGCAATTAGCAGAAACAGCATCTCAGTGCATAGTCACTTTGCTAGTAAAATCATCACTATGCATGATCAAGTGACAGTCAAGCCATTCAACTTTGACTACATTACTAACGTCCGCCTGCATCACAACACAAATTAATCTTATAGAAGGGATCTGAAACGAGACTGCCTTTCCCACTAAATCCTTGAAGTGCCACAGATTCAGGTAGATGCCGTTCCCTTGCATTGTCCATGTCTATCAAGCTTGCAGTCTCCCACTCCCCCACTTCCCCTCATACGGAGCACTTTTTGTGAATTAGATTTATTTGAAGACATCCTTAAAAGACTTATGTGGTGGAGAACAAATGCAAGGTGGCCATTGATCACAGCTTATGTGAAGTTAATGTGTTCTCTGGTCTTCATTGCTCTGCAGAAATCAAGCCCTTGGCCATAACATGTTTCTTGATTTCCGTCCCCCTTGTTTGTCGCTGTCCTTGTTTGTTAATCAAAAGTGTATCAGATGGACCAGTTCAAGGGCAATACAGGATTGCTTAAAGGTGTTGATGTCTGGGGAGGAAGGAACAGAACCAGCATGTGAAGTATTCAAAGGCTGACTTTGAACTATGTGAATTTGTACTATGCAAGCTGCACCAGAAAAGGGAATGTGAGGTTACTGCAGTCACTCAAGCCTGGGCAGATATTTGTCATTCCAAAACTATTCTGTTGAGGACTTTGGTTAAGGGGGAGCATCAGGGAGGGGAAAATAGAAAGTGGAATGTAGGTTCTCGGGATTGCAGTCTATTAAGAGGCAGAAGTGCCATCATCACAAACTCACCTATTTCTCCCCCAGGGAAAAAGTGGAAACAGTACAGATAACATTACCTCAGGTCTCTTGGTGTGAATTTTACAGGGTTTGTAAAAATCTGGTCCAGTGTACATCCATGCAACTAAATTCAGATTAAGTGTTCAAGGGCAATCTGAAGTACACTTTCGCCTCACTTAGGCTCTTATTCTCTCTGTGGGCTTGCTGTAACCTGAGCCTGCCTATGGACACCAAGCCTGTTCATAGGCTCAGCAAAGCAAGAGTTTGCAGGGTGAGGAGTGAGAAAGAGATCACATCTACATATGCAGATGTTGGCCACAGGAAATCAAAATCAACCCCCTTTGGTGATGAGTATCCTTAAATGCCACCATCCACTCCTGGGATGCCAGGGAAAGAGGTCTTCACAGAGGTGCCACTCCTCCAGCCTCTGGGGCTGTTTCTGTGTATAACATACAGCACTGGGTTCTGCCTGGCAGCCTTTCTGTAAAGCGTTTCAGCTTGTTTTGTTACACAGTGCTAAACAGACAGGAGGCATCTGTCATCTCTTCAGTGCCTGTGTGGAAGTCCCTGCGCCCTGTGGCTGCCAGCACTGACTGGGGGTGTACAACGGGTTTGACTCTGCAGGGTGTGCAATATTCTTCATTGTCCAACAGCCTCTCTCTGCCTCCCCCCATGAAATGCTGCAGCAGAGGCATTTGCGAGCGTCTTCACTGGCATAGATTGAGTAGACTGATGCTTAGATGTCACATTTGAAAATGAATTTTGTATCTCCAGTGATTTCTTTTTACTTTTACAACATTTTTCCATGTTTTTCTTCTCCTTGGCTATCTAGGGAAGTCCATGCCTTGATAACACCTGCCTGGAAATGCAGGCTGGGCTGGAGCTGATGTCTTGCTGAGTTGCTTGGATCCATTCTCATCTCTTGGGATCTTGAGTATTAATTGTCCATTTTTTCCTTTTCTGAGCTTTCTTCTTTTCCTGCCAACCCCTTTGGCTGTACTGTCTCCTAACAGTGAATGCAGCAGAGGGGTTTGTTCAAAATTTATTTACCTTATGCCCAAAGATGGAGAAAATTAATAACATCTGAGTCAGCGCCTCCTACAGTAGTGGGAAATTTCCGACTTAATAATGGGAGGGTTTTCAGTGATCCCCATGTTCAAATGGTCTAACACTGAGATTAAGGGAGGCAAGGGTTCATTTCCTATCATGTTTCTTTGGCATTCAGTTATCTAACTCACCAAGGAAAATTCTCATCTGAGTTACATGTGTACAGTTTAGTGTGTCACTGGTTTAGTATCTTATTTTTTTTTTTCTGTATGACTAAAGGATTTTTAAATTTCCCAGGTCACCAGCAAGACCCCAATCCAGCAATATTTAGGCAATGTTAGTAAAATTACAAGGTCTTTCATCTGTGAGGACCCTCCCTCCAATACAGTCCTTTGTGATCAACATTAAGAGGTCATTCTTTCATCCTCTCAGCTTTTATTAAGGTGAAATGCAAGCACTGTTACCAGCACTCAGCAGGGATAAGCAATGGCTTAGTTGGGGCTGCAATATTTACCTGAGGCTGCAAGGATGTCAGACTTAGGGAGGCCCAATCTGATCATTATTCACTCCTGAGGCAAATGTCTAAGGAAGAGGTTGATATAGTCCTGTATCACTGGGCTTCTGTGTGGAGCTGTGAGCAAGGTTTTGTGGGGGTTGGGATGTAGGGAGGCCAAGGAGGAGGGAAAGACAGTATCAGCGGTGAGAAGAGTTAAAAAGCTGTAGGAGGATGCTGTTGTTCACAGAGCAAGAGGCAGGGACACCTTCTCTGGCTATAGCAAAAGTGGCATGGCATGGTATGGTAAAGAAAAAAGGAAATGCAAACCTGAGGATCACATTAAAACTACAGACTATGAAGTGCCATGGCTGGGGGTGGGCATAGAGGGATCAATGACATACAAGTAGATATATTTTGTAAAGCAGCTTTTGGCGATCTTTGGCTAAGGAAATTTTAGGTAAGGTTTCAAATGTCAAGTCAGACAAGGGGACAAAGTCATAACATTGCAGGAGGCAAGGCCAGAGTTGTAGGTGAAAGTAGAGAGCACAGGGATGTTAGTCTGAGCAGAGAGCCAGTAAAAGGGCTTGGCTCATTCTACAGAGCTACAAAACTCATGGAGCATTTTCCAAAGAAGGTCTGTAGCAGTCAGGTACCTCTTGCAGTTGCATCCCCTGGCCTGGGCATCCATATCCTCTTGGCTCTTCAGACTATCCTCTGTCTGCTCAGTGAACTCTTGCTATCCCACTTGGTGTGATAAAAGAAACTGCTAAAACTGGAGGCTGCTGAGTGCTGTGCTGCCTCTATTCAAATCTCTAATGAGCTCCTCCTTGTAGCTCTAGGTTTAATTAGTTTTCATTGCAATATTAATGATCCAAACAAACCATTTTAACTTTCCTGTTGCACAGCTGGAATCTTCTTATTTAGCATTCTGCTCTATGAGGGAATCGCACCAACTTCCTTTCCCCTCCCCCATTTGTCCCATTAATATGCATTAAAATCACACTCTCATTGGCATAGAGTTTCAGACCTGCTATAAAACTCTGATAATTTCTAAAAATGTCAAGGTTGAACTAATGACAGAGCCTCATCCAAATAATGCAAAGATAGATTTCTTCCAGAGTTTGATGGCAGGGATGATTAATATTTCATTTATTTATTTACAGCCTATCAGCATTTACAAAGATTTGCTCATTCCTCTGAGCACACATACAATCTCTCTTGAACTCCATGGTATTACAGCAGAAATGTCTAATCTGTTAGTCTTCAACAAAAATGTCTTCTTTCTCCCTTTTTTTGCTCAGGAGAAGGGCATGCCCTGCCCTTCCCAGCATAGAGCTGAAGACTGCACATCTCAAAGTCTTCTCCTGCCACAATGGCATAGGTGCATCTCGCATTTCCTTCTGAAATCCCTCATAGGGAAGACTTAGAGGAGAGGTTTTTTTGTCACCTTCTGGTGTGTTTCAGCTCCTGGACTCATTGTGATTTGTGGAGACTGAAATAAATTGAGTTGTAGATAATCTGGGGATCTTCATGTTGAAGGATGTTAGAGAAGACTAGACTCTCCCATGCTGAAGGACTGATGCAGAGTCTTGCCAGCACCTTCTCCTTCCTGACCTGTAGAAATCGTGGGAACATTGGTAGCAAGGAAGCTCCAGGGTCTCTTGCCCAATCTCATTCTCAGAGCTGGTCTATTGCTAATTCTAGATCTGATCAGTTTTGGCTTTGTCTTGTTTAGAAATGAACGTTTTCTAGGAGCCTGAGGAGCTGTGCTCTGAGATAGGCTGTCAGCAGCTGGATAAAAGGGTTTGCCGGCCATGCTGCCCGAGCAGAGGTCAAGATACAACTCTGAAAGTGCCAAAGAGATTTAGTGCCACTTGCAAAGAGTCATTTTCATTGGGACTTACTCTTCTAAGTGCTCACATTGTTTTTTGAAAATAGGACTTTGGAGTGTGAGCATGAAGATAAAGGGGTGAGGTCTGATTGCTTGCTTTGGCATTGCCTGCAGGGTCTAAGTTCAAGAGAGCAATGAGTGACTTGATTGCAGAGCACCAGCCCCATGCCCCAGGCAGTGGAGAGCTGGAAGTGCCTTACCTGGAGCCCCTGCTCTGGGAGCCTGATGTAGGCAGGCTTTCCTCATGCACAACCCCCAACTCACCCCTTCTCAAAGAGGCATGTCCTCACAGAGCGTTTTCCTTATGCAGTCATAGATCCAGATGTGAGCTGAACACACACTGCTATACCTAAATCAAGCATTTATGGTACCATAGACTTACTTGAAAACCAAAGCAATTCAGTAAGAGCAGGAAAGAAGTTGCATCATCAAGGTCTCCCCTGGCTGCTGGTGGTGTTGGGAGAATCATTCAGGAGATAGATTGGGTGCAGAAGTTCAAGACTTCACTCAGTGGTCCCAAGGCTCTCTCCAGCATGTAGGATTGTAAAAATAAAACTCCCTGCTTCCATCTATCCGTGTTTAAATACCATCATTTTTTTCTGTCTACCTAGCTGACTGAATAGAGACCTTTAGGAGGTGGGTATCTTGACTGATGGGATTCATGATCCACTTTTTTAACTCTTGTGATCTTGCAGGGGAAAGACTTCAATGTGTGGAGTTTTTTGCTGGAACATTTCTCTACAGCAGACGTTTCTCGAAGGTTTATATCAGTGATCTGGTTTTGGTAATGCTCTCGTGCTGGTTTCCTTCCTGTTTACTAGAGTTTGTCATTCATTTGTTGCGCTGGAGTATAACTGAATGGTAACTTACAAAAGCACATTGCAACAAGTTGAAATGTATTTGTCCAAAGTGCTCCTGCTGGGAAGACGTAGGTAACTAACTTCTTTGCTCCCAAGTGAGAAAAAGCAAGAGCATGTGTTATCCCTTCAGAAATTGTGAGAGTAGAAGGGGGAGAGAAGGAGACAGGGAAAGGGAGGTTGCTATCTCCTTGCTTATCTGCAAAAAGTGGAGATAAACCTTACATGAACTGAAAGCAGTATCAGAATCATATCCTGATAGTGTGACAGGGTTATGCAGCTTGTACCTACAGGTATGTGTGGCATGATGGAGGACCCTTTCCCTGGTCTGGAAGGACAGCTTATTGCCAGACTGTGTCCCACTTGAGAAGGGCACCATCAAGAAAGGAACATAATGGCAACAGAAAAATAACTAACCCAAAGTTTCATGTAGCCAAAGTTGCAGCAAGGCAGTTGACAGCACCACAGCATGAAAATGAGCAGTTTAGACACATTTCTTACTCCAGATGCAACTGTTCTTCAAGATTAAAATCGGTAAGCTCTTTATCACTTTCAGCTAGCCACAGCTTACCACACAAATATCTCTCTTACTTGGTTTCCTTTCCCTATCAGTAGATATCTCTCTCTACATCTGGGAACATACGGGTGCCTCCCAAAAGGTCTAATTAAATGGTTCACTAAAAACAACATGTGCAATGGATGTGTCTGTTAGCTAAAATTGAACCCAGAGCATTCTAGCTTCTACTGGTATTTATGGTTAAGCATGCCAGCAAGGTTTCAAACAATAAGAATATATCCATATAAGTCAGTGTGGCTTAACTTAAATGAGTTTAACATCACTCTTTTCACTGGAATTTAAGCCAACACATTTTACATCATGTTTGCTATAAGCTGCAGCGATGAGCCCATGGTTAGTTAGCATGGTTCAGTTGGTATGTGGTGGTGGTGATAAACTTGTAACTTTGCCACAGGAGCACATCTGACGGCAGGTTTAGTGTGTTACACAAAAGTTTGTCATGAACAATTGAACCAAGTCAAACAATATGGAAAGTTTTAAGCAGTACAACTTAGGGCTCAGACTGAGGTCTGAGTTCCTGCAGCGTATGGGTTACCACATATTATTACTTACCCAGGGGTTTATTGTCCTCTCTGGTCTGCCAACATAATTATGTGTGCTTGATCCCTAACCCAGTTCCATCAGATAGATGCAGTTTAGTTTAAGTTCTCACTGGGAGGACTTTCAGTCTATGCTGTTTCTGCAGAGTCGGGCTTGGGGAATCCAAAGAGGCCAGTAAGATCTGGAGTGGGAAGATGGGGCAATAAGGTTAAGCCAGAAAACTGCTGGGCGCTAGCCTCCTGACTGGCTTAACAGCAGTCAGCACAGCATGTGTAATTGCAGCTTCAGTGACCTGCTTTGCTCTTTCTTCAGTCAGTCCCCTAGCCAAAGTAGTGCTGTCAAGCTAAAATCAAAGTAACTATACCAAGGGACGGATCTGTTTTAACAAAATTGTTTTCTAAATTGATTTAAATTGGTGTTCAAACTGTGTGCATGGCTTCCTTCAGTGACAGAAGTATGATTTTACCTCTTTCTATTCCTGATAGCTCTGCAGAGCTGAAGCACCTGAGAGGGGACGGGCTTGTGTCTCTCCATAGCTGGGCATTTCCACTAAAACCGAGCCAACTTTAGATAACAAAATTGTAATTGTCAGTGATGTTTCAATTAAGAGCCTTGGGTGACTTTCTGCTCCCAGACTAAATCACGTGGCACTTAGAGAATCATCATTTTATCTCATACCAGAGCACATCTTTCATTACTGGTGGGGCTGACAGCACCTCTTAAAAACACAAGATTTCAGGAGAGCAGATGCTTCGTATTATTTCTATTTGCTTGGCACTTTGAACCTTTGCAACACTAGCCAGCTTCAGGTTTTTATTCTGCAGCTGTGAATGTGAACTTACATGTTTTTTGGAGGACTGAGGTCTGACTGCTTTATGCAGAAACCATTTAACTTCACTGTCCTCTCTTTAAATGAAAGAATCATTTCTTGTGGTAAAAGAAACATAAAAATTTATATGTTTTGGGGATATGTTGGTGTGTTTGCATTAAACACTGAATCTTTTGACTCTCAATAGAAGCATTAGGGCCAGCAACCTTGCCTTAGGTGCAGATGCACTGAAAGAGAAAAACCCAGACACCTACTGGTGATTTCAGCAAGGGCATTTCCAAAGACAAATGGTACTGCAGGAGCTAGGTGCATTTACAGTTGTTTATGAATAATTAATAATTATATTAAAGGTGTAGGGTTGACTGGGCAGGCTTCCTCTTCTGGAATTGAAATCTCTTCTCAAAATCTTTAGCCATTTGGCTTGTGATTGAAAGCTGTGTGGCGTTTCCTCATTGGAACTCATTGCAGGGAAAGACTTGAAGCTGTCAATTGTTCCAAGAGCTAATGGACGCATTAAAAATGTAGCAGCTTTCTGGGGAGAAAGCAGGGTGGGTGGGGAACATGTGTTACTACCATATGCTGTAACTGGACTGTAAGTGGTCTCCACATATTCATGAATGATGGCTGACCTCTACTCTGCTAGGGCACATGTGTGCATGTCCATCATGACTACACTCTCTGAACTTACTCGATTTGAGGCCCTTGGGAACATAACCCCTGTATCTGTCTCCAAATATAGCTCTGCTGGTCTGCTATATAAGGCAGTGGGGAGAGCTGCTGGATCTAGGAGCCATTTGGAAACTGTGCTGCAGTGATATCCACCGAGTACTCTGCCTGGTTGGTGACCTTCTTTGCTAAGAGGCAAATGTCTGCAGCTTGTAAAAGAAAAAGATGCCTCTGAATGCCTTTCCACTTTTAAAAGCTCCTCAGTGCCGGCTCAGCAAAGCAAGTGAACCTGCAAGTGGCAGCGCTTACTGTACTTGTACTGTATGAATATATGCAGCTATACATCTGGACAGGGAGGCATGTCCTGAGCAGGGGGCTAGGAATAATTCCTGGACCTGCCTCTGACTTAGAGCTAGAGCTTTGACCTGAGCCAAACCACTAGCTAGGAACCATTTCAAAGTCAGTTCCTGTGAAAATAAGGCCAGTAAGCCCTCTCTGCCTCAGTGTCCTCCTTTGTAACCCCGTTGTAAAATAAGACTACGTAACAGCTCACAGGGGATTAGGGAAGACTCATTCATTTGTATTTAAAGTACATCAGGATCCTTGGAGAAAAGTCCTTTATTAGAGCAATAATGAATACAATCAATAATAACAATTCTGTTATCACTGTGAAATTGCAGGGATTTGGTCAACATCACTTGATTACAGCTTTGTTTGGCCTGTAGATTACAACAAAGAACAAATCATCCTCTCTAAGTGTTTTTGAACATGGAGGATGAAAATGATATATTGCTGTCTTTTAAAAGAAAATTAAAACTTTAACTCTAAGGTGTGTGTAATAAAATGGCACTTCAATTCTCTAGTGTGCCATGCAGGCTTCTTCTGTTAATTTATTCTTTTCTTTTCTTTTTGTGCTTCATGTAATATTCTGAAGTTATTAATGCAGCAATATATTTGACCACAAAAACCTGCCTTCTAATGTTGTTAAGACTGTGAATTAACTCCACAAATGGAAGGCATTTCTGACTTCAAGGCAAACAGATAATGCTTGGGATAAAATGATTAGCAACATGACAGATATGTAAGAACTTCTAGGGGAAAGTTTTCCCAGGTGTCTTGCCACCGCATATGGGCTTAGGTCTTGCGAGCCCATGGGACTCTAGCTGTCAGAAGCATGTCTCTGAGGTGCAGTGTGTGGTGCAAACACGTGTGACCACCACCACCTCAGCTGCTGCAGGTGTCCCCGTGGGACGCAGCTGCTCAGTGCAGCTGATTCCCCCTGAACAGCGCTGCCACTGCCATGCTTGGATACCTTCCTGTGCCAGAGTAAGGGTGCTAGGTGCCACGTTGAGGTCCCTTGCAACACACACCCCAGTGCACCACACACTGGCAAAATTCACTTCGTAAGGTGGCACTTCAGCCCTTAAATGACTTGGATGTCACCTGTCTTAGCTGGCTAACCCAAAACCCCACAGCAGCCCACAGAAAGGCATTCGGTGGGATTAAATTCAGTTCAGTGCAATCTAGACCAAATACTCATAACTGCAAACACTTTCAGGACTAAGATGTGGACCTAGAAACGCCCAATCAATTTCATCTTGTACATGTGAGCTAAGATATCAAAGGCTGGTAGAGTGCTGCCCCTTGTAGTAATTGTAGCATCAAGGCCTGAAATCACCAGTGCCAGCCTATGTTGTAGGTGCTTGCAAATAACTTTCCTGATCTGACTCTATTCCTTTATCCCTGTGCTTAGGCATTTGCAGGACTCATTCCACATCACTGGTACAGTTTCCACTGAATGCAAATTAATGGGCACAAGTTCAGTGCTCCCTGTCTGTGGGTCTTTGGCAATGAATGGCAAATTCATTGGAAAAAGAAACAGGTTTTTGTTAGTGCTAGTTGCCAGGATTGATATCAGGCATGGGGAATGGGGTTAGTTAAGGAGGTCATGGACAAGCTAAACTGGGTGGTATATTCCACACGTGGCATCAGGAGTTACCGAGGCCTTGACTCTGCTGTGGATGCAGCACACACTCATGGGGTAGCCTGGAGAGGCTGTGTTGCCAGAGAGCTAAAAGGAGCAGTGTTTTCCAAGATGTTTTGCTAAAGTGTATTGCTGTGTTAGCTTTGATGTCTGTCTCTCTGTGCTGGTAGGCTACACTCATGCTTCCAAAATGCCTGCTTCATGCTCAGCAGTCAGAAAGGCAAACAGAAGCCTGGGAAAGGGATGAGGAATAGTATTGTGTCCCTATGTAAATCCATACTGAATACCGTCTGTGGTAATCGCTGTCACCTCAAGAAGGTCATAAGAGCAGCTTGGAGAAGGTACAGAGAGTAGAAGTGTGGAGAAGTGCAGAATATCTTCTGCCATGAGAAGAGAATAAATAAGTAGGATTCTTCAGCCTAGAAGACAGACAACTGATAGGGATTTTTTTTTTTTTTTTACCATTTCCACAATCTAGGAACTACAGGCCACACAATGAATACCAGCAGAAAGATAATCCTGGCCACAGTCAGAGACAGGATATTTTTTCTGATGTTCTTGCAAGACACTGAATAATAGGGTTTGCGTGGGGGAGAGTGTTTGGGTTTACGCTGATCACCTGGCACAAAGACAAATTGAATGAGTACACAAAGGATCTCCCTCCATCTTTTTCTCTGGCTAACCTGCTGAGACACATCCTGACAGATGCCAGACTGCTATGAGGAAGGTTGGGCTGAACCATGGCACCTGCATACACCTGGATGTGGTGGCCTGTCCTACTGTGTGGACAGTGCAGCCCCTACAGAGGGCTGCAAAAAAATCTGACTCTTTGATAGAGGCTACACAAATAGTTTCCATCCTGGCATTTTTACTAGGCAGGAGATGTCTAGCTCTAGGTGGGCAGGGATTCTTGTCTTTAGTAGTATTAATCAAAGATCTTCTAACCAGCAGCATTTCTCAGAAGCCTAACTGCTAATGGCCACTTCTCATGGCTACTGATTTTCCACATTCTTTTCAGGCCTTGCTGGTCAGACCATTGACTCCAGCACTGTTGTGTGAGTGTTTATCTGATACCTGAGGTCCCTGACTCTTGGCACAAGCAAGAGAGAGGTCAGTTGATGTTGTCTTTGCTAGTGGCTGGGCAGAGGCAGGTTGCATTGCCCTAGCCCTTTGTTGGACTTCTGGAGAAGAATAAGGTATGGTTAAGGCAAATTTTTCGTTTGATGAATGAAGAGTTGAACTGTAACTACTCATCCCCCTCACTACTTCCAGGCAGAGACCTGCTGAAGTGGCGTCAAGCCACTGCCACCCTCTCCTCCGCCCTCCAGCCCTTGTGCTCAGTACACTGAGAGCTGAGGACGTGCACTTTTTCCAGGGCTGTCAAATGAACAGTGAAAGGAAACAGACTTAAAGGCTCATTTAACTGGAAAACAGCACCTGTCTTTTTAGGCAAAGGCTGTGTTTGCTCATCACTCCTGTCAGCAGCATGGGCTCTTCCTGAAAGGCCCTTTAGGCACCTGATTATGTAGGAGGGGGAGCTATGTTGTCATGCTGCAACACCAGCAGCGCCGGCGGGCCATGGGGCAAGGGGAAGCGGGTTAGGTGTCAGTCCTGGGGGATATCACTGCCAGCACTGCTCAGAACCCCTCAGTGGCGCAGGGCGCGCTGCCACGGCCCAGCCATTTCACACTGTCCTAGCCTCAGGGGAAGGAGGACATTGGCACGGGCAGATTTTCTCTGTGAGGATGACTGGGTACGTATCTCTTTAGTTCATCTTTCTGGGTGAAGCACTGTCTCCTAACTGATTTTGAAGTGAAATGTAACACCCTTCACTTACGTGAACTTGTTGCTGGCGAGAGATGGCACCCTGTCTTGCTCAAATTTGCCAGTGGTTTCAGTGTCTACCCTCCCTCTTCTTAGCCTAGGTCTAAAATCCTGTTGCATTGCAGTGGTCAAGAATGACACTTGGATCTGAAAGCAAAAGCTGACACCAAAGGCAGCCCAGGGGTATGGTGCTTGCCCAGCACTGAGAGCACAGCAGGGCTGCTCACAGGGCTTCTTGGGCTGACTGACAGCTTAGTGAGGTTTGCTTAGGAAGGCTGAAATGAAGGGACTTAGAGGAGAATGCTTAATTCGTTTAGGCGCCTTTGATCTGATCTTATAAAATCTTAATCTGCTCATATTTCCCACTGGAAAATTCACAAGGAGTCAACAGAAATAGGATCAGACCCTCAAAGTTTAGAAGAAAAACAATGACTTTGGTTTTTTTGTTGCTCTTAGTTTTCTCTTTATTCATTCCTTGTTTTTGCAGGACTTTCGCAGTATCCCTGCTCCCTTTACATCTCTTCTTGTGCATATTTCATTTGTATTTTCTCGCTCTGAGGATCTCGGCCATTGCTGGGTTTCAGTCCCCTTTCTGGGGGCCAGAGCCCTGTCACCTCTCTTCAGCTGTCTCAGCACTCAGTACCTAGGCTAAGCTGGTCAGAAAGGCTTCCTTCCTCATCCATGGGGAGGACCGTGTCCTGAGACCATGATTGTTCCTGCAGGAAGAAAGGCATTTCAAGCCTCCCAGAGGTGTCTGCTACCCTCCATTGATGAGAAAGGGAGCCTAGATGGCCAGTCTAAACTTGTAGAAGGCCAGCACTGGGCATGATAGATTCCATCCACTGGATCTCATCTTCTTGCTCATACAGGATATTTTGCAGTAGAGCTTTTCTCTCCCTCACATCACCGATTGTGAACCATCTATGCATTGAAATGCTGAAACAAGTGTTCTTGAGTGTCTCTGTCCCCTGAGGGTGAATTGTTGCATTCCTGCCCCCTCCCAATAATAATTATAATAATAATAATTTCTATTTATAGAGCTTCAAAGTTTCCCAAAGAGCCACCTTTGGGATGGAACATACCAACAGTTAGATGGTACATAGCAACCCTAGACAACAACTTAAGACAGATGAATGTATCCAGTTGAAGCTGAAGATGAGATTTCATTTGGCAGAAGATAATTGCAAAAGTTATTAATTATTATTGTTGTTGTTTATGCAGCTCTAGACCCAAGAGCAATAGGCACTTTCTAAATACTACCAGTAGGTAGACAAAAGCGCAAAGGCATTATGATCATACCATAATAATTTGCAGAAGGCAGAACGTGCTAATAAAAATCCTCCCTTGGAGGTTTTCCCATCTAGGACTAAGCATAAGCTGATGAATAGTCCATAATGCTAGAAGAGGAGAGAGAGCTGGATTCTCTTCCTGGCTTTTCTATAGATTTCCAGTGTAACCTTGAGCATGTAGTTTAGTTACTCTAAATCTAACAACATGTCCACACAGCATGTTGTAGATGTTTAATTAAACGTGGGATCTGGAAAGCATTCCAATAGAAGTATTTGATATGAATCTCTATGTGTTTTGCAGCATGATTTTATTCAAATTGACAGTTGCTTGTTTTTTTGTCTTAAGCAACAGGACTGAGTGTACACGGGACCTGGATTTATAGCTCATCTTCTCTGAGTGCAAGGTTAGGTGCTTGCTTACTCTGGCACTGGCCACAGTGGAAACCTCTAGTATACTTTATGGCTACTATTAAAATCTCATGGACTTCACAAACTAATGTAACTCAAATAGTAAACATAAGGACTGTGTGATTATATCTGAAGTATCCTGTGCAAACAGTGAGTCTGCAAATGATTTTTGAAGGCAACTATGAGAATTTGGTGACTATCATTTTTTACGTTGATGTAAAAATAAATGGTAAAGCTGTGAAAGGTAAAATGTGAATCAGGACACTGGAATTAACTATACATCAGAGCATCTAATGTTGAACAATGTAAAAATATTGTTGTTTAAATAACACTTAATTTTTGTTCATTTCTATTTACACCACCAGTTCCTTGCTTTCTTTGTATTTTCTGGTCTTGTATTACTAACACAGAAGTTTTTTATTTGTTTCTTCAATTGTTCTCCTAAAAGTCTGTAGACTTTCAGAATTTGTAGAGATATTTTTTCTACTGAGGTGTTTCATGCTTTTTGTGCTTAACTAGGCTGGAAAAAGACTAGTCCAAGGTGTCATTAGCACCCCTTCTGTGAGGACAACACAAACTCAGTTTTTAAAGCAATAAGCAAACAGAGCATGTTCCAGCTCCTGCTCATGTCTCTGGAAGGGTTTCTGTTGATTGAAGCTGGCTCAGCCATATCTGCCAGGCTGCTTCTGCAGTCAACATCAATTTCCAAAATATTCAGCTTCCGTGTGTCACATTGAAATGTCTGAGCAGCTATTGTCCTTTGGCAGGGTTGGAATATTGAAATCAATGGGACTTGTGACCCCAAATGACATGGACACTGTTGAAAGTGTCATCAGAGGAGACATCAAACCTTGCCTCCTTGTTCAGGCCTGCCTGCATACACAGTCATTTTCTTAATGGATTTCAGACACACCTTGGATTTGGGAATTACTGCTGTATTTTGAAAGAGCAATACTTTCTGTCACTAACAAAAAGATTGCAATAAAAATGCACTTTGAGCTTGCAGTGCTTAAATGCTTCAGACTGTGCTCTACATTGTGCATAAACGCTTCTGCTGAAATCACTGCAAATAGCTGTGTGAGTGACTTTATGGGTTTGCTTAGAGCCCTGATGCTGCAAACATGGTTAGTTTTGTTCTTAAGAGAAAGGCCCCTGATCTCTGCAGGAAGATAATTAATCACATACATGTTTGCAGGATTAGAATTTTCATCAGTAATAATTTTATTATTTGTTTTATGTTTATCTTTCTGCCTAAAATGCCTTTGTAAATTTTAAAGGAAACTAGTTGTGACTTTTTTTTAAATACAATATTTATCTCGTTATTCCCATTATATTTTTCTTCAAATATTTGACAGCATAAATTTTCTAATGAGCTTTGCAGACTACAAACTTTTTAAAAGTACCTGAAGTCAGTGGTTTATATGATCATAATTCAAACCACATGCCATTTCCTTAATGGAATGAGATTAAAGAAGAATTCTTTTGTTTGCATTTGTCAGTTTATTAATACCAGCCACTTTAGTAAATTTGGTACAGTGAATTTCAGTCCCAGGAATCACTTTACTGCTAAGAGTAGTCTCTGATTACCTGGGACTCATCTGGTTAATCCTCATTAAGGGGTTGTGACATAGTTTTTAGGCCTGGGGGATTCTTAGGGGGTTCTCTGATGCTGTCTTCCTATCTACTCCACATATCTCACTGACCCTATTCTCCAGCTACAGGGAAAGAGTGAAGATCCATCCCTAGTTTTCCAGTCCACCCAATTCCCTAGGCGGATTGTGCCAAGGATCTTGCAGCCAGGTCCTGGGCTGTGTCGACCAGCCCAGGTACACTGCAGGCAGAGGAGCTGGGACTGATTTCTGCAATGAATCTGTACAACTGAGCTCTGTTTCTGATTGCCACATTTCTGTTTTCTCACTTTTCTGCAGCAGTTGCTTTCTGTTACTCATTTGGCTCCTTTCTTCTCAGTCCGTATTTAGCACTGTTCTGCAGAAAAGCACATTTGCTATCTTTCAGACCAGGTTTTTAGCTGTTCTTGGCCTTTCTGTGTTTGCGTGAATTCCTCCTGCTAACACTGATAATCTCACTGCATCACCATCTGTTGGCTTGTTAATCTTCCATTCCTGACATTCAGCAAAACCTTGAACAATTACATGTTGGCTTTTTCTGAAAGGCTGGGCATAAACTTCTAGTTCTCTCTCTAGTGCTTCCTGTTTTACTGAGTGCCAATTTTAGATTACTTATGCTTCTTAAACGTGACTTAAAGTCATATCATTTTGGAAATACAGTATTATAATTCCTCAGATTACTGGAATGGAAAAAAGGCAAAAGCTATGTTGCTTTTCGCAGTTAACTGGTGCGCTCTGATCTGCTAGTGGACTGGAAACAGGTTAAGCAATTGTGTTTGCTGTGGCTTGCATACTAGTGCTGCCCATTTTTCTGCCAAGATATGCAAAACTGAAATATTTTTCAAAACCTCTTGTGGTTTCCAATACGCCTTTTCTGGGAAGGGTTTTGAGCTAGGAAGAGAGTTGGTTTGAGAAGGAGGAAGCGCAAATTTAAATTCCTTCCCTGTCTGATTCACATCTGGGCTGAAACCTCTCTCCTAAGCCAAGCTGGCCTTCCCCTCACTGCCCACCAGTGCTCCAGCACAAAACCATGCAGGTAGACATTTTGCTCCCCAGTATTTTCTGAGCACATTCTGCAGTGCTATGAGTTTTTGAGATAATGCAGATATCTTTTGAAACTTCAGTGACTGCTGAGGAATAAAATTCTCATATTTTCTTCTGCTGTGCTTCACTTTTTCCTCTGCTTGGCTGACAGCAAGTGTATTCTGCAAACCACAGAATGAAACCCCATGTAATTCAGGCAAACTCATTAGCCTGTAACAAGTTTTAATGTTTTATCTTTTCTCTGTTCACCCCTCCCCACCCAGAGATAAGCCCGCATTTGAACCGCAGCTACCTCTGCAGTACCAGCTGTACTGCAGTATAACACAATTTCCTCTTCTAAAACATTGATATTCCCCAGCATCTGGGGGGAGTCAGCCCTTCAAACACTGCCCAAAACCCGTCTCTCAGTTGCAAAGGAACCTGACACAGGAGAGGGCCAGTGGTTCTGTGGAAACTTCCATGGAAATTCATCCAATATGTTGTGTAAAATGCCAAGTATTTCATGAAATCTGGATGGGGGTGTGGGGGGCTGGAACAAAAATCATAGTGGCTAGTTCACCTTGGCTGTGGTGGGATGATACAGTGCAAAGGACTCTGAGAGCAGCCATGTGACACCTCTGGGTTGACTAGATTTCTAGCTGCTTGCGCTCTCATATGATCCCCTAAAAATAGCACCTTATGTTTCCCATCGTTGCTGTCCAGCTATTTTAATTAGCCTGTGGTCTCCGGTTTTGCTTTGTGATTTGTAAATAGGAAATATTTATGCTAGGCCAGTAACTCCACATTCCTCCAACCTCTTTTCTTAAATTAGATGGATTATAGCTATGTTTATAAAATACTTAATAGATTTGTCCTAATATCTCTAAATGTTACTGTCTTCTACATAATGTTTTTAAAGAGATTTTTAGATCACTCAAGACTATTTTCAGGCATTTTTTCCCTCATCTGACCTGCCACAAGTGTGCTCGTTTCTTAACCTTTAGTTGAAAGACTGATTCATTGCCTGTCCTGGGACAGGCTGAACCTCCTCTGCGAATTGCAAATTGCTGTCAGTTCCTGCTGATTTCACTGACAATTCCTGATGGTTTGGAAGGGAAAGATTTCCAAAGTAAATTGGTGCCCAGTGGGCAAATAGGTACCTAACATGGTTTTCGGCTATTTTAGATAGTGCTGTCTCTTTCAAAATTTGTCCCAGGTAGAACAGTGCTTTGCAGGATTAAACCTTTGCTTGCAGAATAATTTAGCCATCTTGTGGTGTGTAGCATTTCCTGTAGTAAGTTTCTTTTCTGCCACATCTACCTTCCGCTCTTGGCACAGTGTTTAATAGTGAAACAGTTATACAAAAGCATCTTTTTGGGGTTCTGCAGATATGATCAATGTATGTGAGGCTGCTGTCTTACTGCCAAAAGCAAGACTTTGCTCATGACTGAAGAGTCAGTTTGATTTGGGGGAAATAAGTAGGATGTGGTTTTGACTGACACCCTTGCCAAAACTGTCACTGAGGCTGTTTAGAATCCTTCTAGACTACCTTCTGTCCCTGAAAGCCATAAGAGGGCTGCTGAGTCCCTGCCTGGTGCCATGGCCGGGCACCTCCCAGGGTTCTAGGATGAGTGTTCAGGGCTGGAATCCAGATGAGTTGTCTCTGAGTCAGCTGAGTCTGGGTGGTTGGTATTGATGGGGCAGCAGCAGGTAGAGCAGATCAGGCTGTAGAAATTCTTTTAAAATTGAATTTATGGTCACATTCACGGAGCTAAAAAGATGGACAAAAAGATGTTGGAACCAATGCCTGTCAGCGATCGCAAATGCAGTCAAAGCTGAAATGTAGCGAAGTTTGTTCGTTTCATGAGAAATTTGATTTCAGAGAAGAATCATAGCATTTTGTTTGTTAGAAAACAATATCTTTTACTACTTTCTGAGGGCAGGATGAAAATAATTTTGATATCGTGTTATATTAAACACCACATTACAAAATTCTGAAATGTGAAATCAAGGAAATATTTCTTTTTGCTTGAACCATGCTGAAATTTCTTCCAGAGCTTCCTTTTGCAGCAGATTTTTACTTTGTCAGGCTTCATTCGAAGCTGCAATAAGGACAAATAGAGAAATCTCCAAAGTCTTAAAAAATTAAAATTTCTGTCCTTGTCAGAGCTCTAGGGTCCCTGGAGTTGGGACCAATAAACTCCAGCTCCTGGCAAGGTTTGAGCCCTAAGGAGTGGCCTATGGAGAGAGGTTGTGGATGAGTCCTGCACCTGTCTCATCATAGCACAAGTTCTGCACAAGGGGTGGATAAGCAGCCCTTCCAGCAAGGTGGAGAAATGGCCCCAAGGGAAGAGGCCGCAGGACTGCTACTGGTGCTCAGGTGCTGGGAACCCTTCTGTCCTCGCCTGCATCTGCTCAGCTGGGTTTGTCAAGACAGAAGTTGGTTCAAACCTGGATGTGTATTGAGGCTGGACCCAGAAGAGGATACAGGCAGAGAGGAATATGACAGAGATCTGCTTGTCATTTCCCCTGATACCAGGTGCAGCACAGCCTGTATTGGCTAACAGGAGGTGCTGAACAAAAAATGCAGCCTTGATCTCGTTCCCCTTTTGGTGAGAAAACGCCTATAGCAATACCGAGACATCTTCCTCCCTTGGGACCCTTAGGTCTCTGCTGCCTCCTGGAGTCAGGGAAGGAGGGTAGGTCTGACCAGAGCTTTTGCACAAAATCCAGCTGCAGGAGGAAGCAGTGATGCTTTCACATTTAGTAGAAAATATACAGATGCTCAGACAAGTCCAATGCCTCCTAGAAGAGAATGCAGAACTGGAGACCTCAACTCATTTTCAGGTGTTCTCTTTCTTCCAGCAAGGTGTGAAATGCAGAGATTTCAAGTGGAGGAACAAGTGGAGCACTGCCTCCTCAGAAACTGGGAGCATTTCCATCATCAAAGGAGGTGTGCATTCAGATCAGCTTGAGCATGGAAGGGATTTGGGTCCAGGCTGCTGACATGCTGCAAGAATGGGACAGAACTGGCAGCCACCTCCCCATCCATACAGGTCTCGTGGAAGTGGAGACCCCTTGCTGGAAAACAAGCTAGGGGGCCTTGGGCTGTCCCAAGGAGATAGGTGGAGCGGCATCTGGTTTGCACCATGACTCCTTGCTCAGCACCGTAATGCTGCTGCACTCCTGGGCACATCCAGGAGTAGACATGCAGGTGCTAGAAACACTCCCAGAGAAATGCAGACCTTGCAAGACTTCAGGTGGGGCACAGCAATACCTATCTGCAAATGTGGGGATCAACATGCAGAGCAGATGAAGGTGTTGTCCTGCTGTGGGACATGTTCTAGTCCTCAGTTTGCTGCTTTTGTACAGCTGATACAGTTGGCTGCTCTGTCCAGCTGATGCTCTGCACTCATCTGTCTGGTGCCCAGAGATCAAGTTATTGCACCGACTGTGATAACAGTCAACAAATCATTCAGTCTCTGGCTGCCAGGTAGGATTGAACCTGCATTGCTCTGCTGGACAAAAAGTGCTGTAAACAAACAACTGAAAACTCTGTATACAGTCATATTGCTCTCATGGGTTATTAAATAGGCCCCTTGCTCATTAATGACAAGAGAATTATAAACCATTTACTTTCCACAACCAAAGCAGTTTGATGGTTGCATTTTCCTAGTCTAGGGTGGCATGTTTTCATTTCTGTTTATAATCAGTTCCACTTGTCGGTTTCCATGTACCAGGGACTTTTTGCATGTGATCGGTCCATTGATCCCTTGGGGTCTGCATACTGCTTCTCTGGGATTTGCAGCTAAGGTAACAAAGGAAAAACTGTCTCTCTCAGTAGGGCAGAACACCATTTATTTCCCTGGAGAAAGTGTTAAGGGATGGGATACAAGTCAGAAAAGGCTGAAAACTACTCCTCTTGTCTGTATTCTCAGCCTTGCCAAGAATACAGAGTTTCAAGTATGTGTGTGTGTGAGAGAGAGAGAGAAAGATGGAGTTCATTATATATACATACATACATTTGTTGTCCATTAACATATTTGTGCAAATTGCATAGTCTTTTCATATAAATTTAGTATTTCAGTCCAAATTGCTGTCTACAAAAGTTCAGTGTGATCTGTTATTGCTCTGCACTCACTGAAAGGAAGCAGCAGGAATTTTTGCTTTCTAACTTTCCTGGGAGCAGGATAACAACATCTAAGTGCCACTGGGTTGTGTTTGCTGTGTGTTATTCAGTAATTTTCCCCAGAAGTAGTTTTATTTTAATGACAGGCCATCTGATCCCAGAGTCTCATCAGAGCACTGAATTAGCAAATATATGTATTTATTATCATAATATTTGAACAAGCATAATGCCTGTCCCAAGATCTGAGTCCTTTCAAAGCTGGAGTCTGTAAACCACATTCATCATGATGAATAGTGTTAACCCCAGCTGCTTTCGTGTGAGAGGCCTGTTTTGGATTTTCCAAGCAATCAGCCACCCTTCCTGCACTAGCAATTACAATTTCCACAGGGGTCTTTCTAGTCGCAGTTCAGCCTCTAAGCAGTTCACGAGTTCATGGGCTTACAGAAAGCAGGACTATACCTGCCTCTCTTCATAGACAGCAGGGCTGGGTTTATTTTTAGCACAAGTATTCCAGAAATACATTCCACCCGTCTTTAGAAATGTGTGGGAGAGACAGACACACATATACAGACAGTTTTGCCTACATGAGTGTCAGTGGGTGCCTGAAAATTACTTTTCCACTGTCTGTTTTCATTCCAAACCTTTTTTTTTGTTTGCAGTGTGCCAGTTCTCTCCAATGTCTCAGTTCATAGGTGCTGTGACTCAAGCATGCACCAAATCTTTGTGCATAGGTGCTCTGATGGGTGCAGGGGCTGGGTAGTGGTTGGAAGTGTGTAGTTTAGGGCCAGAACTTAGCAGAAGTGCCCTGATGTTTGGCAAGACTAGCATTTGGTTTGGGATGAGTTAGGAGAAGCACTGAAGCACCAAAAGCCCAGACCAGGAGTCTAGGAGAGTGAGCTTTGCAAAATCTTCCTGGTGGGATCTGAGGTGTGTGTTACACCTCTCCCAGCTGGGGAATTCAAAGCTGAAGGTTACCTTGCAAAAGGCTGGTCATTGTCCCTCCAAGGACTGGTAAACTTAGGCTGCTCTTGGATTGCAGGGAGGATTAGTTCATCACGAGCCTCCCGGTGCTTGGAGATTCTCAAGCAGCAGATACCACATGGTTACCTTGCTCATGCTGTAGCAATGTCATTAGCAGTTCTTTTTAAAATGCAGATGAGCACTGGTCTCAGCAGAGCCCTGTTCTGCCATGGAAGCAGGACTGGGGCTGTAATTGCAGGAGATTCTGCTCTTCATTTTGCTGCAGGCTGTGGCTCAAGTCCAGCGTGATGCTGAGCCCCAAGAGCGCCCCATGACTTCAGTAAGGAGCTCTGTGCACCCAGCATGGCACAGGGTGCAATCCATTGTTTATATCTGCAGTACAAAAACTTAGCTTGTTGACTTCATGGCATATTTCCCCTATTATTAAACATCCTATTGCAGTTCGCCAAATGAAACCCAATGCTGGCATGTGCCTCCCAGGAGGGCGGCTGGTCTTGTTTGCTTTGGAAGGACGGTGGAATGGGGTCCTTACTCCAAGAACGCTGGATACATTTGTCCAGCCTTGATGATGAAATGAGCTATTTATGAAAAAGCACTGGTAGGGCAGTAATGTGTTACCCATGTGCATAATTCTTACACAGTATTTTTAATGGTGACCTTAAAAAACATTTTGACTCCCACATGTAGATACAAAAATGCAGTGCTTTAAGGTTTGAATCACTGGCAGTGGCAAGCCAATGGCATAGCATTACTTTCTGTATTAGTTATCTCTGAAGCATTTCCAATGGCGAATCTGAATGTAAAAATAGCTGATGACTGTTTGTTTCATCTGTCTGTTACTTGACACCGCATGGTTATTCCAATACGTATGTTTGCCTCTTCCCTACCGTGATCTCCGTTTGGTTTCCCTTGCCCGATAACTATTTAAATACATTTTACTAACTTTGGATTCCTTGCTCACTTCACTTCACCTGGTTGGGCAGGTCTGTGAGGGCTCAAGGGTTAGCTCCTCCACTTTTATTGTTTTATTTATTTTTCAGTGGTTGTTTCTATTACGATAACCATGTTCAGAAGGAGAGTCTGAAACACATAAATAATGGGAAGTGCTAATAGTAAGCAGGCTGCTGTAAAATGTGCTGGGGCTTTGACTTAAGGGAAGAAAGCGCAGCCCTGCACTGTCCCTGATCAGGAAGCTGGAGCACAGAAGGTAAGGGGGAAGAGTATGGGTGTTTCTAAAGCGGGGAAATCGTGGTGTCTGAGCATGTGAATGTGTGAATGTGTGTGCACTCAAGGATCAGTTGTGTAATTGATCAGATAAGAGAAATCAAACAGCATTTATATCTTTTTTTCCAGTGATTAGAGGTGGAAAGTCCTTTCATTTTGTCCAGCGTTCTCTGCTCTGAAAAATACAGGATTGTCTCTGAAAGTTTGTGTGTGGAAAAAGACATACATATAGATTTGTATGCAGTGATTACTGTTTATGACACCCATAATTATTTGGTAAAGGGGTATGATCGTTTTAAAAGACGACTAAATTGCTATGAAGCTCCATTTAATTGTCCTGTGCATTGTGCTGTAAGCAACTTTAAGCAAATATACATTGATTTAATTTTCCAGATGATTACTGCCTACAGATAAGATACTCCTAAAAACTTTTGTGATCTGTGTAGGGGGCTGAAGGCATTTTTATTTCTCTTTTTGGAACAAGTAGGAAGAGAATAATTTAAATATTTTATAGAGATCAATTAGTATGCTATAGAGCCTGAAAAAGTAAAATAGTTCAAATACCGAAGCAGTGTTAAGAGGCCACTATAAATGACTGTGACTATGACTTGTATCCAATTTTAATCACTGGAAAATTTCTTAAATGGCATAAGCTTTTCTGAGTCCAGTTGTTGCAGAACTTCTTAATCTGCCACCCCGAGGAACTGCATTTTATTAGCTTAGTTGCGGAACTCAGCAGCAAAATAAGAACAGAAATAATTAAATTTAGCTTGAGGAACCAAACTGCTTATGCTTTTTTAAATGGCCTATGAACAGGCAATCTGATTAAATCTGAATAGGGAAAAGTTTTCCAGCAGCAGGCCAAAGTGACCAGTTCACACTGACTTTGTACAGAATCAGCTAGAGGGTTCCTCACTAGTCTTCTGCCATTGCTGGAAGGCAGGCTGGGGAGAAGGAAAAGTGAGAAGAGATAAGAAGAAGAAATCAGCTTTCTGGACAGGATCAAAGTCCATGGCTCTTTTCCTCCGCTTTTTCAAGGAATTGACCATGTAAAAAGCAAATGCCCTTTGTTAAATGCTTGAAGGATAAGGCCTGTGGGAAATACTAACAAATAAAAGATTCCCAGTATATTGGAGCCCCAAAACAACTAAATTTCTCCATCCTTCCACTCATCCTTCCACTTGTCACTAAGAAGGTATTTACATACCTATTCACAACTTAGTTAGTTACCAAAACAATTGTAATAGGCACTCACCAATGAACTTGAAGGCCACATCTGGGTGGAGGTATACAGGTGTAATTGCAACCCTGCACCGCAAACCGAAAGCACACAGAAATGTTACTCTGTAGCCTCTTATTCCTACTTGCTTCTCTGAAATGTTTGTCTTGTCTATGGTTGCATTACTCGAGCTGTGCAAAAGGCCCATGAAAATGTAAACCCCTCCAAGACCAGGAAAAAAGCCAACTAACCCTACAAGCCATGTTGGGAGAAAACATCACTCATCTGTATCAGTCTTTCTTTCATCTAGCTGAGTTTACACACACAGAAGGTTGCTGGCAGAAGCAAATTCTGCAAGTGGTTTTTAGCTGTAGGCTTTGCTGTGCTGGCTTGCCTGCAGCCAGGGTGCCAAGTCACACAGGGCTTTGTCTACTATCAGCAAGTGGGTGAGTCCATTGCTTTTAGAGCTAGCATGCACTGCTTGAGGTAGTGTCGCATTTTGGGACCAGCAGTCTGTGAGCCAGCTGACAGGTGTGTGGGGAAAGGCAACATGGTGGGGGCTGCATGTATGCACTTATGGGGGAACTTTACCCTTGAGAAAACGTTGTCCCTCTTTAATCAAGCCTGCATATGTTTTTGGGTGGGTCAGTGATTGCTTATACATATCTAAAGGGGGGGGTGTGTGTGTATATATATATATATATACATATTTGCATGTGTGTATTAATCTTGGTGTTTTGTGACTATCTTGCTGCTTGCCAGGTTTTTATGGCTTTCAAGTGTGTATGATCAGAGAGACTGCCACCGAGACCCCTGTCTCTTAGCAGCCCCAGAGAAACCGAGGCAGCATTAAAGCCATAAGAGGACAACACTTCCCTAGAAGTAAAGTTTCGCTCTCCCTTGGGTTCCCCTGCCAAATGATCCTCTTTGGACAGGTATAGAAAGCAGATATTTAATTATAGCCCTAGGTTTCTTTACCATCCATCTCCTGTGCTTGCAAACAGTGATATACAAGAAGGCATTAGCTAGTAATGATTAATCTAAATCATCTAGTAACAGTCAGACCAACCTTCTTATGAGCCAAGCAGGTCAAATAGTGATGCATCTTTATTTTCCGTCTCTCACATAGCTACTTCCCAGTAGTTTCAGGGATGCTTTCCCTGTTACTTACACACTATGTCTGAGGCTGTTTTGGGAACTGTGATAGGGCTGTGACAGTCAGGTACATGAAGGCCACTTAACTCATACTTGCCACTTGGAAAAAAGAGAGATTAAAATCCCTGCAATTTTTGGAAGTCTCTAAAAGAGATGTATGTGGTTAATATTTGGCTACACCTTAACATGCAGAGTCAGGAAACAGCAATATCTGGCAGTTTACAGCTACTGCAGATCCTCGGTCTCAGATCTGCCTCTGTCTATCACCTTTACCTGGATCAGCCATAACCTGTCATATCTTAAGGTCAGCTTGGCTTGCCTGTCAGCTTTGTTATAGACCCTTGTACAATTCTGCACATTTCTGTGTTGCAGAAGCAACAGGCTTCTGCTCTTTTGAGATCTGTGTTTCAGGTGTGTCCCTGTGCCCATCCTTTGCATGTTTCAAAGCATAGGGCTCCATTGTGCAGAAACTGGAGTAAGTGCCCAGGACTGCCTGGGATGTTAGTGCAGAAGCAGCAGTACATTCAGAGGGAACCAGACCCTGCAAGCTGCATCCAGGATTTGTGCTGGGGCAGTGGGGCAGCGTTCCTGATCATCATATTGTTGTTCACTGAGACTTATTGTTTTGACTGATCTGCTTTGAAGTAGTGACATTAGGCCTTAGTGTGTTTCTCCAAAATTGAGAAATGATTCTTTGAGCTACAGGAGTTGTGACCAGGCCTGTTAATTGAATGAAGCCATAGACAAGTAGGTAGAATTGTCATTTGGGGTGTGGGAGAGAATTGAGGAGAAGGGCTGGAGAAGAAGCAGCTGGTGACAGCACTGGGCTGTTGCAGGCCTGCAGGTTTCTTTAGACGGTCTGGGGGGTCTGAAAAAGCACTGTGATGACAGCACTGAGGTTTGTGAGGGACTAATTCATCCAGAGTCATTGAGGTTTCTCTTAGGGAATAAGTGTAGATTCTGTTTAAAACTCTTGTTATTTTCCTTTCTGTCTTTTGCATATATCCTTTACAGAATAATCACAAGAAATGTCTTAGCATATGCATTAACTGTAAAAGAATGAGGAGGTGCCTTAGGGACACACCATTAAATCATAACAATTAATCAATCTCTGAATAGGAAGAAGGAGTCTTCATCTCCCAGGAAAAAAAAAAAAAAGAACCCCTGTTGCACAGTGAAGTGGGAACTGGAAGGAGCTTCCATCTTGCTTGGGATGAGACCACTGGCCAGCTTTTGCTCCTCAAAAGGAGGAAAATAGTGTGACCTCCAGAGATAACAGTTAGGGGCAAGGGTGGGTGGGCTCTCCCCTGTCCTCTCAAGGTCCTCCCATAGGTGGATAGCTAGCTGTCCCATGACCATCTTCCAGAAAGCAGGCAGGAGTAAGGCATGCTCCAGCTTTTGTTCTTCAAATGGAACGGCTTTGTTACCATCACAAATGGTTGAGGAGCAGTCCGTCATCAGAGGAAAGATGTTATGCAAATGGATGGTTGTGTGCCTGAGTCATGTATTCTGGCATGTATACAAGTGTGTATTTCCCTCCCTGCCACACTGCTTCCTCAAGGATTGAGCTCTCTTGACTGCACTTGAAAGCTATAGCAAGGTGTAAGTAAGAAATAGCTCTATTCCTGCAGCCTGAGCCAGAAAACCTTGAAAACCAAAGCCTCCACCTTCTCTTCCCCTCTCTGGTACATATACGTATTTGTCTTTAATAACATAAGACAAGTATTTCAGGATGTTGTGTGTCCCTAAATCCCATGGAATTCAGTGGGTGATAAAACCACTTAGAACTTGAAACAATTTTGAACCTAGCACCTACAAATGGCTTGAATTCTTTTCTTTATAGAAAACAGATTCAGCAAAATCTTCTGTCAAAACCCTGGAAATATCCAGAAGATATAAAGGAAAGGAGCAGGTGAGACTACCAGTAAAAGAATAATACTTGTTTTCTGCAAGCCTGTTATTTCCTGAGACTGTATCCTGTGTGAGTGGGTGTGGGTCAGACTCTCCTTGTCAAGAAGCTTAAATGGCCTAAGTGTAAACTTGACAGTGCAGATGGTATCGGTGTGCTGGGCCTGATGAGGAGGGCAGTGGAAGTGGGGGATGGTTTCAGATTCCTCAGCCTGGAAAGAGAAGCGAGGTATGGCTGGTCGCTAGCTGCAGATTTCCTTGTTTAGGTCACAGAGAATACACCTGCTTCCCTCTTGTGTCTACTGTACTTGCTGGTATCATTACAATTTTCCCATGACAGGGGCTGGAACTGTCTGGCGTGCTCCTTTACAAAGCATCCAGGCCATTACATTTGTTTTCTTGTCCATACGTTTTTCTTCCCTTCCCTCCTTGTCATCTCCCATCTCTAGCCACTGTGATGCTGTGGTACTCTACAACTTTCCCTCTGCTGTGGGAAAATCTCCTTTCTTCCACTCAGGAAGTGAAAACTCAGAAGCTTTCATCTTCTAAGCCTTGCTTGAGATTAAATGAAAGGAGGTGAATACCTGTCTCATCAGCCAAAATCCTGTCAGTGCTCAGTGGAGGGGCTGTACCAATGCAATGTCAGTTGTCACCTTGAACTAGTGAGGAAGGCTTGAGTCTTCATGATCTCAGAGAGATATAGATATCAAGAACCTGAGGCAGAGCTGAGATCTTTGCAATAAGTCAGTCACCTGCAAATCCATATGGATTTCACTATAAAATATAATGCCAAGCTACAGTACCACACTTAGCTAAAGGGGTTTTTGTTGCAGAGGCTCATAGTAAAGTACCATGCCCTATAAAGGGCAGCGGGAAGGCACATTTTTGCCTTAACTGACAAAGGTTAAGCTCTTCTTGTGTGATTCAGAAAACACAGATTTGGTTCCCTGCTCTGCCACAGATGCCCTGTTTGATTGTGGGCAAATCAGTGAGTTGAAGCTGAGCCTTAGCTGCTGATCTGTAAATGAGACAGAAATCCTGCTTGCAGTGGGAGAGTTTGTAAGGATAAATAGCCACGAGGTGTTCATGTACCATATTACTGGGGAGCTGTATAAATATCTCAGTATATAATGACTGACCTAGTTACAGACAGTGGCCTTTTCCAGTCAGACATTTAATGCCAAGAAAGGCACTGTTTGGGTTCAGTTGCTTAAATGTCACTTGTCTGTGCTGACTTCAGGTCATGGGAGGAGCACCATCCCTTTGCCTTGTGATTCTCATAGACTTGTGCTGTTTGTCAAGTGCTGCACCTGCCCTTTGCCTGTGTTAGTCATGTGCTCTGTGCCTTTGACTTCCTCCATCATTTCTGCATGTTACTGATTCTTCAAAGGCAGTGGATAGGGCTCAAGTAATGGAAGGAGTGAACAGGAGTTGCAAGAAAGCCTCAGTCCAGATACAACCCATTCTGAGAGACATCTCCTTCTTCCAGACTTGACAGGCCTCTTGGCAGGATGGGGCATTTGGAGGACATTGGGAAAGGCAGTCCGGAGACCAGCTGGAAATAACTGTTGGGTCTTTGCCATTGAACCAGAAAGGGAAAGGTAGAGAGACTTGCCATGATTCTCCATAGCTGTCACAAGCCACCTCTGTTCCTCCCATTTTTCTTCACATGAGGTCTTCATCTCCCAGTGCTTGAAGCTTTGTGGTCTGAGCTTAAGAGGTAAGCGTTCCAGATGGGGCCTGGAAGAGGTTCACATCCTTTGGGGAAAGGACACAGAGCAGGATACATAACACAAGATCGTTAGTTAGGTCCACTCCCTCCTTGCATTCACGCTTCCACCAGGTTGCACTGACCTTCCTTGAGCTGCGAGTCTGATGAGTCCCCGTTTCCAGCTCCCATGGCAACAGATGCACTAGCTTCAGTAGAGCTCACTGGGAAAAAAAGACTTCAGCTGTCTTTTGTTCAGAAAAAAATGGTTTGATTAAACAACTAAAATCACAATCATATTCATTTTAATGACATTTCTCCTAGAAAGATAATTGGAAATTATTGTTTTGGTCATTTGGAATATTTACTTAGGGAAATTTCAAAACAAGATCACACTCTCTGTTGCAATACTATCAGAGTATTGTTTGACATAGAAAATAAAACAAAAAGTTTCAGTTAATGTTAAATAGTGTACACCTTCTCTGACTTCAGAACAGTAATAATACACTATTTTAACTATTATGGTATATATTACATGCTACTTCTCATGGTCTATAGAGTAAAAATAGTGAAATAACCTGAAATTAAAAGATTTTTTTTTTAATTCTGAATGAAATTTTGAAATTTATAATTTAATTTCTCTTCAGAATCTTTATTACACGTGACATTTCAAAAACAATCTAAATGAGAACATCTTCCCATCACACACACACATACAAACACATTTCCAAAAGATTATAGTATCCATAGGATGGCAATTCAGATTGCCAGCCAGCTCTGCTGGTCCAGTTTGGGACTGCACGACATCCAGCACACCACTCTTAGGTCTAGATATTCTAATGAATATTGCAGAAAAGAGCAAAATTTCTTTATTCCAAGTGCACTGCTATTGTAAATGGTGAGTGACACAGGTTAGAAAATCAGAATTGTCCAGAGGACGATTTGGTGGCACAGCAATGTGGTATCAGTTCCAAATCCCTTTCCTTCACATGTTGGTCTGAATGCCACATAGGGATGAGGTTTGGCTCTTCAGAGATGTTGGATTTCACTTTCCTGTGGTTACAGTTACTTATGTAGCTTTCTGGAGAGCGCACCAGTGTCAGCTTAGGAAGTAGATGTATTTAGAGTCACCAATTCTGTTCTCAGTTATTCGACTGACGTCAGTAAAATGACTCTAGATTTATACCAGTGTAACTGAGAACAGAAGCTGGCCCAAAATCAAGAACAGTCTCTCCTCTGGCCCAGGACAAGCTGTTCGAGAAACAATTGCTGGGCCAAATCCTCAAGGGGAATGGACCCCAGTCTACACTGGTTTGGTCTAGACACATGGCTCCTTCACCTTGTTTCCCAGTGCAATGATCAAAGATCTGATGCTGGAAGAGCTGAAGTCACATTGTTCTATACTAGTCATCTCTGTCAGTGTTGGAGATCTTCACCCTAAACTGGACTGACCTAGTTCTCCACCCTTCATCTACTGGAGCAGGTATTTGTACTTGAGCAAATTCCCTTCCCCCAAGCAGGAGAATTCACTTTGGTCACCATTTATGACCACAAAGCATAGATGAAAGTGATCTTGTTGGATGAGGGAAATGGAGGCTTGTGCTAATAGCTTTCACCTTATGACCATCTTAATCCAGAAATTGCCTTTCTTGACAGTTTGGGGAAAAGCGGCTGGAGCACCACTGTCTCTATTGCCAGGCAGCTCTCCTCCTTGGTGAGGGTGTTGTGATCCTCTCCCTTGGTCCATGTGCCCTGAGGGGTGCTCAGGGAGGCAGTGTGCCTGGAGCTCCCCAGGCAGCAGGGCAGGTCAGAGGGAGCATTTGGCTTGATGCAGCCCAATACGACCAGCCCACACACTCTTGGCAGTCCGAGCAGCCCAGCGCAAGGGATGTTTAGGTATTCTACACCAGCCTACAGGGGTCTTTCTTTCTTTTCTCCTGGACATCCTTCTGGCTCCTTGTCTCTGACAGGGACTCACAGGGTGACTTTTAGCTCCCTGACACCTTTCTTTCTGTTTTCCTAAATGCAAAATGAAGAAAGCGGTGCTGTGATCGTTGACTGACAGCAGCACACTCGATAGTCATTCACATACTGATCGCTGCTGCCACACAGGACTTTCTGGTGGTACCCAAGACAGCTCACTGAGCCAGCCCTGCTTGGGCTAGAGAAGAGCTTCCATCGACTGGGAGCATTGTCTCAGCCTGATGACACATAGCTGAACAAGCATGTTTCCATCCAGTCCTCTCATCTGATTATGAGCTCCCATGTACGCCATGAACAAATATGCACCTATGCAAAAAAGTCATCAGTTCATTAGGGATTCTCCTATTTTCCATGGTAAGAAGCACTATTTGTCATGATGAGGCCCTGGAAGCCCAAGGCAGCAGCAGCAGTGCGAGTGTGAGTAGAGCATGCTGCTGAATAAACCTCAGCCAGCAGTCACCATAGGGCTCTGAGTTTTGGGCTGGTACTGTGGGTGGATGCCAGACAGAGAGCACAACATGAAGACACCACCTCACAAAGATTTAAAAAAAATAAACCTTCCCTCCCTCTTCCTTCTTTTGCCATCGTCAAGGGGAATGCAGTGCTGCTCACTTCACACTGCTATGCAACTCCCAAGGGTGCTGCCAAAATGCCACAGCGATGTCTCATGGCACAACATTTCAGGCAAATACCAGCCCAAGGTGGGTGGGGGAACCAACCAGCCCTTTATATATTGCAGCAGCAGTGATGTCACACACTCCAGCCAAGTATGCTGGTTTGCCCAGCTCCTGTCTAGTGAAAAAAGTTGACATTCAGTCTGTGCCAGGCCAGGAATAGTCTCTGTAATTTAACCTCCTCATCACAACTTGCTAGGCATTTAAGAGAGCCACTGAAAAAAGCCTCCTATTTAAAAGAGAGGGGAGGTTGGTTTCTGATTAATCTCCTTGAAATCTGTACATTTATGCAAGCTTTTTTGGTAGCTCATATCAGATGATGCCTACTGCAAACACTCCACATGTTTCTCAGCATTTCCCAAGCAGTTCCATATGCTCAGCATTGCTTTCCTCTGTCTGGAACATAGCCTAAGTTCAGGCATCCTTAAATGTTTTAACTAGCTGAATCCTGACCTAAGCTCAAACACTGCACCTTGCTTGCTGGCTGCCATGTTTGTCCAAAAAAGTAAAGAAATGAAACTTTACCAGGTTATTAAACCAGCCATAAACAGCTTCTTTGCCCAAAGTTCAGAAGTTGCCTTCATACCTATACAAGGGATAGCCAGATTAGTACAATGTTGCTGTTTCAATCCAGTCCTGGTAGTGATCTGCACCTTGAACGCTTGGTGTAGATACAGCTTTTCCAGCTTGAAGCATTACACTACCCAAGTACTAGTAGTATAGCCAGGAGAGACAAGGATCTTCTCAAGGGTTTCAGAGACATTAACAGTCTCTATTCTTTTTTAATCAGTGGCGCTGAGTTGTTTTTGTAACAGTGACTCCATCTAGGAAAATAATTGCTGAGATTACATCATGATCTCCATGTTTATTGTTACCCTACTCACTTTTCAGCAAATGTTCTCAGTTTACAAGGGACAAGATGTTTCTTCAGACCTCTGTCCATGAGATCTGAAAGCTAAGCTTCCTCCTAGTTCAGGCACCACCACCAATAAATAGTGATAAACATTGTGCTCCTGGAATTTAGTCAACAGCCCCGTTGATGAGTGAGCCAGAACATAATCACAATCTCCCCTGGCTGTGTTGGCTTTGCACAGTTAAGAGTACCACAGAAGCAGTAAAATTGTAATTTAACCTCTGAGCAAAGAGATAACTGAGTACACATCTCTGCAATGAGGATGCCCTTTTACATCTGGCTGCAACCAGACATAGCGTTGGAGGTTTTTTTCTTTGTTTTTTACTTTTTTTTTACTCAGATGTCTTAAACAGACCACAAAAAGCTCTGATTGGTACAGGCTTGTTCCTAAACTAACATTGACAACTGTTCTTCTTCAGGTAAGGTGTAGGAGACCGTCCCAGTGGGTGAGCTCTTGTTGCCATTTTTGCCAGCATGTTTTGAATACCATGGGCTGACACAAAAGTTTCCTTAGAGGAGACTCTTGCTTCAGGAAAATCTACTGTATCTACACCTATGTGCTATTTGCATTACCTCAGGACCAGGCAGTTCTCCTTGTAGGAAATGGCTATATTCTTGCAAAGATTAAACAAAGTAACCTGAACCTTGAGGGTCTCCAAAATGACAGCAGCAATGCACATTCAGCATAGCTGAGCTTTCCTTTAGCATCTCCTGACTCTGATTCATGCATGGAAGCAGAAACATGTTTTGTTTACTGCCCCTCACCATCCCAGCTGTCCACCTTTCCCTCTCATTTATAACAGGGACAGTGAAAAGGATGGACTTTCAAACCTCAGATGCATTAACTCCCAGTCCACCAGATTGATGTCTGTCTATACTTGTTGGCAGTAGGAAGCCATATACAGGTGGAACGAAGGAACACATTTTCCTCTGCAGTCCCTCTGAAAGGGCGGCACAGCAGGGATGTAGACAGCAGCAGGGAAGACATCACCTGGCACAACCCCTCTTTTTAGCCTGGAGACATCACCCAGCCTTTGCAATGGGCAGACTGCCAGGAAACCATTGCTCACTCAGCTGTTAGTCCCTGCTGGGGCTACCAGAGAGTGCTGGAAGTTGTGACAGTTGTTTGCTAGGAACCTGACTGCACTCCACAAGATACCAAACCCTTAAGGTATCTGGTTATTATCACTCTGGGTTGGATACCTGTCTCTTTTGGTAAGGAATCCTGTAAATCACTCCTAAAATGGTTGTAAAATGTGAATGAACAAATAAATGAATGAATACTGCACAAGACAATCTTCAGATCATGAAAACAAATGTCTTTGTTTTCAAATTGCAGAGTTCACTTAGGATCAAAAAATGCTGAAGATCGGAAACATCCTGAGACACTATTTCTGTCAAATCTATATCACTGGACTATTTCTACCTCCTTACTAAAGATGGTCAGAAATGAAGCCAAATACAGGCATGAGAGGGAGTTCTAAAGATGAGAAGCAAAATTACATGACAGGTATGTACCTGTACTTTCTGCTTATATAACAGTTAAGAATCAAAACCAAGAGCAGGATGGCCTTTCATTTGTCTTCTCTTTTTTTATTGCTGCATGTATGTGCAGTGAGGGAAGTGACATTCACTTTTGAAAAATCTTTGTACAAAGTAAAATGCAGAAGCTCTATTAAGCTTGTTTTATTTCTGGTGTAAATCTATTGTAGTTCTGAATAAGTCATTGGCACTGTATGGCTGGAAGGACAGAATCAAGATTCACTATGATACTTTGAGTCTAAAAATAGGTTGGCTGGGGTTTTTTTTAAATAGAAAAGGAAGATGAGGAGTGTCTTCATTTGAAGAAACAACTGAGCCTGAGTAACTCAGCTGATTAAGCCCAGTTCCTCTGACTTTTCATGTTTTGACCATCACTGAGTCATCATGGGGAAAAACCTGCCCTTTCCAAGAGTCTCACTGAGATGGGCCAAAGTGCAATAATGGATTTGGACAGCTGGAGGGGCTGAAATCTGGATCTGGATTTCATTGCTCAGTTCTACAGTGGATCCAAGCACGAGATGGAGAGAGCTTCCACCTGTATAGAAGCTGGAAGCTGCTATAGATGTGAACTGTGGTGCTTCAGCTCATCACAAGTTAATGATGCAATTGTTTTAGGAAATGGAGATATAGACCAAACTTTCTTTAAGGAGTCTAAAAGGACTTTCCTTTTAGCTAGCTCTTGAATATGCTTTTAAACTGAGTCTCGCTGTAGTTTGATCAATACCCTGCTCAAGCCTGTGAATGTGAGAATAAGTATCTAAAGAATTTACAGAGTAAACTTTAAAGAGTTATAGTGTATAGATTTTGAGTATAGCTGAAGGATCTATTTTGCTTCTACTTGTTCCATCCAAAGATTCCCCCATCCTGTCTTCAGACTGATACGGAGACAGACAAAAAACACAACGCTGTGGGCCCTGCCTGTGCATCGCAATCAGGGATTAATGGAAGGCTGTGATATTTTATAATTGTGTTGAACGGGTTACCTTTTGCTCTCAGCAGTTCTGGAACTGACACCAAATGTTCCCTGTGTTCCTTTAGTGGGTCTGCTAGAGTCCCCTAGGCACTCCTGCCTTCTGCTGGCTAAGCTGGTATTAGCAGCCTCTTCAGTTTCAATATACCAACCAATCATATCCGGATATGGGTGGCTAAAGGATTTTACCCCAGCAATATTTGCTTGGAACATGCTAATGCACTGCAAATCCTCTTTACCTGTGATGCCATTCTGCATTCTCAAACAAGGGTTTGGATCAGTGTAATTGTCACAGCAAAGCTCCAGCCTGATACCAGCAGGTTCATCTCCATAGACTTCATTTTCCACAGTCATGAGCTAACGGATGAGTGAGAACAGAATCTTCTATAGTAACTTTATTTTTCAGAAAATAATTTAAATTATAATTATGATGTCTTGCCAAGTAAGTTTTATCAACTTTTATTTCATTAAGTAAGTTTTCTCCCTTCTTATTACTAATTATTCCTGGCCAAAAAATGGCTAACCTTCTTAGCTAAATACATGCACAGCACTAGAAAGTGTTTATGGTTGGAGGTATGGGAAGGGAAGTACTTGAAATTTGGCTCTTATATCCTTGTTTAAGAGCTCAAGTAAAGAATCTGAGGGGAGACAACTTTTTTTAATGGCACTTTCCAGAAATTAAACTATCTACCATGAGCTACTTGAATTGACCAAAATAACAATTATTTTTCATGTTTATTGTGTTGCTAGCATCTTGTTTAGAATACGTGTAGGAGCATATTAGTCAGTGACTGATATATCTGGAAAATGCTCTCTGTCTAATAGTGTTAATATAGAAAAATGATGATGTATAATTTTTGGTTTTGCAGAGAAGAAGGTTTCCTTCAGCTATTCCGTAAGATGAATTGATGTGCAGCAGCACCGTCTGGAGGAATCACTTTGTGCTTGTGAATTGCAAACAGCTGGAACCACCCAACGCCATCATCTGCCTATTTGATACCCGAAATTAATCCTTTGGATAATTCATTCATGACTCCCATGAACAATGCAGGGAAATAAGAAACATACAGAAGGACATAGTGACTCCTCAAGTATTGGGAGTCTCCTGGATGACACAGACAGAGAGGTGAGCAGTCTCACAGACCGGGCTTTCAAAAGTTTGTGTGTGGCAGAACTCGAAGACTCTTACAATGAACCAGATGTTGCCATTTCACCTGACTTTGCCCTCCAATTTTCTGCTAAATTTCACCCAGGGACGTTAAACCATACCATCAAGAAAAGCAACGTCTGTAACAAGCTAACAGCAAAAAACAGTGAACATACAATATGGGCTTCAACATTCCAGCAGTTACCAAAGTGTGCTCCGGAGGAGAAAAGGATTGCTAAAAATAACACCTTTGCCACAGAAAGGAAAAAGCTGAATTTGCCAGTCCCTGGTCCAAGGAACAATAAACATGTTTCGAAAGTGTCCTCATTGATTAAGACATTTGATAAGACTGCAGACCAAGGGTCAGGAGGTTCCCTGATAGCCCTTAAGCAGCCCATTAAGAATAGCTTTCAAAAATATAAATTAAATCATAGAAATGATATGGCTTGCTGGGATGACACAGACATTTTAAGCATCCACAAGGAACTTTCTGAATTTTCTGAGGCTAGTCAAGGTAGCCACTGTCTCAGCGGCAAACATGAGCCACAGAAAAGACCTAATAAAATAGACCTGAGTTATTGTGGCTCTGATGGTTATTATCCTGTGCTGATTGAGATGTCAAAAGTAGCCAAGTCAAATTTTTCCCGTTCGTCTAAAAAGGCTTTAAAAAACAGAAATGTGAAAGTTAATGAGCCAGCAAAAAAAGGTAATTTTCTTCACAGTGAGAACAGTGCTTTTGAATCATGGAATGTTCATCATAAAAAACTGACTGAAAAGGAGGAATTTGTTGATATAAAAACAAAAGAAGAAAGTCTTGCATACTTGGAAGAAGCACCATTTATTAAAGGATCCCACACACGTGAACATAAATTACCACCTGCCAAGATCACTGTTGCTAAGAAGCAGGAGAAAGATTTTCAGATGGAGCCAACTCCATCAGAAGCTCCTTTCAGCATCCCTCTCCCGGCTGTATACGTACCTCAGGGTCCCCTCCCTTCAGAAACCGAATTTCCTGCTGCTCTTCCTCCCGCACCCCCCCCTAGGATCCATGCACACCACGGTCCTCCTCGGCCACCCCCAGTCTCACAGGCGCTTCCTCATCCACCCCCCACCCAGCAGGGTCATCCCCCAACACCCCCTACCCCTGAAGCCCCTCCTGTGCCACCACCCCCAATACCAGCTCAGCTTTCCCCCCTTGCCATGTCCCAAGCCTCCATCTCACCCCAATCCATGTCCTACAGGATAGTTTCACCCTCACCCATGTCCCAGGCCCCCAGCCCACCTCCACCAAGACCCCTGGCCCCCTTAACCGAAGAGGAGGCCCTCAGTCCCCAACTGGGCAATACCTGTCCACCCTGGAGGAGACAGAGAGCTACCAAAGGGGCAGCAGAGAAGAGACAGACTTCAAAGGAGAAGTTCACAGCCAGCGATGAGATCGTTTCATTGTCTGAAAAGGTGACTGGTGCTGAACCTGGCCTGGATGTCACTCCTCTGGCTAAACAGATAAACTCCCCTGGATCAATCAGTCCCTCTTTCAACATCACCGAACTCTTAACACCCATCATACCACCAAAACAGGAGGTAGACCCTGTGGAAAGCGAGCTGATCCCACTGACACCTCCTCCCACTGAGAGCACAGCAGTGAGAGACCACGAGGGGAGCACATTTGGTGATTACAGGTCTCGGGATAGTTACAAATCGAAAGCATCGAGTCTGTTATTCAACTTGAAAGATGTGCGTAAACGTGTTAAAAGCATTTATACCCCTTCTCCCCTGTTAAGGGTCTTGGAGGAGAAAAATAAAACTAGGGAAAATACACAGGAGAATACAAAAATGAATGCTTTGCCCTTGACTTTACAAGAAAAAACTAACAAAAATATTGCAGAGAAAGATGAATCGAGTGATATAACCTCCGTATTGTCTGGCAGTGTCCACGAAAAGGACAATAAAACTGATTTAACTGGACACTTTACAGACAATTATCTGACTTTGAGTTCACCCCAGACAACAGCAGATCTTTTATTTTACCAAACTGGAGACAACTTGCAGCAAGAAGATTCAAAACATGAAGGTCTGGTTAAAAACACAAGGGGCAATGAAAACTTCGCCTTGGTCAGACATGAATCAAATGAACCTGATTTCAGGAAACATCTGCAGTATCCAGCACTGAAACCATTCAGTAAAGACAATGCAGATACAACAGCTGGTCAGCCCACGCAAAATCCCAGTGTTCAGGGTGAGGAAAATGAGAGACAGGCTGATAATCGGAACAAAGAGTTTGCCTTCAAAACACTCCCAAACCAGCTCTCACCAACAGAGGATGTGCCTTACAGTGACATCCAAACCAGTATGGTGGTAACTGGCCACGAAGCACAAGGCAAAAGAAGCAGTAGTTCTTCGGAGCAATCTTTTGTCTCCACGGTAGAGCAGCCACTTCAGGAGGAGCTGTTTCCACCAGAGCCCCTGATGCAGAAGGCATGCCTTCAAGAAAGCCAGAGGACTAAGAGTGAAATGGGTGCAGACAGCAAGAAAAGCCACAAGGAGAGAGGGAAAGAGGTTGAGGAAGATGAACTGCAATATTACGCTTGTATCAGCTCTGGTACTGGTACAACAGAGAAGGAGGGTAGGGTTACTGGGAATGAAGAGAGGAGCTTGATGAAAGAGAAACTAAGGAGAGAGAGAAGAGAAGAGGCCAACAGCATGGATTCTGCTTCTGACAGCCTAAGGGACATGTCCATCCCCAAGTCCGAGGAGCCACAAACACCTCCATCTTCAAGCTCAACCAAACCCAGTCTGTTTATGATTAAAGATAACACATTCAGGTCACCTCAGGTAATACGGGCTGTCAAGCTGCCCCTGTTCAGGTCATTTTCCCTGGATGATACAGTGAGCAGCAGTTATAAGGAAATGGAAAGTAGGTTTGTGCCCCCAGCAGAGCACAACAAGCAGCACCGCAACATGTTGCATGCCCAGGAGGTAGGCTGGTCAGCATCAAGGCGCAGAGGGCAGCAGAATGTGAGGGATGGAGCAACTGACAGAGGGAAAGAGGCCAGTGAGCCTGGATCTACTTCAGCAACACTGGATCCCAGTCTTCTGGAAGATACAGAGAGCTTTTCATTAGGGAAGCTGATGGAAGATGAAGAGACTTGTGCTTTGTTAAATAAAGTTGGGAAAACGAATGAGGAAAGTGTCTGCAGAAGGAAAGAGAAGCCCCAGACTAGGAAGGCAAGACACAGCTTAACACAGCCAAATTTAGGTCTGGAAAATGACCAAGCACAAAACAACCCCAGCTATCCCACAGAAAGAAAGACAAATTACTTTAAGAATCATCATTTATCTAATCGCAGAGGTGGCTCTTGCGCAAAGAAAATAATCACTAAGGAAACCATTTCCCCTGTGACTGACTCCATATCAGAGGACCACACATATTCTCCTGTATCCCATGTAGCTTTAGAGGACATCCTACATACAGAAGGTGCATCAGTTTTGTTAGACAGTCTTGCATGCTCTGCTGTTACAAGCTCCAGGTCAGGCAGTACGATGCACTCTATTGCTGCCAGTTCATCATCAGACAAGCCAACAAGAGAGACAGAGGATGTTATAAACCCTGCCTTGCTAAACATGGCACTAAAGAGCCAAGCTGATATGTCTGCAGAAGAGATACTTGATTCAGCACAGAGGAATCTGCCTCCTGATTCTGCAGGGGAAGCTGAGAAACTGGAGCCCAGGGGACTTGGAGAGAGAGCAGCAGGCAAGCCTCCTGCTGTGCCACCGAAAACAGAAAAGGCTCTGCGGCGGGCCAAAAAGCTGGCAAGCAGGAGAAAGAAAATGCAAGAGCAGCAAAAAAAACATCAGACTGAGCATACAGATGCTATAGGGAGAAAGTCTTCTCATTCTGGACAGACACTAGCATCTCCCTCACCCTTGGGTTATTCTCCTCTCCATCCTGCCCCTCACTCAATTTTTACTCCCACAGAAACCATTACAGGAAGACCTGGTGGTGCATCAGCAGTAAGCCCTTCACCCTCTTCAACCCAGCGTAAACTCCTCCAAGACCCTGACTCCGGCCAATACTATGTAGTTGATTTACCAGCTGAAGTCAATTTGAAAACATTTTATGACCCAGAAACTGGCAAATATGTTCAGGTCTCAGTCCCTTCCTCGGAAGGGAACTTATACCAGCCCCCCTCTTCAGAAATTATGAATTCTCCCTATGCCTCCTACCCTAAAGTGCTGCCTTTACCAGCTTCATCTGTAGCAGTGCTGAAGTCACCTTCTCAGCTCTCTGAACCTACCTGGTTAATGCCGGCTGTACTAGGAGAACGAGCTGAACTACCTGAAGATGGCCAGCAGGACTACAGATATGCTGAAGCTGTGGATACCCAGCCCTATATTGAACCAGCCTCTCACCCCTACAGTCAAGATGGTGAAGAAACTCAAGTTCACTTACAAAAAGACATGAGCCCAACTCCAAATACTGATATCGTGTCCCTCACCAATTTAGATGATTTTGCTGCTGAAGGAGTATCTTGAAAACAGAAGTAACAAAATATGCCAGCTAGTGTTTTTAAGAATCATTTGGACAGACACATGCACACAAAAGCACATGCAGATTTGATGTTTGTACAACACTTTATGTCTGAATCTCATTGTGGTTTGGGTGGGAAGAAAAATGAAAGCTGACCACATTGAAAGATGCAAGGTGATGATCACTCTGAAAAAGTGTGAAATTGAGTAAGCACTAAATTATCAGTGAGATGAAGGGGCAATGCCAGCTAAACAAATAAATACGACAGTATGAAGCCACTGCTTGCTGCTGCTGCTGCTTTGCCATTATGATGGTTGGAATTGCCAAAGCAAGTGTCCTTTTGCCCAAATGTGTTGCATGATATACGACACAAAGTAAAACCTAGGAGACCGTCCTGTCCATCCTATGAGACGTAGGACAGTTGCCAGATCTACTGAGCTTTCCTCACTCACTGCCTTTGAACTATATTGACAGGTAGAAAGCATATGGCTACAAATATGCCATAAACCCAAGATTCATTTTTTGCACACATTGATTGTCCAGATGTTATTGACAAAAAGATTGTATACTGGATGCACAATACAACAGCTATGTCAAAAAACCTGTAAACAACCAGAATACAGTTACAGATGCTCTAGACTTGTCATATACTTTTGCAGTGTCCACTAACATGCTGCTGAATTCTTTATATTTCTTGATAATCTCCAAATAAGTTCCCTTAGAGTCAGGGGTTATTTATAATGCAGCTTAAAACTTCAACTTGTCTTGATACTTGGCCTGAAATATTTTTGTAAGGAGCAAGGTTGAATGAAATCCCATAACGGTATTTAATTTTTTGTTAGGATGAGAAGACCATTGCTTATTATAATTGAAGTGCTTTTTGTTTTGTTTTGTTTTGTTTTCAGGCTCCCACTGAAATACAGAGCTAACTTTTAAAACCTGAAAAACATTGTACCTAATTGTGGTCTTGTGAATTCTGTGATTTTAAAAAAAAAAGAGATACAAAACATCCAAAGTATTAATTTCTAGAAAAGTGCTTCTTTGGATTACCACTTTTCTTTGAAACATCTGCATCAAAATATCACTCATCCTTGCGTAAGCTCTTAGATAATGAGAGAACCTTGGTGAAAAGATGGAAAAATTGAATGTAATATGCCTGCTTATAAATATCTATATTTGGAGTATTGGTTTCCTTTTTCTCTGTCTCATTTTCATACTGTTTTCCCCAATTAAAACTGAATTGCAGGAGCTCTAGGAAGAATTATACCAGTGACTTTCAGCCTGTTTCACATCTTAGGCTGTTTTTACAGGATTGTTTTCAGTGAAGTGACTCTTGACTTTCTGAAAACAAAGGGAAGAATTGGGCCTTTTACTAATAAGTACAACTTGGAGATGGGACACAGGCACTGCCCCACTCTCCCCATTTTAATATTTAAGATAGATATATTTTCTTCAGTAAGTTCTTTATTTCTCAGGACTGAGGATGCTTTCAGGACACAGTGTTCAGGACAAACACTTGGTGGTTTTGCTCCTTCCCTAACCTGAACTCAACTCCCAGCCTTCCTCCATCCCTGACAAGAGCAGTGCGTCCAGAACCTGTCCTGATCCCACCAGACACTTCCTTTTGTCAGTGCTATTTGCTAAAACATTTTCCACAGAGGGGCCCGACAAACACTAAGGGCATTGATTTCAGTGGGCTTTGGATTTGGCCTTTCATGATTTTCTAAAGTTTGTTTTACCTGTTATGCAGAGCTGTGTCAAGTTTGCCACTTTGTGATTTGGCAGGGAGGGTTGCAGCAGAGGTGTTGGGTGGAAATGGAGAAGCTTGTACTGGTTTGGTTTGGGTTTTGAGCACATTCAGCCAAATGCTCATATTTGAGTAAATATTTATTGTTCAGTCTCCACCCTCGAAGTTTTTCAACACATGACTGGATAAAGCCCTGAACAACCTGGGCTGGCCTCAGAGCTGACCCTCTTTGAGCAGGAGGTTCATCCAGAGATCTCCTGAGGTCTCTTGCAGCCTGAATTATCCTATGATCCTATTCTGCAGACATTAACATTTTTAAACCAGCTTTGACTTGGAACTCAGAAAATGCAGTCTCCCTGGGGAAAGGGTTCATTTTGAAAGAAATAAAAAAGAATTTGAAAATCAAGAGTGTTTCAGGAACAAGGATCAATTTTCAAGTTGTTAAATTAAGGGAAATTACTCTTATTATGAATATTTTTCCTTTTTTTTGGTCACAAATATTTTGCTAAACTGACATGGTGCCATTGATGTTGCACTTCTCTGTTGCTGTCGCTGTATACAGCATAATGCCTATCCAGTGTAGAGCAGAATGTCATCTACATGTTAAAATAGATCTATTAAAGTTTTCCATGGTATGTTTAGACAGAACCTATGTAATTTGAAAGCCTAGCAGAATGCACAAGCCATTTTTTTTGGTTTAATATTACCAATTTAAATGCCCTTAACAGCCACAAGTCAAGAAGTAGGCAGGCTCTCAGAGGACAGGATAAAAGCATGCTTTCCAAGGGGAGACTATGGATACAGAATACCTGTGCACAGATATAAAAGAAATGGTAATTTTATAAGCAAAATATACAACTGCATTTAAAAAAAAAAATCCCTTTTTCTTGGTTAACTGTCATTTGTTTTGTAGATGTGCATACTTCTACATCCTTTTTTCGAGGGCTTTCTTAAACTCTTACCGTGGAGAATGGGATCCTCCCATATACTACTTCTAGGTATGCATGGAAAGCAAAGTGTATTTTTTACACTACTGTGAGGGCAAACTGAAATGTGGGCATCTAAAAAGGAGTCAGTTCTAACTTGGATGCCTAATATATTTCAAGTAGGACTTCTTTATATTGGCCAATATGTTCTGCTAGCTTAAGGGAGCTGCATTCATGGCAGACTGTGTCTCTAAACATGCATATGTCCCAGATGGAGTTTTGACCTAGAGAATTTGTAGCTAAACGGAACAAACAGAACTGGAGAGTTTTGAAAACAAGTATGAAAGTGGTTCTCATCATGTATCCAGAGCTTTCTCTAGAGCACTTTGTCACAGGGAGTGAATGATATTATAAAAATGTTGCTCCAGGTCCCAGCCTGGTATTGACTCCACTTGACTATGAACTCATCAGCAAACCTGTCTCTGGCCTAGACGACACTGTTGGCCAACTTCTTGCTAGGCCATGGGAGTCTGTGTGTGTGTAAACACACACATGCACACACATAAACAACTATATATATATATATAAAAAAGTATTATATATATATAATCTGCCTATAAACCTTCCATTTGCATATCAGTACAAGGCAGCAGTAATGCCTGTGATGGTGAACACAAAATGTTTGTACATTAAAAGGAAGCCAAATGACACCTTTTCAAATAACAAATATTTTTCTTTCCTTGCCCTTTTCTGTTTGTGTTTGTTGGTGGTTTTTTTTTTTTTCCATTGCTGCTGTGGGAAACTAGGATGGAAGAGGTCATTACTAGGCAAAATGACAGCTGTGAATTGATCTCTTCCTTTGGGGGAGGGAGCTATGGGAAATGTGCAATAGTTATGAAAGCAGTTGTAGGAAAGCACTATTTGATGATGCAAACGATAGTGACATTAAATCATAGGTTAAAGAGGTGTTGAGACAAACTAAGTTGAATTCTGCCTTGCCAGGAGCCAGTGGTTAGGACTAAAGAACACAGCAGGCTCTTTGCATGCACAGAATCACAACAGGCTGAAGGGAACAGAGGGCCATTGCTTTCACTGCTCCCTTCTGCACGTGGCCTTTTTTTGCATGTTGCATTTCTGGGTGCCCTGAGGCTCATTTACAGTGGTGGTTCTTCCTTGGCAAATGTGACTGAGAACAAACCTGATTTACCTAGTCTTTGGCTCTTGGGCCAGAACCATCTCCCTTTGAACCTCCTTCTCCTTCTGGGGCAACTGTTAAGCCTTCCAGTCCAGTTGTCACACGGCAGACTTGGAATGCCATCCCGCAGCCATGGCTCTGTCCCAAGAGCTCAAATTTCCTCATGCAAAATGCTGGATTTGTTTTAGAGAGTGCAGTTTAATTGAAATGGCCTACATGCATGGATTTTTATCAACTCCTCCTTGGGTGTTCAGTGCCTTCCTAAGTCATCTCTCCAAGAAAATGTGTGTCATCGGCACGTTCCATCAATGCAACTGTATTTGCAAATAAGTAATTACTTATTAATTAATAAACAAAATAAATTGGACTTGTTTTACAATACTGGAATGACTTCTAGCCAGCTTTTTCACTGTAATTATGTCTCATTCTAATTTTATCTCCAGTTATGCCAGCAGAAAAAGTCAACAACGTGGACGTGTGTGTTTGTGTGTGCATGTGTGTGGTACACAATTAAAAGATCTAGGAGATGACTGGATGCAGGGCATCCACCCCATTCCTCCCCCTCCTCAAGAGAGGGAGCAGGAGCCTGGGCAGAAACACCTTTAGCCCAGGACTCCTGCAACCATTCCCACCCCTCCCTGCTGTGCGGGGGCAGTGGTCTGGCCAGAGGACCCTGGGGATGTGGTGCCAGAACCCAGTCCAGCAGAACTGGAAGAGGATCACCTTCTTGCCACCACCCAGAGGACATCAGGGCTTTCACATTCCCTGTGCCTCATCTGCCTGGGGGAAGTTACCAGCCATGTAACTTGATGTAAGTTGTCTTTTTCCTTGCTCACCAGTCCTGCAGATTGTATGGAGTCTCCGAAGTCTTGTCAGTGATGGTTTTACATTTCTCCTCCATTCCTCTTACTGTCAATTGCATTATGAAACACAGCAGAGACTCTTCTCAAAGTGATTTTGGCTCAGTCCTTGTCCAGACTGACAATTCTATTTAGATGTGCTCTGCTTTGATCCCTGACTAGCCAAGCAGTCCTTGAGACAGTGAAAGTGTTACTGTGGTTTGAATATAGCAGAGCATAAACAGAAAAGTTGGCTAGTTAGTTATGTTTTGACCAGAAATACATTGACAGATTTGCATATCTGTATTTGGGGGATATACTCTGTTTCTTTCCTGTGTAAATAAAGAGCTCTAAGTTTGATCCTCTGTCTCACTCAAAAGCAGCATCAGAAGTTGGTGATATTATACATGATGGGTTACATGGGCTCTAGTGAATACATACAAATGTGTAATTTGGAGCAACTGATGTACATCAGTCATTTTTATTAAGGAAACTCTGCTTCAGAGCCTTATAGGAGATAAAAAGAACACAGAACACTTGAGTAAATTGAACTTCAATGTGTTTTTTTTTTTTGTGAAATGCTCATTATAACAACAGAGGTCAAGGATTAATTTATTTTGTCTTTAGAATGATTATTCTGGTCTTATGATGATGTTACATTCAACACTGTCCCCCGATATTAAAGATAATATTGTAATTATGGGGTTTAAATGGGTAGGGAATGGCTGAAAATGACCTGTGGTCTTCCCCTGCTTCTTTTTGATATTCTCAAAGTTTTCATGATGTTGATTTTTTACATTAGATTGTCAGGTCTTCGGTAGTCTATGGCCAATTAGAGAATTGTTTCTAATATGCTATTGAACATACTTAGAAAGCAGCATTTCAATAGTGCAGAAGAGAAATCATTTATGTCCCAATTGCCTAAAGCTCTGTGTTTTTATTAAAGCAGATTTAACTCAAGTCTTTGGGGAAGCAGCTTGCAGTGCTGAAAGATAAGCACTTTCCCACGTCAAAGTCCATATTGAATAAATTGAGACCTGGGCTACTTTGAAAGAAGGAGAGGGGGAAGACTCTGTGAGAAGCAGGGACAATCTTTGAAATCCTAGCAATGGAAAGAAGTTGAACTCCAGCAAAAAGTAAAAAATTTTCAAAGCTGGAGATATACTTTGAAAAGCCAGGGCTTGTCAAAGTCAAGCTGCCTGACAGGCTAACTCTTCCCTATGCTGGCTTGAACTCCCTTGTCCTGGAGCTCCCCAGTGTGTTCACACTCCTGCCACTGGCATTCAGTGTCAGAGCCTCATCTTCTCACAACTGCTTCTCCAGTTGCTTAAAACTGGCATAGGGAATGACAGTATTCAGGGCACACAAAAAAGGTCCCCTTGCTTTTTTGCTATGCCAGAAATGCCAGTGTTGTCACCAACAACATGAAGCATTTCAGGCGAGCTAAGGTGGCTTTCTTCAGGATCTTCCTTACATTGACAGGCCACAGATGGCAGACAGACTCTGAGATAAACAGCGATCCTTCTTTCTATTCCCAGCGCTGATAAGCTGCAGAGGATGCAAACTGGATCTGGCCCAAGAGAGACCCTATCTTTGATTGCACTGAGATTCCTGAAAGTCTGTTGGCAGAATCGGCTTCTGCTGGCTAGTGCTTATTGCCTGGATCAGGTCTCCTGAGACTGCGTCCCTTCCCAAGGAATGTGGATGGAAACATTTCAGAATTATTTCATGCCAAAACTGGCTGTGGCCTTGTGAACTTTCCAATAGGAAAATTCAGAAAGAAATGAAAGGAGAATGTCATATTGCATTATAATATAAGACAATGTTATTGTAGATAATACATCCATACATGGACGTATGCCTATATAGAGATGTCTCTAGGTATGTCTACATGTCTATATAAAATTATAGATATAAAATTCATGTTCTACTAAAGTGTCTGGAAGTGATCTAAACAGTGCCCTTGAACTGTTCTTTGCATCTCCCACCTGTCAGTCCACATGTCCTGTTACTTGCAGGGTCTCCCAAGGGAGCTCCATTTTCCCCTGGGCTTCCCCTGTACTCTGGTGTGTTCCACTACCCCGAGGAGGCGAATGTTCACCTCTTTCCATATTCTTTCCAGGACTAGGGGGTGTACCTGGAATGCCCCCATACCTCCATCTCTCCTGCTGGAGGAGCGAGTGGTCACCCTCACACAGACTCCTCTTGCTTAAGGAGGTGCAGTTGGTGAGTCCTGAGCAATCCCCCAGCTGGGCCAGATGGGACTGTAAAGGGAGATGGAAAAGCCCTTTTGCTTAATACCCCCCCTTCATGAAACCACTGCATTATCAGCCTGAGACAACAAACACTTCTCCTGGCAACGGAATCAGCCCCAACAGTCCAACCCAGCAGCATAACTGGCCCTAGCACTGATTCCACTAACAGTAAACTTCTTTCTTACCTTAGCAACCAGATGAGCCATTACATAAACCAAGCAGGATCAAATACCAGCTGGAGTATTGGCCCAAAAACCTACTGACACAGCCAAGTCACTTGACTGCACCTTAGCAGGAATTTTCCAATAAAACAGCTTCTCTGCTAAAGAAAAAAAAAAAGGCTGATTTGACAACGCTGAAACTGCTGGTAAAAAAAGCACATTTGCGATGTTTTTTTTCAACCACTATCCTCTGAGCTGGGAAGTTTGCTGAAAAATTATTGAGAAGTCTCATTCGCTTACATGTATGTATAAGTAAACAGTCCTAGACCTTTTCTTTTGCGTGAAACAACTTTTTAAATAAATCATTCATTTAAAAATATGTATTAAGAAGTTGAAACTAAAGCAAAAGTTTTCAAATATCTCAAAATGTTTCCAATAGTCCAAGTTGTTTTATTACTTTGTGGTTTGTTGGGCTGAACATTGGTTTGGCTTTGGGTTTTTTTAGTGTTATTTTTTTCGGCTCTTTGTTTTATCCACTTTGGAATGAGGAAGAGATATCACCATCACCAAAATAGCTATGTGAGGGGAAAAGTTTCTGGTCCAGTCACAGACAAGTGCTCCTAGCACTGGCTGCCACCGATGAACCACTGCAGAGCTCCCTCTTGTGCTGGACTGTCCGTATCTCTGGATACAACTGCCACGCGACCAGCTCCACGCTCAGGGTCTTGTTATTAACACTGAGGGGGGCTATCCCCGCTGCTAACTAACTTTGTTTTCAAGTGGTAGAGGAACCTGGTTGTACTTTTATATCCTTCTGGGCATCCAAGACATGTTTAATGGTGTGCAGTATCTGCATCCCTGGAGTATACTAAAAGAGGTTATCTGATCGTGCTCAGTGGGATAATAACCTCGTGGTTTACACTTGTCAATTTTTACGCTTCTCATCTGAAAAACCCAAACAACAGCCTGGTCCTTGAAAAGCTTCCAGCCACATTCACGCTGTGAGAGTGTCACTAATGTAAGAGCAATGGTATATTCATATTGCACTTGAAGCTCTCCTTCAGGGGGCACAGCTTTGTCAGTAAAACTGAGCTTTATACCATGGCAGTAAGACCACCCTGTAAATAAATCTGATCCAAGTGATAGAACAAAGGTTTTATACGTGTGACTGCATCTGTACTATGGGCTTTTGCTGGAACAGCATTGTCAGTCAAGGTCGCATATGCCTGATAGGGCTGAGCAGGAGGAAGGCTGTGATGCTCAGGGGCCATAGGTAAAACCACGCAGATCCCAATACATGCTTTTTGTTCCAGCTAATCCTAAATCCAGCCCAAATCAAACTAAACCCCCACTCACTCCTACTTCCCCCAAATTAATACTCACATTGCTGTGTATACGCCATTAACTAACTAGCATACAGTAGGCATCATCTCCCGTACTATGCTGGGCTGTTTGAAGACTTTTCTGCCCCTCACTGCTTATTGCTGTCTCTGCCAGCAGAAGCGCTTCACAAGGGTTTCCTGATCCACCTGTAGCGAGCCCAGAATGCTCCCTCCTGCTGATAGAAATGCAAGGAGCTGAGCTTAGGAAGAGAAAGGGTCCCAGGCAGAGGGCAGGGGAAAGGGTGAAGGAAGAGCAATGTGCTTAACAGGTGTCATCATTTACAAAAGAAACGTCTGGCCAGTGCAACTCCCTTCTGTGGCAGGTGCTAAGGCTTGCTTTCCTATGGGCCTTGTTAAACTGTGGCTCAGATATATCTACCCGGACATGCAGGAGCTATTTCAGTTGGGCACATGTAAGTCCCAGAGATAGAGACTATGAAATCAAGGCCAAATCACCTGCCCATGCAGTGGCAGTAGGAACAAGGTGTCTCCAGTACCTTGGCTCCTCCTTTCCTGGCTAATTAATGTAGTTCTGAAATGTAGTTAATAACAATGACTCTCATTTATTTGCTCCTTTCCTGTTTTCACAGGGTCTGGCAAACAGTGTGTTGCAGAACAGAAGAGCACCAGTGTCACTAAAGTGATTTTAATATATATCTGATTCATTGAGCTGGTGCAAAGGTATAGCTCTTAACTCACTGGATTATTGGTTAAAAAGTTTGATTTGATCTGAACTGGGTAGAAATTGGAAGGTTTCCAGAGTTTCCCATAAACAAGAGGCTTCCCAGCCTCAGCAGCTCTCTAGATGCTTGACATTTGTACAGAGCAGCAGACCTATGACATTTTAACAAAACAAATTGAATTGAACCAATGCTATCTCAAAAGAAAATTTCAGCCCAGATCTAGTGATCCCTTTGTGTGGGGCAAAGAGTATCACCTGTATCTTCAACTGTAGTGCTCCTCATCCCTGGTGACAGTGTGATGCAGCCAAGGCAGCGTGGCATTGAGCAGCAGGGTGGCACAGAAGCACTGAGGGGTCCCAGATGGCTCGTGAGCCCTCACTGAGGGGACAGCAAGACTCCCAAGCTATGGAGGCTGGTTCAGTTACTAAAGAAGGGAACCCATTAGCAAGAAATACCTCCCTTTTTGGTGTGTCTGCACTGAAAAAAACAATTGCGTAGGGCTCAGGAAGACTGGGCACGGTGCAAAGGGATCACTTGTAAGAAAGCACTGAGTGAGAAACCATCCTCCTTCCTTTCCTTCCAGCTTGGACCCAGGTTGTGAGCTCTGTCCCACAGCCTTGTAGTGGAGGTAGGGATAACATGTTGTGCAGTGAGTCCTGGGCGTTGCTGACAGAGAAATGGCTCTGTGGGATATCTGAAGCTGACTCACCTAAATGCAGGTCCTGAGTCCTATGGAGGGAAACCCCATCAAAAAGAAATGAAGCTGGGATTTGCTAGCACACACACACACACACACACAAATGCCTGGCTGCTGCTTGTTATCTGTGTTATTTGTCTGAACAACAAGCTGCAACATCGATCTGGATTACTCCCGTGTTCAGCCCCATGGGAGAAGTATTCAGGTATTTGGCTTTCTGAGTGGGATTTTGAAATTCTCCTTTCTGACCCCTATTGGACTGTGATTGTGAAATCCTCCCTGGAGATCTTCTGGCTCAGTCCCAGTTAGGTTTAGCTCTAAACACAAGTAATGGTTCAGAGCAGAAATAGAATCAGCTCTTTTCTCCTGTACATCTTCCTTCCCTGCCAGCAGCCAATTTCTTGTGCATTGCTACAGAAATATTTCTAATAAAAATGAACAACTCCCAGGGATGCTCCTATCCTTGTTGTGCCAAGGACTGGTGATCACATCAGCATCTTGGTTCTCAAGCATCTGCCAAAACCTGATGGCTTCAGCCAGCATGACAGAGCAAGGGTGAGCCAGCTGTGATATAACAGGCAGAGTTTAGGTTCCTGGGGAGTCTTCTTTGCAAAGATGGGCTTCTTCATTTAATGGGCCTTGGATCTTATTTAACACATCGGCTCATGTACAGTGTGGATGTAAAGAAGCTGTGTGCCTATAATAAAAAACCTCAGCCTATTCAACACCTAGGGGAATCCTAATAAATTTGCCACTATAGCAAGTGTTAGTGTCTAGGGCCAATACTGAATGCTGGAGTTTAATAAACAAAAATTCTGAAGCAGGAGAATCAAAAGGTAAACCAGTTCAGCTGACAAAGCAAACACAATTTAATTAGAAATTAAAAGTTTTCTCCTGGCCTTGACCAGTCGCAAGGAACAGCATCTCAGACTGGTTGTGTCTGGGCTGCCTTCTGATGGCTGCTCTTGGGGTGCACTTTCTGACCATACTATCAGAGGTCTCCCAACCTGGGCTGAAGGGCACTGCTCAGAGTACACAGGAACATGTATGCCAGAATAGACCTTGGCAGATAATGAGCTATATTTGTCCAGGCCATCCTTTGGGCAGAAGTTGGGCAAGTTGTGAAAGATGACATACTTCCAGGTGTCCACCTGTATACAGCTTTAATGTCACAGTACTCTGGCTTGTGCTGGGCTTAGAAAGCGGGGCAGTAACAACCACCCTGCCATTAGACCAGCCCAGAGAAGCAGGTATTTCCTCTGTACAAACAGAGCTGCCGCAGTCTCCAGTGCTCCAGGAGACCGGAGGGCAATTTAGCTAAACTGTTAACTGTCCAAGACCTGAAACATCTTCAATGCTGCTGTCACCTTTTATGAGAAAATATAGATGCAAGGTAACTTCCAGGCCCATCAGAACAGAGTTAGGGGTGGGCATTAGATCTGGAAGCTATACAGCCTGCAGAAAAGACCTGCCTTTTGTTGCTCTGCACCTAGAGCTCTTCTTGGCTAAAATGGTCATGTTTTTTTCCTTCTCTGTTTTGTGTCATAGGTGTCACGACAGTATTGCAAAAGCACTGACTACAGAAGAAGCCATTAAGGTTAAATACTGGAAGAGTTGTGCAGGCCAGTACTTTAAATCCTGGTGAGTTTTAACTATTATGACTTTACCACAGGAGACTTGTCACAGCTCCAAAAAATGGTGTTCAGTCTTCTGAGACAGCAGAACAGCACCTACTTGTCTGGTGGCAGAGAGCTTAAGGCAGGCAATAAGGACATTGTGGTTGGATTATTAAAATATTATCGACACATGACTATCAAATAAGGCTGGATTTGCTATATGCCAATGAAATTCTCATTCTCATGGGCCAGATCTATGTAAAGGCTTCTTTGGTTGGTATCAGGAAAAGATCATATTTTGTGGTAATATGGTCACCTGAAGTCAATATTTTACTACAGCGCAAAGGAAGTTTTTAACTGGAAAGAATAAAGCATTGTTTATTGTACTCTACTGCTCTTTTATTTATGGCAGGGGTGTCAAACTCTTCAGTGGAGAGGTCTGAATTATGTACTTGGAGCTCGGGTATCAATTCAGGGCTTCTCACTTCCCTTGCTTCACACATTTCTTCCACCGCACAAACAGCCAGGCACAACAGGATCTTTATCGAATTACTGCTCTTTTAGAGGGAGAATGTGCCACAGCAGTGCACCACAAGCATTTTATCTCCATCCCCTGCTCCCTCGTGGGCCGCCCGGCAGCAAACGACTTCCTCCCACACGGCGCTGGCTTCTTTCTGCTGCAGGGAAGCAGAAAGCTTAAACGCGCAGCGGAAGTGCAAACTTCCCAGAGATACAGCCCTACCAGTAGGCTTTTCTGCCTGGCCCTGACACGGGATGGGGGTAGTCTGGGAGGTGCAGAGAAGGTCAGCCCAAACTTGCCAAGGGCAGCAACCTGTGGGGAACACAGTGGGGAGGGCACCGACTGCAAGAGGGAAGAGTTTAACGGTATACCGAGATCTTTTTCTGCATGCATACGGCCTTCAGCATCATATTGTAAATAATACTCTTAATAAAGAGCCAATTAGCCTAACCATCTCATTACTATCCAGCATGCAGTGTAGGAAGGACTAGCCTATGGCGTAACTGAGCAAAGGTGCATTCTCTGCTTCACATTTCCTGCTATAATGTGTGTAGGCATAAGGAGGCCTAAATAGAAGTACAAGAGAGAAAAAGCATGGAGGGCTGAGAGGATGGCAAGCAACCTGATAAAGAAGGTCCCACAGCCTGGTGTTTTGTATCAACACCCATTAACAAAACGCAGACCAATGCGCTGTAATAGCCCTGCACACAAGCCCTGAGCACCGATTCTCCCGGATGGCTCTGCACGGGGTTGAAGAACTGTGGCATGGGGATGGCACAAGCTGAGAGTCAGCACCAGAGCTGGAGGCAGGACCACAGTCTTTCTGCAGAGTGGTGAGTAAGGATGTTGGGAGATGGCCTGTGCAGGGAAGGTGGGGGATGAGGGGAAATCTTGGCATTGTGTCTGGCTGTGATTTCTTGAGAAAAGAGTCCAGGACTGGAGGTGCTTTACCAAAATCGTGCAAGTGACATTTTCACAGAGGCCATTCATGCTATGCCTGGCTCATGCGAGTATGGAAATTCACAGAGAATTACTGCATGGGATCTAGTGACAATGCAGTAAGCCATTAAACAAAACATCTTTGTCTTACATCTGTCCCTCAAACCTTGGGCTTCCATTTTTCCTTCACGGAATTGAAAAAAATATCACACAGGCTGATTTTGGAATAGCTCGCATATAAATCATCCCCTTGGGCTTGGGCTTCTCACACTGGGGTTCAGCCTGAGTGACTTTTTATAGCCAAGTTATAAACTTTTAAATGCCAGACTTAATCAGAGCTACTGAGATGGCCATTACAGGAGTGGTTTAAGTGGCATGGCCCTGATATATGAGAGCACAGAAAGAAGGTAGGTGGCTCATCTGCAGTAGGCAGTCTATCTGGAAGGGAGCAGGGTCTGGTGGCTAGAAGCAGGCACAACTGAGACACAGATCTCTTGACTTTTGCTCTTGCCCTTGTGCTGCTGCTCGGTGACCTCGAGCATGTTCCCTTGGGCTGCACTGCCCTGAGCAGACACGTCTCAGACCAAAACTTGAGAGGAAAGCGTGGCTCACCATGCCCTGGTTTCCACAACATGCTCATGAAAATGCAAATATGTATCTGCCTCCCCTAGGGACGTTGCGAGAATTGTTGGTGAATTGGCCTAGGATTTAACATGGCGTTGCGCAGACTGAAAACATACCAATCCAAATGCTTCATTTATGGCTGACTTAGAGCAATCACCCAGAAAATCATATTGAATAATTATAATCAGAGACACACGAGACACAAAAGAATCTAAAAGACTTTGGGCTTAAGCTTCTGGGGCACTAATGCCACTTTGCTCCTAACAGGAGGCTGTGCAAAACGTTGATCCCACCACAATTTTGCAAGTTGTGAGACATCCAGCAGGTTCTAGCTGTGAATCCGAGAGCCTCCCCAATGCTGCAACATCTTTGTGGTCAAAGCAGAACTGGACGGTCATCAACATGAGAGCAGGTGCTTGGACAGAGAAATTGATCTGAATGAAAACAGTACAGGAACTTTTCAGGGTCTTCTTTCTAAATTTATTCAAGTATTAAACAAACAGAAACTACAGCATGCATCAGATGATACTTTTCTTTATTGTACAACAAAACTATGGACTTGTTTGTAATTGCAGCATTTCCAGCAACATCAGGCAGACTTGTCGATGTTATCCAGTTTTGCACAGTCACTAGAGTGTCGCATCATGAATTATTAAATCAGTGCTTCGTGGTAATACATAATTTCTTATCAATTATTCATGCTAATGTGCGTGTAGTTTACTTAATTGTGTTATTGACGATCAAAAGTAATTTCCTGAAAATCCTCAAGGACAGAAAATTTAATCAGCGTAACTACTTTTCAGATGCAATGCTGTTAAGTATTCTTAATTTGCTCAACAATTCACTTATTTATGTACCTTTCTGGAGGAAATACGAGTTTAATCAAACTATTAGATTGAAGAGTTAGTGTACAGAAGGGCTGAAGTTCAACTGAATGCAAGGTAATTATGTTGAAATGAAGTTGGGCCTGCCTCTTTGGAATGGAATTTTTTTTTAGTCTTTTTTTCAGGGAGGGTCCACAAAAAAATTATGATTGGGAAGATCTCTAAGAAAACAGTGATTCTCTCTTCTCCAGCTGCTCCCCACAACAAAGCACACAGTGACCTACTTTATTCTGGTGGAAGAAAAGGGCTGTTGCTGTTTTTTAAACCAAGCCATAATTTGCAGCCAGGGAAGCCCCCTCCACCTACAGTTCAGCAGAGCAGCTCCTGAAGCTGGAGCACAAAGATGGACCACAGACTACTGCATGTTCCCCCAGCAGTTAGGACAGTTTGGGATTGCCAAAAGAAACACATGGTGTGGCAAAAGTAGAGCAAAATGACTCCATTTGATGAATGTGGGCCCTGTCAGACTTTTGTTTGTACTTGGATCCAAGGACAGACCCAGCACTGCCCTCCCCGATGGCTTGTGTCCAGAAGACACAAACCCCACCCTGGGGGAATGCCCAGCACCCTTCACTCCTAGAGCAAAGAAGGTGCTTAGTGTTGCCAAGCCAACCCCTGAAGACCAGGGCTTCCACCCTTTGAATGGGTGCTGATGCCAAGCCTGGCCTCAGGGAAAGGAAGGTGTGCACCAGGGGCTATGGGAGGGTCTTGTGAGCACCAAAGAAGTCTCAGGTTCTGTGAAATTTGTGGGCTGAGATCGCTTGGGTAGGGAAGAGAAATTTTTACTGCCAGCCTTACTTGGGACTGCCTTTCCAAGCACATCCCCAAGCTCAGATCCAGTAAGAAGCCAAACACAACCCAGTGTAAAAGTGTGTGCTCAACGCATTGCAGGAGGCCCTCAGCACAATGCGCAGGATCAGAGCTGACAGGAATCCTTCCACTAGCCTCCACATTACTTGGTCAAGTCTCAGAGCAGTGGTTTCACCTTGTTCTCCAGGGACATCTGTGGACAAGCCTAAGGAGGCTGCAAAAGGCACCTGAGAAAAGCAAGTCCATGTCACTAAGTTTAACTCTGCATCTGCATTTCCCATGGCAAAAATGTGGGGCACCCCAGATTAAAATGCCTGCTCTAGAGCATCAAATCTCAGTCTGCTTTTCTTTAGGGAGTTTTGGGTCAGAGATAAGACTATATTTCCTGAGGCATCAATTTCTCCTTTGCACTGTGCCCACTCTGTAATAATTAAGACATTTTCATCTCTAGATTCATTACAACAAGCCTTCAGTGAATGGAATAGTCTGATTTTGGCTGGCATAAAGAAATATCCTTCCAAGCTTTATTTCTTCTTTATTAAAAACAAAACATGCAAGGACATATTTGCAGTGTTGCAATGCAGGATTATTTTGTTTTCCAGTCTTTCCTTCCAAGAGAATGATGCTAATATACCCCCAGCTTTGTGCAGATCTAGACACACCTGCACTCTCCATTAAATACCAGCATTCCTGTTTGAAGCTATGAATGCTGCTCTGCAGTCATGTGTCTTTTATGTCTAACACAGGGAATGGCAAGAGTAACAGACTAATGATCACATAGAGACTAGTGCAAGGATTTTATTCACAGGTAAACTGATCTCAGCAATTTCCCAGTGATCTACTCCATGGCAAGTTTCACTTTTTGGGAAAAGAAAGGAGAAGGAAAAAATTATGAAGAGTTTCGTTCTATTTTCTGCTTCTCTTACACCTGGCTTGCCTGGGATAGATTTGGTTAAAGTCAAATGCCATCAGAAAACAGCAAGCCAGACTGGTATATACCTGCATGTTCCTTTACCTCTGTTGTGCACGGTGGGGTAAATGATGCCTCTCCTGCCCTGGACGTCACGTCTGGAAGCGCTGCCCTTCTGCCAGCCCTCCATCTCACACACAGGATGGGGAGCTGAGATGTGCAGGAGCATGCCAGGATCCTGGGCATTTCGGTGTCCCTGGGATGTGGAGGGGGGGCTAAAAACAGTTTCACGAATGTTTCCAAACACAGATAGTGCCGATAAATCAGGGGAATGAACTTACAGCAGCGCAAGAAAAGCAAGGGTGCATGAAAGGCAGCT